>NC_134881.1:39468409-39478409 GCF_041734735.1 Babylonia areolata | reverse complement strand
AACTGAAAAGGCGTGTGAAAGCTTTGGTTTCAAACTGTGGGTGTTACTTATGTGTGTGTGTGTGTGTGTGTGTGTGTGTGTGTGTGTGTGTGTGTGTGTGTGTGTGTGTGTGTGTGTGTGTGTGTGTGTGTGTGTGTGTGTGTGTGTGTGTGTTGTGTTGTGGTGTATTGTGTTGTAGTGTGTGTGTGTGTGTGTGTGTGTGTGTGTGTGTGTGTGTGTGTGTGTGTGTGTGTGTGTGTGTGTGTTGTGTTGTGGTGTGTGTGTGCGTGTGTGTGTGTGTGTGTGTGTGTGTTTATATATATATATATATATATATATATATATATATATATATATATATATATATATATATATATATATATATATATGTGTGTGTGTGTGTGTGTGTGTGTGTGTGTGTGTGTCTGTGTCTGTGTCTGTGTGTGTCTGTGTCTGTGTCTGTGTCTGTGTCCGTGTGTGTATATATGTGTGTGTATCTGTCTGTGTGTGTGTGAGTGTCTGTGAGACTTCCAGGACGACAACGCAGGAGGTCGGACAGCGGGATTACCAATATTTCTTAAGAGTGCCAAGGAAAGGATCCGAACTCACTACCCCCAGAACATCAGCTTGGCGCTCCAACACCTGATCCATGCAGACACAACACATTGGAGCGGTGGCCTAGTGGTGACTCGCACAAAGCGGAGTGTCCAAGGGTTCGAATCCTATATACAGACGTGGATTTTTTATTCCCCTCCCCCCCCCCCCCCCCCCCACGTTCTGTGGACTATGAGTGGTGATCTGGGTGCTAGCCATTCGGATCAGTCGATGGACCGAGGTCCCGTGTGCAGCATGCACTTCGTGTACGTAAAACAAATCCACGGCAATAAAAGCGTTGTTTGATAGAAAGAAATTTACACTTGCAGACCAAAACACACACACACACACACACACACACACACACACACACACACACACACACACACACACACACACACACACACACACACACACACACCAACAAAAGCAAGCACACAAACAAACAAAAAAACAACCACTAACAGATGGTCCGGTCCTGTGGCGACGCGCTCGACCCAGGGAAAGCAGCCCAAAGTTCACATGGAGAATTCTGCTGTAATAAAAAACACACACCAAAAACAACAACTAAAAAACAACAACAACAAATGAATACAATAAAACAATACCATGCACAGAGCGAGAGACGACCACACAGCACAACATGTCAGTAAACTCTGTGTTCACATCCTCCACGCCCAACTCCCCCACCCCGTCACACCTGAATTTCCAGAAATCTTCCGTTAAAGTGACAGATCGCATTTCCCTGTCTATTATTACCCAGCATGAGCTTTTTTATGTTAAAAACGGCTGCTTCCAAAAGAAAAAAAAAAAGAAAGAAAATCTCCTCAGTACAGTTTTATTGAAATTGGAAACAGAAGTTGCCACACACAGAGACATGGAGAGGAGCAATAAGAGCGTGCAGATATGACGCACAGTGACATGCAGGAACAACAAGAGCGTGCAGAAATGAAGCACAAAGACATGGAGGAGCAATAAGAGCGTGCAGAAATGACGCACAGAGACATAGAGGAGCAATAAGAGCGTGCAGAAATGACGCACAAAGACATGGAGGAGCAATAAGAGCGTGCAGAAATGACGCATACAGACAATGGTAATTATACGGGCGTGCAGAAATGACGCACAAAGACATGGGGGAGCAATAACAGCGTGCAGAAATGACGCACAGAGACATGGAGGGGCAATAAGAGCGTGCAGAAATGACGCACAGAGACATGGAGGAGCAATAAGAGCGTGCAGAAATGACGCACAGAGACATGGAGGAGCAATAAGAGCGTGCAGATATGACGCACAGTACAGAGACAGGGGAGTAAGAGGAACGTTCAGAAATGACGCACAAAGACATGGGGGAGCAATAACAGCGTGCAGAAACGACGCATACAGACAATGGTAATGATAAGGGCGTGCAGGAATGGCGGACAGAGACATGAAGGAGCAATAACAGCGTGCAGAAATGACGCACAGAGGCATAGAGGAGCAATAAGAGCGTGCAGAAATTACGCACAGAGACATGGAGGAGCGATACGAGCGTGCAGATATGACGCACAGTACAGAGACAGGGGAGTAAGAGGAACGTTCAGAAATGACGCACATAGACTACGGTAGTTATAAGGGCGTGCAGAAATGACGCACGGAGAAAAGAGGGAGCAATGAAAGCATGTAGAGATGACGCACACAGACACAGAGGAGCAATAACAGCGAGCAGAAATGACGCACAAAGACATGAAGGAGCAATAAGAACGTGCAGATATGACGCACAGAGACATGGAGGAGCAATAAGAGCGTGTAGATATGACGCACAGAGACATGGAGGAGCAATAAGAGCGTGCAGAAATGACGCATACAGACAATGGTAATTATAAGGGCGTGCAGTAATGGTGGACACATACATGAAGGAGCAATAACAGCGTGCTGAAATGACGCACAGAGACATAGAGGAGCAATAAGAGCGTGCAGATACGACGCACAGTACAGAGACAGGGGAGTAAGAGGAACGTTCAGAAATGACGCACAAAGACATGGGGGAGCAATAACAGCATGCAGAAATGACGCACAAAGTAAAAGACATGGAGGGGCAATAGGAACGTGTAGAAATGACGCACAGAGACATGGAGGAGCGATACGAGCGTGCAGATATGACACACAGTACAGAGACAGGGGAGTAATAGGAACGTTCAGAAATGACGCACAGAGAATACGGTAGTTATAAGGGCGTGCGGGGGGGGGGGGGGGGGGGGGGGGGGGGCATAGAGCGTGCAGAAATAGCGGACAGAGACAAGAGGGAGCGATTAGAGCTCGAAGATATGAAATGCGCTTAATGTGCAGTGGGCTGCCGAGAAATTTTTATTCAATTCTCCACCACCACCACCACCACCATCATCATCATCAGAGTTGTGTCTGAATCCAGTCGCAGCAGCGATATTGAGCGTCAGCTTAGCACTCTGCAAGCAAAACAAAGCGATAAAGCTTAATTGGCCAAGACGACTCCCGAAACGTGTAACCAGATGATTATTTTCGTCACACTGACTTCCATATCCCATTAGCACACAGTTCTCAGAGAGCGCTTCCAAGGGATCGCTTAAACTTGTAGAATTGAAGAAGAAAACAACAACAATAGCAACACCAACAAAACAACAAGAAAAAAAAAGAAAAAAACCCGAAAAAAAACCGCTCTTTAATTGGTGCAGGAAATTGTTCACGGAAGTTGGTGTGTAAGGGGGCTTAATGCAGCGGCGTGAATGAAACGCAAAGGGGAGTGGTAGTTCTTGCTCAATTAACGATCGCGTTGGCGGCGGCAGTCGTGAGAGGAACTGTGGGGGTGTAAAAAGAAGAAGCAGCAGCATCTCTACCTCCACTCATCCCCCCCCTCCCTCCCCGCGCCCCCCAACCCCCGAACCCCCCACAACCTCCCACCACCCCTCCCTAACTCTCGCCTTACGACACCAGAATCCAGTTAATTTCCCGAATCGTTTTTTACTCCACGTTCGAGATGTTCCATGAATGGCACAGGCCATTTAATTGACACACCTGACCTTTCTTTCAGCTTCCAATTCGCATGGAGTTCGTGTGTGTCAAAACACATGTAGAAGAAACAAAAACAAACAAACAAAACAAAACAAAACAACAACAAAACAGGGACGGGGAGAGAGAGACACAGAGAGAGACAGAGACAGAGAGAGAGAGTGAATGAGTGAGACAGACAGAGAGACGACGGGCACAACAGCAGAGTGGTTAAAGCGTTAAGACTTTCAATCTGAGGGTCCCGGGTTCGAATCTCGGTAACGGCGCCTGGTGGATAAAGGGTGGAGATTATTACGATCTCCCAGGTCAACATACTGTGCAGACTTGCTAGTGCCTGAACGCCCTTCGAGTCTATACGCAAACAGAAGATCAAATACGCACTTTAAAGTTCATGTAATCCATGTCAGCATTCGATGGGTTATGGAAACAAGAACGTACCCAGAATGCACACCCCCGAAAACAGAATGGCCGCCTACATGTCGGAATAAAAACGGTCATACACGGAAAAGGCCATTCGTGTACAAACGAGTTGCAGCCCATGAACGAAGAAGAAGAAGAAGAAGACAGACAGACAGACAGACGGAGAAAGACAGACAGACGGACAGAGAGGGCCCTTGTCTATGAAGAGGACATAACTGTTTCAAAACGTTTTTTTCATCAAACGCGTACCAGCCAGAACTACAGAACTATGAGTGTGACATGTCTTCTGACGCGGAATTATTGTTTTCTTTTGCAGAACGTTTAGAATGTGAAAGGACCCCAGAACTGAAGTGAGAATGTCTGAATTGGTAAATAAGGTATACTGGTAAAACACACACCCCTTGTAACCCCTTCCCCCCACCTCCCACTCCCCCTTGCATCTTCGAAAGATTATTTCAAACCAAATAGACTGCATCACCCACAGACTCAGCAATATCAACCATTACCGTTTCCATTCGGACAGTGGTGTTCTTTCCGTTTTACAGAATCCGTTGAAATAGCGTTACTCTTTTCCATGACACAACGACTATTTTTTCTGTTAACGCAGCATTACCTTTTCCATTACCCTATACATAATCTAATCAGCTTAACCGTCTCCGTTACCCAGCATTACCCTATTTATTAACTCAACTACTGAAATAAAACTGATACTGATCTGCTTGTTCCTGCACTAGTGTAGGCAAAATGAATTCCTCGGGTCGTTCACTGAAGTACAGAACACTTATTGAAACCAGAAACGGAAGTTCATGTATACAGGCAGAGGTAAAGCAGTGAGAGAAACTAGAAATGAACCACTGGGTCTGTAAGGGGCTGTGTTGTGATTTCGTGTTTTACAGTTTCCTCCTCCTCTTCCTCCTCCTCATTAACATTATCATCATCATCATCATCATCATCATCATCTTTAAATGATAGCGGCTAGTGTTCAAAAATTGAGCGTCAACTTAGCACTCTGCAAAACAAAGCAGAGAAAAAAAAAAAAAAAAAAAAAAAAAAAAAAAAGCCTCATCTTACCAAGGGCGATCGTTAAAAATATTTCCAGATAATTTCACCACACCAGTTCCATTAGCACAATTCTATGCTGCCCGCTTCCAAAAGGATCGCTTAAAACGTGCATGTTTGAAAAGATAAAACGCTTGTTAGCCGGTACAGGAAATTGCAAGCGGAAGTGTATGTGAGGGGGGCTTAATGCAGTGGCGTGAATGCAGCGTATCGGAGTGGTTGGCCTTGATCAATGAAACGATTGCGTGACATCAGTCGTGAGAACGATTGCCGGGGAGAACACACCACCGCCCCCCCCCCCCCCCCCCCCCCCCCCAACCCTCTTGCTCTCTTCTCCGACCGTCCCCACCACCACCACCACCACCATCCCCTTTCCCATTCATTCCACGAATCGTTTCTCCACTCAAGACCTGTTCCATGAATAGCACGGGCTTTTAAAACTGTCAAATCTAACTTTTTTTTCTTCTTTTCTTTCTGCTTTCCTTTCAAATGCAAACGCACGAACACACACACACACACACACACACACACACACACACACACACACACACACACACACACACACACACATATATATATATATATATATATATATATATATATATATATATAGGGGGGGTGTGTGTGAAAAGTTTAAGGGTAGTGAGTGAGTGAAAATGAAAGTGACAGAGAGAGACAGAAGAGAGAGAAAAGGTTAGCCAACCAGACAGACAGACAGATTGACAGGAAGACTGACAGACAGACGATTAAACAGAGACAAGGGGGGGAACAACTCCGGAGATCAAGAGTCTCAGAGTGAGATTTCATTTTTCCTCGTATGTATCTGAGAGAGAGAGAGAGAGAAAAAAAAAATGGGAGGGGAGGGGGGTAAAGATTTGTTTCCCGTTTTCCATCTTAAAAAAAATCATGACCAACAGCACCTTTGGAATCAAAAAGCACATCAAAGTTGAGGGCCAAAAACTTGAAACCGTCAACAGTTTTAAGTACCTGGTTGCAACCGTCTCAGACGAAGGACCGAAAATAGAAGTCCTGGCCTGATTTGCGCAGTCAACAGCAGCGCCGACAAAACTGAAAACCATATGGCATGACAAAAAAAAAAAAAAATAAAAAAAAAAAAAAAAATCACCATGGCATCGAAAATTAAACTCATACGCACACTTGCTATATCAATTTTTTTTTTTGTGTGTGTGTGTACGCTTGTGAATCCTGGGCCCTCACTGTTTACCTGCAGAGATGCATTGAAGTCCTTGAGATGAGATGCGCACCGTAAGATCCTGAACATCTCATGTAGAAACCACATCACAAATGAGGAGGTCAGAAACATGGTAACTGCAGCCTTTGTGTGTATATGAGAACCTGCTTAGCATTGTGAAGAAAATAAAAATAAATAAATAATGTGGTATGGACATATGACGAGATCATCAGACCTCTCAAAACCGTCCTGCAAGGCACAGTACCAGGAGGAAAACGACGAGGCAGACAGAAGAAGAAGATGTGAGAAGATAGCGACGGGCGCCATAGCCGAATGGTTAAAGCGTTGGACTTTCGATCTGAGGGTCCCGGGTTCGAATCACAGTGACGGCGCCTGGTGGGTAAAGGGTGGAGATTTTTACGATCTCCCAGGTCAACATATGTGCAGACCTGCCAGTGCCTGAACCCCCTTCGTGTGTATACGCAAGCATAAGGTCAAATACGCACGTTAAAGATCCTGTAATCCATGTCAGCGTTAGGTGGGTTATGGAAACAAGAACATACCCAGCATGCACACCCCCGAAAGCGGAGTATGGCTGCTTACATGGCGGGGTAAAAACGGTCATACACGTAAAAATCCCACTCGCGTATATACGAGTGAACGTGGGAGTTGAAGCCCACGAACGCAGATGAAGAAGAAGAAGAGAAGATAGCATCCGGGAGAGGACAGTGGGCAATTCGCCGAATCGCAGAGAACAGCCCACGACATAGACAGATGGCGGAAGATTGTCAGAGAGTCACCAGTGATGCCTCCACAACCCCACCTGGGGCTACCAGACCGATGACAATGACGATGATCTTAAACAAAGCAGCACCGTTTAAAGCATTATGCGTTCAAGCAAAGTGGGAAACATGATAAAATATCCAAATTTTATGCACAGTTCTTAAATATGTATGCTGGGGGATGGAGTTAAGAAAGAGGATCAAAGAGTATCTTTTCGGTACGTGGCACAAGTGTACCGCTGCAGAGAAAATGACTTTGTTTTTCGCACAGAGGACACTGTTTTGGTGTGTTGTATAATTATGTCTTAATTCTTTCTACCTTTCCTTATCTCCCTGTGGTTTTTTTGTTTGTTTGTTTGTTTGTTTGTTTGTTTGGGTTTTTGTTGTTGTTGTTGTTTTTTGTTTGTTTGTTTGTTTTTGTTTGTTTTGTTTTTTTGTTGTTGTTTTTTCATGCTTTCTCCTTTTATATCTTTACGATTCTCCTTCTTTATATGTTTCATTTTTCCCATGCTGCTCGTTGTATATTTTTTCTTCTGTCTATGTTCCTTTTTTTCCCCTCTGCCATCCTTTGTCTCTTTCTTTTCTTCCTTCTTTCTATCTTCATTCTATCACCCCCACCCACACCCCACACCCCACCCCAAAATTGTTTCATTTCTCTTTTTTTTTTATTCCCTTCGTTCTCTTTATCTTCCTTGTTCCATGCTGACCATTGTCTGTCTGTTTCTTCTTTGTTTTCGTTCTGTCTCCCTTTCTTTCTCTTTTCTTTTTTTTTATGCATTCATCTCAGTCCTTCTTTTTCTCCTGATTCCTGGGTTTTATTGATCTTCGAGATTACAATGCGAATGAACGAGGGACACTGAAAATCCCTAGAAGATTCCTTCTGGGTGTGTTTATTGGTTTGTTTGTTTCTTTCTTTGTTTTGTTTTGTTTCTGCTTGTCTACAATGTCGGTCTGTCGGTCTTTCCTCTTTTGTTTCCTTCAGAGATCATTCGTTGGTTTCTTTCTTCCATCGTTTATTTATTCATTCATTTTGTTACCTGTTCGTCTTTGTTGCTGTTGTTTGTTTGTTTGTTTGTCTCTCTCTCTCTCTCTCTCTCTCTCTCTCTCTCTCTCTCCTCTCTCTCTCTCTCTCTCTCTCTCTCTCTCTCTCTCCATCGCTATCTAATATCATTATTATGTTGTTCGTTTTTTTTAATCTTACCCTACGTACGACTTTCAATGCGATTTGTTTTTATCCTGTTCCCATCTTTAGGAGATTACTTTCCCCACTGATAGTGGTCGTAATTTCTGACTTTATTTCTGTATTTCTTCCTCTTTTCTTCACAAGCACATTTTGTTCGCAAGTACTTATCTTTGTATTTTACGTTCCCCATCTTGTGTTTTTTTCCTCTAATCCTTTTTGCGTGCTTTCTTTCTCCTATTGCGCATTGTGTGTGTGTGTGTGTGTGTGTGTGTGTGTGTGTGTGTGTGTGTGTGTGTGTGTGTGTGTGTGTGTGTGTGTGTGTGTGTGTGTGTGTGTGTGTGTGTGTGTGTGTGTGTGTGTGTGTGTGTGTGTGTGTGTTCTGGCACTGTTTGTTTTCCAGTTCTGAGGAGCTGAAAGATCGTTACACAGGCGAGAAAGTGCGCGCGTGCGCGCGTATATGTGTGTATGTATGTATGTATTAATGCATGTATATGTAGCCAAGCATTCAGCTAGCTTCAAAAATTGTTTCGAGCACGAGCTGTATAGCAGACGCCTTTTTCGCAACTAACCGGTCGGTCTTAACGGCTCATGCAGAATGCCCCATTTGAATTGTAAAAACAAAGCTCCTTTTTAAACAACTGCTCCTAAACATCTATCAATTCAAATCTAGGTATTGCTCACTGCAGATTATATCTGTTGTGCCAGTACACACACACTTAAATCAGTCAGAAGCTTATTTTAGTTTAATCGTTCATCAGTCTAAAGATTTCAAATGACGCTGAGCTTACGTCATTTTGTCTTCTCATCACACATAATGCTACAGTTACAATTCTGTATGTGACTGCTGTTGGAAACTAAAACCACACCATTATAGTGTTTGGATGAGAATAGATGAAGAATTTAGAAATTACAAAGCCGATTTTCATTGTCGACACTTAACGACAATCAGTCCACACCTTGCGTTGTTTGACAGCTTTCGCTGAGTTGAAAACTGTGTTTCTGACGCACCGTATTTGATTACATATCTCTTTTGTCAGATCGGTAAAGTGCAAGTATCATATATACTGGCAGAATCGTCGCAATTCCGTCTTTAAATCAATGCCATTTGTGTTTGCCCATGTTAAACTGATTTAACGCTGTTTGTAATTTTCAGCGACAAGCTCGCTAAAACTGACCCTTTTCAGGTGACTTAAATTCAGATTATAAATTCATCTTAAATAATCAACACTTCATTTTATACTAATTAGAAAGTATGTGTTGAGCTGTTTCCTTTGCGACCAAGCCGATGTAAATCTGTTCAGGAATAATTTAGAAATCTATCACTGAACACCTTGTAACAAACACAAATTTAGTCCAATCTGAGCAGATTTGCTTCGCAATACACGCGAGCGTCATTGCAGTTCGCTTAACTTGTATAAATAGCCACAGCAGGTGATGACTGGTCACTTTTCCACCTGGCCAGTCACTGGCATGAGCCTGCTCTCTCTCTCTCTCTCTCTCTCTCTCTTGCTGTGTCGCACACAGAGTGCATGTTGCCGCAAAGGCCAGCGTCATCGCCATATCGCTGCATTGTCTTCTTATCTCTTCTTTCTTCTTCTTCTCTTCTCCTTATCTTCTTATAACTATTGTAAATAAAACAATAGAAAAACCCAGTTGTGACTGGTCATCTATATGTCCTTGGGCCAGTGAGTGCATCTTTACTATCCTTTAATACAGTAAATCATCAGCAATTCTTTTGTACCGTCCCCTTTTATAGTAATGCCACTCAGG
>NC_134881.1:39453409-39460909 GCF_041734735.1 Babylonia areolata | reverse complement strand
TAAACAATGTCAGCTGTACTGGCAAATGATCAGAGTCTACAAGTTCTTTTACAACGCAGGACATCAAAAAATAATCAATTACACTTGATCCACTGTCAGACATGGATGTATATGCATAGTCACAATTCCACTGTATCATACTGTTCGCAGTAAAAACAATCTGTAACCGTGCACAGATCAACCAGCTGATTCCCAAAAAAGATTCGTTTCTAAATTATCGAACTTTCTTGCAAATGTGTGACCATCCAGTGTAGCATTGCTACGTATCTGCTCAAAATTGTCCTCTGTTGGCTCATAGTTTTTGTTTGCAGTGCGAGCGTTCTTCTTCTTCTTCTGCGTTCACTCGTATGCACACGAGTGGACTTTTACGTGTATGACCGTTTTTACCCCGCCATGTAGGCAGCCATACTCCGTTTTCGGGGGTGTGCATGCTGGGTATGTTCTTGTTTCCATAACCCACCGATCGCTGACATGGATTACGGGATCTTTAACGTGCGTATTTGATCTTCTGCTTGCATATACACGCGAAGGGGGTTCAGGCACTAGCAGGTCTGCACATATGTTGACCTGGGAGATCGTAAAAATCTCCACCCTTTTACCCACCAGGCGCCGTCACCGTGATTCGAACCCGGGACCCTCAGATTGACAGTCCAACGCTTTAACCACTCGGCTATTGCGCCCGTCAGTGCGAGCGTTCAAGTCTCCAGAGAGAAGAATATGAAAATGACCATATGTTTCGTGTAGAGACATGATACATTCATCAATTATTTCTACGCCATATCCTCCATGATTGTTTTTCCAATAGCTGGAATCATATTGTCTTACATAAGATGAGATAAACGTGTCATCACATTCACTCACAAACAACTCTTTAGACATTCTTAATACAGTGGCATTATCTTGATCAGAGTTTATATGAGAGATGAATTTGGAAAAAGAAAAAACCGTTTGTTTGCAAGCACCATAACTCCTCCTGAATGCCTCCCTTGCTTCGTGAGTTTTGTCGCTTTGGAAATGAAGCAGTCAGAATTTCTCAAAATAGTTGAATCGATATCTTCCGTAACAAAAGTTTCAGTCAATGTAATGAAATCATAAGCGGTTATAAAATCTACAAAATCTTGATTAGACAACTTCCCAATCAACCCACAAACATTATAATTTTGAAATGTGATGGTTTGACAAATGCTTCGATCAATGCGCCAACTCGGCTTAACATTTACATTTAAAGTAGGTTCAGACAACTTCGCAGTTTGACACGTATTTCTTTGTTCACATGAGGTAGTTGATGTCCGGCCTGACCCCTATTGGCTGTCCCGAAGACACGCAGGAGAAGCTGCCTGTCTTTCTCCAACTCTGTCACTGCTATGAGAACCACCACCGAAAAAAACAACAACAAACAAACAAATACACATACACACTCACAGAGAGAAAGAGAGACAGACAGACAGAGGGAGGAAGGGGGGGGAAGGGAAGAAGTGAAAGTGTGTACTTGTGTCACAGAGACAGTGAGACAAAGAGAGAGAGAGAGAGAGAGAGAGAGAGAGAGAGAGAGAGAGAGAGAGAGAGAAGCAAAGACAGTGGCAGATAGAGAGTGGGAGAGAGAGACAGACAGACAAAGAAGCATATAGAGACCGAGACAGAGGCTGAGAGCTTTAACGGGTGATATATAGAAAGAAAAAAAAAAAAAGGAAGATGAAACACTTATTCAACGCAAAACCCTTGCCCCATTTGAATAGACGTAGACATGAATAAATGAATATTTACTATACCCCTCATCATTATATCATCAGGGTAGGACATAAGACAGACTGGAAAAAAAAAACAACAACAAAAAACAAAGCCACAGACAGATACACAGACAGACAGACAGACAGACGAACGATTCTGGTGTGGTAAGAAAAAGCAGTGAAAAACAGGGCGCCACAGACACATATCTCTCCACCACTGCTCCTGGCTAGCACGCGGTGGGAAAGAGGAAGAAGGAGGAGGAGCGGGGGGTGTATGAGGTAGGAAGAGGGTAGTGGTTGGGAGGAGGAGGGAGGGAGACATAGGGGCTGCTTCTACCCCCACCCCCACCCCCGCTCCCTTCCCTCTACCCCCTCTTCTGCCCCGGGGGGGATCTTTTCAGGAGTGGGTGTGGAAGGCGGGAGAGCACCTCTCTAGTTGACCTCAGGTCTGCCAAACCCGACATCAAGGCTGCAGCAATGATGCTAGATTTTTTCCCCCCTTTTCTTCTCTTTTCTTCTCCTTTCTTTTTCCTTCTTTCTGCCACGCAGTTGAACTTTTCTCTGAAAAAGAAAGTCGGTGATTGAGAGAGACAGAGGAGAGGGAAAACAGAGAGGAATAGTGTGGGGGAGAGAGAGGCCGAGATAGTGTGGGTGTGGGGGAGAGAGAAAGAGAGAGAGAGAGATGGAGAGGGGTGGGGAGAGAAAGAGAGACAGGGGAAGGAAGAGTCAAAGAGAGAGCGAGGGGTGGGAGGGAGAGAGAAAGAGAGAGAGGGGAAGGGAGAGTCAAAGAGAGAGCGAGGAGTGGAAGGGAGAGAGAAAGAGAGAGAGGGGAAGGGAGAGTCAAAGAGAGAGCGAGGAGTGGAAGGGAGAGAGAAAGGAGAAGGGAGAGTCAAAGAGAGAGCGAGGGGTGGAAGGGAGAGAGAAAGAGAGAGAGAGAGGAAGGGAGAGTCACATAGAGAGCGAGGGGTGGAAGGGAGAGAGAAAGAGAGACAGGAGAAGGGAGAGTCAAAGATAGAGCGAAGGGTGGAAGGGAGAGAGAAAGAGAGAGAGAGAGGAAGGGAGAGTCACATAGAGAGCGAGGGATGGAAGGGAGAGAGAAAGAGAGAGAGGGGAAGGGAGAGTCAAAGAGAGAGCGAGGGGTGGAAGGGAGAGAGAAAGAGAGAGAGGGGAAGGGAGAGTCAAAGAGAGAGCGAGGGGTGGAAGGGAGAGAGAAAGAGAGAGAGAGAGGGAGAGAGAGAGAAAAGGGAGATACTAAGAGAGAGAGAGGGGGGGGTGGAGGAGAGAAAAAGAGAGACCGACCGACCGACAGACAGACAGAGAGACAGGGACAGACAGATTGAGAGAAACTAATTAATCAATCAATCACTCAATCAAAGACACTTTATTAATCCACATGGAAATTAACTTGTGCAATCGCAGACTCGTTGTAAACACAAACATAAAACGATATCATGCGCACTATAAAAAGAGATTAAAACCAATCAAATACGAATCCACAATAGCTGCCGATAGACGAAAACAAGACACACACACACACACACACATACAACACACACACACACACACACACACACACACACACACACACACACACACGCAAGCGCACACACAAAGCATATCATGCCAACAAATTCAATAGAATAATATTAAGATACATGTATTCGATTAACAAATAATAATGGTCTGAAATGTTGGGTACCTCATATCAATAGGTAGTCTAATTTTACCACCCACAGTTTTGATAAGCTTTATTTCGAATTATCTATTCCATGTCTTTAGTTCATTGCATGTCTGTGTGATTCCATATCTTTATCTTATTGCATCTCTGTGTAATTCCATATCTTTAGTTCATTGTATCTCTGTCTGATTCCATGTCTTTAGTTCATTGTGTATCTGTGTGATTCCATATCTTTAGTTCATTATATATCTGTGTGATTCCATATCTTTAGTTCATTGTGTATCTGTGTGATTCCATATCTTTAGTTCATTATATATCTGTGTCATTCCATATCTTTAGTTCATTGTTTCTCGGTGTCATTCCATATCTTTAGTTCATTGTATATCTGTGTCATTCCATATCTTTAGTTCATTGTTTCTCGGTGTCATTCCATATCTTTAGTTCATTGTATATCTGTGTCATTCCATGTCTTTAGTTCATTGTATATCTGTGTCATTCCATATCTTTAGTTCATTGTTTCTCGGTGTCATTCCATATCTTTAGTTCATTGTATATCTGTGTCATTCCATATCTTTAGTTCATTATATATCTGTGTCATTCCATATCTTTAGTTCATTGCTTCTCGGTGTTATTCCATATCTTTAGTTCATTGTATATTTGTGTCATTCCATATCTTTAGTTCATTGTTTCTCGGTGTTATTCCATATCTTTAGTTCATTGTATATCTGTGTCATTCCATGTCTTTAGTTCATTGTATATCTGTGTCATTCCATATCTTTAGTTCATTGTTTCTCGGTGTCATTCCATATCTTTAGTTCATTGTATATCTGTGTCATTCCATATCTTTAGTTCATTGTATATCTGTGTCATTCCATATCTTTAGTTCATTGTATATCTGTGTCATTCCATATCTTTAGTTCATTGTTCCTCTGTGTGCTTCCATATCTTTAGTTCATTGTATATCTGTGTCATTCCATATCTTTATTTCATTGTTCCTCTGAGTGATTCCATATCTTTAGTTCATTGTATATCTGTGTCATTCCATATCTTTATTTCATTGTTCCTCTGTGTGATTCCATATCTTTAGTTCATTGTATATCTGTGTCATTCCATATCTTTAGTTCATTGTATATCTGTGTCATTCCATATCTTTAGTTCATTGTTTCTCGGTGTCATTCCATATCTTTAGTTCATTGTTCCTCTGTGTGATTCCATATCTTTAGTTCATTGTATATCTGTGTCATTCCATATCTTTATTTCATTGTTCCTCTGTGTGATTCCATATCTTTAGTTCATTGTATATCTGTGTCATTCCATATCTTTAGTTCATTGTTCCTCTGTGTGATTCCATATCTATAGTTCATTGTTTCTCTCACCCCGTCCAAAAGCGACACCCATGTCGTTTTCCTGACTGCATAAAATTCTTTCGCTGCTGTCTCAGCTCTTTGTTCCCCTTTAAAGACAAACGGAAAGCCGGAAAGTTTCGTCTAGTAGTGACACAGTAAAAACATGCTGGTGATGTGTACATCTGTATACATGATACCATAAGATCAGTGTCTCCAGTGTACCAGATGTGCATCTGTTTTGCTGATACCAAGAGGTGGGGGATCAGCGACTTCAGTGTTAGTGGGTGTACCTCTGTAAGGTGGAAACCAAAGATTCGGTGATTTAAGAGTTAGTGGGTGTATGTCTGTTTTGTGGACACCACGGGTGGGTGATCAGCGACTTCAGTGTTAGTGGGTGTACTTCTGTAAAGTGGAAATCAAAGAATCAGTGATTTAAGTGTTAGTATGTCTGCTGCGTGGAAACCAAAGGATCAATGGCTTCAGCGTTCGTGGATGTACGCTTGTTATGTGGATACCAAGAGGTGGGATATCAGTGCCGGTGGATATACGTCTGTATAGCGGAAACCAAGAGACCTGTGTCTTCAGTGTTAGTTGACGTACATCTCTATAGTGGATACCAAGGGGTGTGTGTCTTCGGTGCTAGTAAATGTACGTCTCAGCCATCATAGAAAACATATGATAAAGCCATGTTATAACAGAAACCATAACGCTTTGAAGTTTTCGCAATTGTTTATGACAAAAAATAAGTCATCTGTATTTTTTAATTATTTATTTTATTTATTTATTTATTTATTTATTTATTTATTTATTTATTTATTTATTTAATTCTTTATTATTATTATTATTATTATTATTATTATTACTTTTTTTCTCTCTTTTTTTTTTTTTTTTTTTTGGGGGGGGGGGCGTCGGTGTGTGTGTGTGTGTGGGGGGTACGCTTATAGTTGACTTCATCAAGTTTTTGCGCCTTATACTTATTATTAATAGTAGTAGTAGTTTTTTTTAATGTATTTATCTATATTTATCTATCATGTATTTACTTTTTTTCTCAAGCCCTGACTAAGCGCGTTGGATTACGCTGCTGGTCAGGCATCTGCTTGGCAGATGTGATGTAGCGTATATGGACTTGTCCGAACGCAGTGACGCCTCCTTGAGCTACTGAAACTGAAACTCTTGAAACTGTCTAGATGTTTTTAGAAATTATCATGCGACATTTTTGAAATATCCCTATTCTACTCAGCCAGATTTCTATACACTCTGGGTTAGTTATTGTTCGTGCACTTTGTGTTATTTGAAATTATATGTTCTGTGTTCAGATGATACTCTAAATACAGCATTATTTCATTTACTTAATTACAAGTCCGTCATGTACTGTGTAACACTGTCACATACATTGTCGCCATGTATTGTTTGCATTTTGCCCATTTTGTTTTTTCCATGTGCTTCCATGGGGACTTTTTTGCAATACAAATCTTGACTCTTGAATATGGTGGATACCAAGGAAGTGTTTGTATTTGTATTTTGTATTTGTATTTCTTTTTTATCACAACAGATTTCTCTGTGTGAAATTCGGGCTGCTCTCCCCAGGGAGAGCGCGTCGCTACACTACAGCGCCACCCTTTTTTTTGTTGTTGTTTTTTTGTTTTGTTTTTTTGTATTTTTTCCTGCGTCAGTTTTGTTTGTTTTTCCTATCGAAGTGGATTTTTTCTACAGAATTTTGCCAGGAACAACCCTTTTGTTGCCGTGGGTTCTTTTTACGTGCGCTAAGTGCATGCTGCACACGGGACCTCGGTTTATCGTTTCATCCGAATGACTAGCGTCCAGACTACCACTCAAGGTCTAGTGGAGGGGGAGAAAATATCGGCACCTGAGCCGTGATTCGAACCAGCGCGCTCAGATTCTCTCGCTTCCTAGGCGGACGCGTTACCTTTAGGCCATCACTCCATTGTCTCCAGTGTTGGTGGGTGAACGTCTCTATAGTGGATACCAAGGAATCAATGACTTCAGTATTAGTGAGTGAACGTCTCTATAGTGGAAACCAATGGATTTGTGTCTTCGGTGTTGGTGGATGTATGTATTTATAGCGGAAACCAAACGATCAATGACTTCAGCAACAGCGGATGCACGTCTCTCTGGTGGATACCAAGGAATCAATGACTTCAATATTAGTGGGTGTACGTCTCTATAGTGGATACCGAGGGGCTAGTGCCTTTAGTGTTGGTGAATGTAGGTCTCTATAGTGGAAACCAAGAGGGTTGTGTCTACAGTATCAATGGGTGTACGTCTGTATACTGGATACAAAAGATATGTGTCCCTAGCCTTAGTGAGTGTACGGCTGTTTTCACATCGTTACTCCGTGTACCATACACACAAGATTAGACTCTCACAAACACTTCGAGGTAAAACTGTGCTTTCAGCGGCCGCGCAGCTAGAAAGAGAAAGAAAAGAGATGGAAAGAAAGGAGAAAGAAACAAAGACAGAAAGTGGAAAGTAGAGAGAAAGTCGCCTAGTGTCTGCACGTGGTTCATACTGTAGGACGGAGAGAACACGAAGAACAAATACGCGACGTTGCTAAGCGACGCGGCGTCAACAAAGGGAGAAAACGGGTGACGAGGGGAGGTAAGTGTTCTCTTCTCCTACACCACATCTGTGAAACTGGACCGAGATTGTTCCTTGTCATATCATATGGCATCCGTCGCTGCGAATGTATGTCACAGTGTGTTTTTGTTGTTGTTGTTGTTGTTGTTGT
>NC_134881.1:39430909-39448409 GCF_041734735.1 Babylonia areolata | reverse complement strand
ACATTAAGATATTATTTGAAAAACCTCTATGAACGTAAACATTCACAACAAAATCCAAGAGCATGGAAAAAATCATAAGGACGTGGATGCACTTTAGCCACCCAAAGTGCATGCATCATATAAAATGTAAGAAATAAACTAGCTCTCGATAGAAACGTTACAATGGATTTTTACAGGAAGAATGCAATAAACGAAACAATAATTACACAGCAGCTGGCTGAGGTAAATATAAAAAGAAGACAATAATGTAGACAAACAGACAGACATAAACAACAAACATATAGAAAGACAAAAATATCAAACGAAATACGAATCGATACCTTGACAGACAGACAGACAGGTAGAGAGAGACAGAGAGAGAGACAGAGAGACGGAGATAGAGAGAGACAGAAAGATATATATATATATATATATATATATATAGAGAGAGAGAGAGAGAGAGAGAGAGAATATTGTCCCAGTTGAATATCACTTTTTTCCATTATAACTTTTTAAAAATACGCTCACTGCATTACGACGTGACATCGATGCTTTTAAATAAGACATCATCTGAATGGACCCCATTAGCTCATGCCACACACAGCATAATTGGTTCTCTTTCCATTTGAGGTGGAAGAAGAAGAAGACAAAAAGGAGGGGAAGGAGGAGGAGGAACAGGAATAGAAGAACAGCAAGAAAGAGAAGATGGTGATAATGATGATCACGAATGAGAAGTAGAAAAGAAGAAGAAAACCTTTCATTATGACAATGGAGCCAGTGATTCCTTACAGTCTGACAAAAGGAAGCCACCAGTTTTCTAGCTGGAATGATGCAGCTGTGGTGAGTGTGTGTGTGTGTGTGTGTGCGCGCGCGCGCGCGCACGTGCGCGTGTGTGTGTATGTGTGAAAATGAAGACCAACAGTACAGTACAGAAACATGGAACAAACGGCCCAGAAATACTTTGCCAGGGACAGTGATGTTGCGGACGTGAGGATCGAGACAAAGCAGTGAGCAGTGAAAGCCTGGCCTCCCTGGAGACCTGTGTCTAGACAGCCCTGCAAATTACTCCCTCTGCCCACACCGCTGGGGACGGCACGTCGACATGAACAGCATGGACGGGAAGTTTGGAAATTCTTATCATTCACAGATTGCGTGATAGGGAGATTTAAGAGCAGTCAGGCATGAAAGTATGTTCATTGCGTATTCACTTACCCTCATAACCAAACCCTCTCTTCATCTGTCAGCATTTGTCTTCACCCCTGCCTGTTCACATTGGAGTGAAGATGTATTTATGCCAATTCAGCATATGCAGGGGAAAAGAGAAAACAGCCTGACTGTCCTTATTGGCGATTTTGACCACATGCTCCCTTCACCTCTACTCATCAGTCAAACCTTAACACAGTGACAAGAGCTAAACAAGGAAACTGAACTGACTTCAAGATATTAACAGCAAGTGCAGAAACACTCACGTCAGAAAAGAAACGTAAACGTGTGTTAGAATGATGATGAAGATTATGCAGAGAATGCTGTGGAGATTCATTTCGATTTGGAACTGACAATAGGAACCCCTCACCTTAAGGAGATTTGAACCAGTCCTATCCAGTAGAAATGCAATGAGCCAATGGTGCGTACATGTGTCTGTACTAGCAAGCTGTGTGTACAGTTGTGTATAGGAGGGAAGATGAGGGAGCATGTGGGTATGCTTTTGTGCTTGTACTGTGTGTTATTACGTACCTGCCAGGAAATTTTCCTCTTTTTTTTGACATAATAAAGTGTGAAGTTATGCTCCTGTTTTCAAGACTACCTTTACAATTGGTAGACTATATAGGGTAATTCAGGAGATACGTACATCAAAGCAGTTCTTTAGAATGTCAGCCAAATCCGTTACCATAGTAAGCGTTTGGGGACGTACGGAAATGCATCTGAAGTTTATACACTTTACTGAACATAGCTGTGTAACTGAATTTTCTAGCCAATACAGTGGAGCTACTTGTGGTATTGCTGGTGTTCTGTGAGGCCAGCCATCTTCAACAGACTGTTCAGAGTTTCTGGAAGATGTGTGTGAGTGTGAGCGCGCACATGCGCGTGTGTGTATGTGTGAAAATGAAGACTGACAGTACAGTACAGTACAGAAACAGAACAAACGGCCCAGAAATGCTTTGCCAGGGACAGTGATGTTGCGGACGTGAGAAGCGAGACAAAGCAGTGAGCAGTGAAAGCCTGGCCTCCCTGGAGACCTGTGTCTAGACGGCCCTGCAAATTACTCCCTCTGCCCACACCGCTGAGGACGGCACGTCGACATGAACAGCGTGGACGGGAAGTTTGGAAATTCTTATCATTCACAGATTGCGTGACAGGGAGATTTAAGAGCAGTCAGACATGAAAATATGTTCGTTGCGTATTCACTTACCCACATAACAAAACCCTCTCTCCATCTGTCAGCCTTTGTCTGCACCCCACAGTTCATCAATGTTCACTGCTGTGGCCCACTCACGTATCCCTCCAAAGTATGATTATAACAGCAGCGGCTACTAATTGCTATCAAGGCTGAACAACTCCTATATCAGTTTCAGTTTCAGTAACTCAAGGAGGCGTCACTGCGTTTGGACAAATCCATATACACTACACCACATCTGCCAAGCAGATGCCTGACCAGCAGCGTAACCCAACGTGCTTAGTCAGGCCTTGAGAAAAAAAAAAGGTGAGTAAATAATAGATAAATACATAAAAAAAACCTACCACTACTAATAATATGTATAAGGCGCAAAAAAATTGATGAAGTCAACTATAAACGTACATGAATAAGTAAATAAATAAATAAATAAATAATTATCATAATATAAAAAGGTAGTAATAATAATAACAATAATAATAAATAAATAAATAAATAAATAAATAAATAAATAAACAAATAAATAAATAAATAAATAAATAATGATGATAAATAAGCAAATAAATGTAAAACATGGAGACACACATTCACACATACACCCACATATGCATAACAAATATGCACCCAAACATGCAGTTTCACAGATATGAAAGCACAGTCAAATACACATAAACGTACATGAGCCAACACACACACACACCAACACACACCACACACACACACACACACACACACACACACCACACATTACCCTGCACCTCCTCTAACCGCCTCCTCCACACACTCATTTCTAAGCTACGTGTCGCAGCTTCCACGGCACACACACACACACACACACACACACACACACACACACACACACACACACACACAGATGAACACTTACTTGTACAAGCACACATACATACGCCCATATCCCCCACCCCCAACCCCACACACATGTATACAAAGATATATATATACACACACACACACACACACACCACACACACACACACACACACACACACACCCGCACGTTCCAATATCCCGTTGCTCCCACAATGTAGGCATGCATACACTAACATACCTCATCCTCTACCCCCCCTCCCCACCGCATCCCCCCCCCCCACACACACACACACATACGCACGTGCACAGAACCCTCCTGACATTTGTGGACACTTACACCCTCGCGCATGCACAAACGCACTCAAACACACAGACCCACACATGCACAGAAACACACACATACACACACGCACAGAGGCTGCCACTGATTGGCCGCAAGAGAGATGGGAAAAGATCTCTGATGCCAAGAACGTGGCGTCTAGTCTCTAGACTCTTGCTCAGTCTATGGTATTTGGAAAAACCCACAGGGACTCTGTTCCGTTTTGAAGAAATTTGCGCAATGTTGGTTTGGAAATGATGCCGATATTTGCTTGATTTGCAAAGCATCGTGATCTACCTTTCATGTTAGACTTACGGCCGCCCCCTCTCTCTGCATTTATTTCTTTAAGGCGATTGATGGTGTGATGGCCTTGTACCTGTTCTTTTTGATATTCTTTGACTTTTCTGAGGATTTCCGATTTTCCTAGATGTAGGCCGCTCGTTGGTGTTGCGTTACCAGCAAGTCTGTCAGCTCGCTCATTTCCCTTAACACCTGCATGTCCCGGGCAGTATGACCATGTGAGTTTTTTTTTAATCTGAAAGTTGCGCATTACCTTATGCCACTCTGGGCTTCCCATTCCGTTTTCAATTTTCTGTATGAGGTTCATTGAGTCGGTTAGAATCATGGCATGTTGGTTTCCGGGCATATGGATGGACGATAGCCACTGGAGTGCATGTGTCATCTTCAACTTCCATCGGTAGGCTGGAGGTTGTGACTTTGTAGGCAGCATTCTCTTTCCTAATTGTTTTTGTTGTTGTTTGTTTGGTGTTTTTTTCCATTTTGTTTCGCAGTGAATCCCCAACCGGATTGGTCTTTGGTGACTGAGCCATCTGTGTATATGATGATGTCCTCTTCTTTACTGTTTTCTTCTATGAGTAGCTTCACTTTCGCATCAGTTTTGCCCTCTGGCCATTCCCGACAATGTCTTCCTAGAGTGGATGAAATGGATGTGTTGAATAGATGGTTGAGATTTTCGGGCTTTTTCTCCCATTCTTTTGTTTCTTTCAGGTCTTGTAGTCGGCATACTAGCTGGATTGTGTCTTCTGCTTGCCCCATCCATGATCTTCCTCGTCCTAGACGGCTGCCTTTACGCAGACTGGACCCGATGATGACTTGACGATAGATGATCTAAACGAAGCAATAGCTAAATGCAAGAAAGAATCGGCTCCTGGCCCAGACAAAGTTCGCTACTCGGACATCAACATATTTCTTTTTCTCATCTAAGTTTCTTTGATCGATCTGTTGTATGAAACGTTTGAGCAGGGCGGATCCTTTTTCTTCGTTTGTCTTAAGCTTGGTTCCGTCAGTGTCTAACATGTCTGGGGTTGTTGTTGTGCACGTTTTTCCTTCCATGCGACGATAAAATTGCCAGAACTCTGTCAATGTTGTGTCATAACTGAGTGCCTCGCAAAACTGTTTCCACTTGTCATTTTTGGCCTCTTGAGCAATGACTTCAAACTGGAGAAGGTTTTGTTCTTTCTTTTTGCCAAAGTTTGACAGCTGCATGTTTTTCTATCCAGGCTCTCTGTGTGTCGGTATTCCACCATGGGGGCTGAATAGTTTGCATCCGGTTCGGTGCCGTTCTTTTGTTTCTTCTGCGTCTTAATTTTTCGATGACGGTTGTCTCTTTGGTTTCATACTGAAATGGATCACGCGGTTTCATGCAGGGTTTATCTGACAGTTTCTATAGACTGGAGGGAGGTGGTCACTGCCTTGGTGTGGAAGCGTCTCTGCATTCATTTCTGCTCTGAATTTTGGAGATGTTAGAGCGATGTCGATCACACTGTCACTGTCCCCTTGTCTTGTTCCAAGGCGAGTTGGGGATGTGGTTGTTAATGGGCTAAGAAGAATTTCCCCTATCATTCCTTCAAGTGCGAGTCCTTGTGGGTTGGTGTTCCGCTGGTCCCATGACTTCGATCTTGCATTAAGGTCTCCACAGATAATGATTGAGTCTCCAAATTCGTTCTCTATTTCCTCTAAAAAGGCCCAATCCTCTTTTGTTGTGTAGGTTCCTTGGTGAACATAGGCATTGATGAGCACGATGCTTATGTGAATTCCGTCAGGTTTTTCAAGACGCACCCCCACTAGTTCACATGAGTTGCTACACCATTTCTCTAGATTTATGGTGGAAACTTTGTTTTTTTTTAGGTTTTTGTTCAGTATGATTGCTACTGCTCTTCCTTCATTCCTTTGAAAGACTGTGAAATTCTCAAAATGTATTGGTCTGTCTGCACTTGTCCTGGTCTCTTGGAGACATAAAATGTCAAAATCATATGCCAATTTCTCAATTGTTGAGATTCTCATTCTCGCGCTGGAACAATTCCAACTTCCGATTCTAAAGAATTTCTTTGACAGCCGCTCTGCTTTTGTCATTCTGATATCTAAGCACAATCTTTTCCCACCTCTTTTGCCACGCCTGTTTTGGGGTTTGGGGGATCTGAATTTATGTCTCGTGCTATGCAGCTGATCCCCGAGGTGCACGCGAGACAGGGTTTTGTTAATATCCATAGAAGGGTGTTTATGTGGTGAGGGAAAAAGTTCGGTTGCCCTGACAGAGCCTCTTATCAGGGAAGGGCAATGGATGTCCATCTGTGTGGAGTCCGTCAACCTGGTGTCGCCCTAAGGTCAGACTGTTTAACCCAAGAGCCATTCATCCCATTGGTACTGTATGAAAGCCGTAGGATTGGGGATTTTAGTAAGGTTGTCTCCTCTTAGCCGGTGGAAGGGTGCATCTGGGTATTGTTGCATAGCAGATTGTATTTTGCGGAAAACTATAGGTCCTTCTGTAATGTTGCATAAGCATTGCATAAGCACAACGGTCGTCTTCGCGTGGTTTCGCCCGGTGCTATACCAATTTTGGGCCCTCTCTGTAATTCACTAATAATTCAATAATTAAACAATAACGCGATGACAAATTATCGGTCAATTACACAGAAAAATTACTTTGTCCACAACAAAGATAAGTTATTTTTCCGTGCATTTGACGGACAATTTATCATTGAGCCCTCTCAATAATTTACTAATAATTCAAAAATTATATCAACATATAGTTACCAGGAACGCTTTGTAGTGCCAATGAAGTCGACACAGCAGTTTAGCCCAATAATAAGAACTGGTGAATATGTACCAGTAAAGCAAATGGTAATCAGTTGTGTGGTCTCAATTTTCGTGTTCCCTTGCTCCAAAGGATGTCACCTGTGAGCAGAATGCATGATGGCAGTGGACGAACACCAGACGCTCCATGTGCACACTGCTCTATCTTCTTCATGGTCCGTCTCACTCAGCGAGCTTTCCACTTTCGTTTTGCCCAGTGCGTCTCGTGAAAAACAGTTTGGAACCTCAGAAACGATCCGTTTTGTCTTCAGCGCAATTCAGCGGCGTGCTGACAGATTACCTGTCAGGCGTTACGCTCCCCCGCCCGTCTCCCCCATTCCATTTTGTCTATTCCCCACCCCCGACCCCACCCACACCCCCAGACTGTGATTCTTATCGGATATGTGGAAACTTTCCCTTCCCGTGCCCAATCCCACAATACCCCTCCAGCATGTATATGTGATGGTGCATGCGAAAATCATGGATAATGGTCAAAATTCACAAAATGATATTATCTTTTATCTGAAAGTAGAGAAAATTCTGAATAACACACAGAAAACAGAATTCAAGTATCTTTGCTAGTTTCTAAGATACGTGCATTTGAGTCTCGTGATGATCACAAACGTACTTCTGAGAAAATTGGGGCAAACGAGTTCGCTGTTTCCCACTCTTGATCACCAATTCCCAATGGGAAAACTTATATAAGCACTAATACTTCATATTTCTTTATAATACTTGAAAATGTAATAGAAAAAGAATCATAGAATCTGAATAACCAAAAAAAAAAAAACTCAAATTTGATATTTTCACCCCTTGTCACTTTCACAGCGTGTTACGTGAAATTTACTCCAGCGACTTATCCATGACTTTCGCGTGCAGCGTCACATATAATGACAGGGGTATATCAGTGGGTGGACCCAGCACTGGATACTGATAACATGGGAATGGTTCCCTCTCCTTTCTGGGTCAGTAAACACACCATTCATCCACACCCTGAAACTGAGGGAATGAAGCACATGGCTACCACAGAGAGAGAGAGGGAGGGAGGGAGAGAGAGAGAGAAAGAAAGAGAAAGAGAGAGAGAATGTTGAAGTGTTGGTGCAGCATTGCAAGCAAGCAATTGCAAGGAAATACAATTCTTGATATGGAGTAAATTTCCTGAGTCAATACATATAGAGAAACAGAGATAGGCACAAAAATACGGAGGTGCGGGTGGGGGGTCGAACATTCTTAAAACTACTCACTCCGAAATCAAACATTCATCATATCCAGTCATGTTCCAGAATGAATGGAGTCGTTAAGCTGCTAACTTGATTATTCAAGCATTGATATCAGCGTCAAACATTCAAACATAAATCTATGCCAGTGATACTTTTCTTTGCCCAAAACGATTTCTTGCCTGACATCCAAATAGGAAGACCAGCGTGATAGAGAAACAGCACAAAGTTGCCTGTATGGATAGCTCTATGTGGCTATGTGTGCCATTTCCCGTTCAGTTTCCTGACCAGAAGACAGCAAACGGCCTATACACTGCACAGCACTCCATCCCTCACCTATGTGCTTTGAAAGAAACACCAGATGCCCCACATTCACACTGCTCTATCTCCTTCATGCTCTGTCTCACTCAGCGAGCTTTCCCCCACTTTCGTTTTTGCCCCCTGCGTCTCATGCAAAAC
Source organism: Babylonia areolata (assembly GCF_041734735.1). NCBI lineage: Eukaryota > Metazoa > Mollusca > Gastropoda > Neogastropoda > Buccinidae > Babylonia > Babylonia areolata. The sequence continues at coordinate 39,440,119 of NC_134881.1, read as the reverse complement.
ACAGATCATTAAGGCAGAACCTCAAAAACGATCCATTTTGCCCTCAGGGCAATTCAGCACAGCACTGACAGATTACCTGTCAGGCGTTACGGTCCTCCCACCCTCCCTTCCACTCTCCATCCACCCACCCACTCACCAGAGTACGACTCCTATCAGACATGCACGAGACTACCGTCCACCCCATCCCGCCTGACTCACCCCCACACCCCCTCCATCACGCTGTTATGCAATGACAGTGGTATCCCACATGGTGGAAAGAGCTTGAAGGAAGGATGTGAATAAGATAGGGACGATTCCGTCTCTGTCCTGGGCCAGGAAACATCCTTCACCCCCGTACCCTCAAAGCTGAGGTGGAGTGGACAGGGGCTGTTTTCTGTGGCTGATGGCAAGAGGAGCGGTAAGGATCTGCGGACTCAGGAGGACTACATGGTCTTTGTTGATGTGAAGTGGGGGTGGGGGTGGGGTTTGGGTGAAGCCGAAGAGGACGATAGAGGCTTCAGACAGAAGGAGGAGGAGTGCATGGTCTTCAGATTTGTTGATGTGAAGTGGGGCTGGGGGTAGTGGGTGCGAAGAGGACGGGAGAGGCTTCAGCCAGAAGGGGGAAGTCAGTGTCTCCTCCAGCTGCCGAGGCCAGAGGGGTTTGAAAGGTCACAGGGCAGAAGGAACGGCACACACCACACCACCAGCACCACATTGACAGCAAAAGTCAAAGACTCAAGGAAACTGTCATTACCGTGTACACAAAACCCCAACACCCGCCAACACCCACACACTCAACCAATTGTTCTCACAGAGAGAGAGAGAGAGATGAGGGTGAATGGTTTATTCACTTATAGACCATTGCCCCTTCAAGTTTCAATTACCAGATGAAAGCGTGTTTAATGTTTTCGCCCACGTCTATGGGGGAGAGAGAGAGAGAGAGAGAGAGAGAGAGAGAGAGAGAGATATGAGGTGGATGGTTTATTCACTTATAGGCCATTGCCCCTTCAAGTTTCAATTACCAGATGAAAGCGTGTTTAATGTTTTCACCCACGTCTATGGGTATTGAACAAAGGAACCTTTCAATGAACGTGTAGTCTGATGCATTTGCAGGCGATGGAATAAGAGTCTTGCAAATCTGATATATACCAGTTTTGGTCTTTAAAGAATGCACCAGATATATATATATATATATATATATATATATATATATATTTTTTTTTTTTTTTTTTTTTTTTTTTTATGTGCCTTAAGGCCAACCAGAAAGTCCACACACTGTTACTTACTCACACACGGTGCCATCGCGTGTGTTAACGAAAGCAGGAAAAGTGCTGTATATGCACTTCTCTAAGCTTCCATGTCGCATGGAAAGTGGGTATTACAGGGTATTATATCATTATGTCGTTCCACATTCCTCAAACAACCCGCCGGAGTTTTTGTTGTTGTTGTTTTTGCCCGTGTATTTCACTACGAGAACACGGATCCCCACATCACTCTGGTTGAAATGCCTGGCTGGTCTGGTCTATGTGGGACAGACCAAACTGCATTAAAAAAAAAGGGGGGGGGGGGGGGGGGGGACCCACCAATGACAGATTGGCTGTCGGGAATAAAACACCCTTCTCTCTTTCCCAGTCTACTGTCCCCCCAGGGCCGAACCTCTTATCAGACAGACAAAACACTTCAGACCCTTTCCGCCATCTCCTCCCTCCCCTTACTCCCCCACCCCCTCATCCTTACCCCCCCCCCCTCCACCCCCTCCTCCACTTCACCACACTCTCCATGTAATGACAGGTCGGGCACTCGCCCCAGACCTGGACCAAGCGATGCGAGCGACATCAGGACGATTCCTCCTGTTTTCCAGGCTGGTGAACTCTCTCTCTCTCTTTCTCCCGGTCCCTGAAGATGGCCCAACAAGGTCGTTTTCTGTCTGCAGGGAGGGGGAGGGAAGGTGGAGGGGAGGGGAGGGGAGAGGAGGGAGCTTGCAGACAGAGCGGAAGGGGTGTGTGTGGGGGGGGGGGGGGAGAGGGGTTGTAGGGGGGAAGGGCTGGGGCATCTCTGGCTGTGGAAACTGTCGCTGGATAGGGGGGTGGTGAGGGGTCAGGCAGCAGGTCATTTACAGAACCAAGAAGGAAAAAAAACCACCACGACCCAACAGCAGCAGCAGCAACAACAACAACAACAGACTCTTGAAAACGGTGTATGGCTGCCTACATGGCGGGGTAAATAAACAAAACGGCTATACACATAAAATGTTACATGTTTGTATGTGTGCGTGCCTGAAATCTGATTGAATGACACAGGAAACGAATGGTGAGCACCCACTGGCAGCCGTCAGTTGACTCTGCCCAGGTAGGCAGCCTGTTGTGCGAATGACCCCGTGTTTGTAAAGCGCTTAGAGTTAAAGCTTGGTCTCTGAACGAGGTTAGGTTATCCATGTCATTCATCATCATTCATTCATTCTTGTGGATCGTTTTGTTCTTTGGTGGATGATGAAAAATACCTTTCTTTCTCTCTCCCTCATTTGTCCTGCTCACACTGAAATACCAGCACAAAAGGACTTCTGATGCTGAAGGCTTAAGACACCGTGTTACAAATAGGAACTAGATGTTCTTGCGATGAGAATTACACAATGGTTATGATATTTGACCGCGCATATCTGATCAGTAGGAACTGGGTGTTTGTCGCCATCGCCACAAGCACACACACACACACACACACACACACACACACACACACACACACACACACACACACACACACACACACACTCACTCACTCACTCACTCCCACACACACACAACATAACATACACACACTCTCTCTCTCTCTCTCTCTCTCTCTCACACACACACACACACACACACACACACACACACACACACACACACACACACACAAACAAACACACGCGTGCGCACACACACACACCAATAGCCCTCACACCATGCCCTTGTCTGGTAAGAGATCAGACTAAACTGAAGTGTTAAGAGAGAGAGAGAGAGAGAGAGTGGCAGATAGAGGCAAAGAAAGAGCAGGACAAAGTTTGGTTTGGAGTCAAGAGTGTGAAATTAATATATTTTTTTTAACTAAATAAAAAAAACGAGCAAATCCCCAGACTTAATGGAAGTGGGGAAGAAGGTGTGTGTGTGTGTGTGTGTGTGTGTGTGTGTGTGTGTGTGTTTCGGGGAAAGGGGATTGGGGGGGGGGGGGAAACATGAACTTTAGGGTGTCTGTTCCCACTCAAGCCACAGTCACAGCCCATGGGCTGAATAATGTGTCACTGTTATCACGTTCTGTTCTCTTCACTCTTATGACGGACAACATGCATCCCCTCCTTCCCCCCACTCCCACTCCTTTCCATCCTCCCTCTTCTCCCTCCTCCCTCCTCTCTCCAGCCACACGATTTATTTTTCTTTCACCGTGGTGGTGATGGTCGTCCAGGCTGTATCTTTTTCTTTTTTTTTTCTTTTTTTTTAAATTATAATTCTGAACAGGAGAACCGGCTTGCTGAACACAGTTCGTAATACGCTTGTGGTGCTGTTTACCAGGACACGGCATCTCCTGTTGGACTTAACTAGTTGCTGGCTACGCCTGTCACTCACGAGCGCCGATGAGCTGATCAAAGCAACAAAGGCTCCACTTCCATTTCACCAGATCACAGCTGTTCAGACTTCAGACATGGCATGGGTGATAGGTACAGCAGTGGATCTGTTTACAGCTGTTCGGACGGCAACACATGTTATGGATATGGCATCAGACGGCAAGACATGTTTCTGACATGGCATCAGACGGCAACACATGTTATGAACATGGCATCAGACGGCAACACATGTTATGGACATGGCATCAGACGGCAACACATGTTATGGACATGGCATCAGACGGCAACGCATGCTATGGACATGGCATCAGACGGCAACGCATGTTCGGACATGGCATCAGACGGCAACGCATGTTATGGACATGGCATCAGACAGCAACATGTTATGGACATGGCATCAGGCGGCAACACATGTTCGTACATGGCATCAGACGGCAACGCATGTTATGGACATGGCATCAGACGGCAACACATGTTCGGACATAGCATCAGACGGCAACGCATGTTATGGACATGGCATCAGACGGCAACACATGTTATGGACATGGCATCAGACTGCAACGCATGTTCGGACATGGCATCAGACGGCAACACATGTTATGGACATGGCATCAGACGGCAACACATGTTATGGACATGGCATCAGACTGCAACGCATGTTATGGACATGGCATCAGACGGCAACATATGTTCGGACATGGCATGCATGATAGAGACAGCAGTGGGTCTGTTTACAACTGTTCAGACAGCAAAACATGTTCGGACATGGCGTCAGTGAAACAGACAGCAGTGGGTCTCTATTGACGAAGACCATCAATGCATTTGACGTTGTCATTCATTTTGAGTGGTCCGTTTTTGTTTTTTTGTTCGTTGTTTATGTTGTTGTTTATTTGTTTTTTGCTGCTTTTTTTTAAAAGAAATAAATTGAGCAGTTTGTGCACAGTGAAATGAATGTATTGATTAATCGAAACTTGATTCTAACTAGAAGGAGAATTCCATTTTCTTCCTTGTCAGTTTCCCTCTCTCTCTGTCTCTGTCTCTGTATATATGTATGTCTCTCTCTGTCTCTCTGTCTCTGCCTCTGTCTATCTCTCTCTCTTTCCTTCTTGTTTCTTCTCTCTCTTTTGTTTTCCTTTCTTTTTCTTTCCCCCCTTTCTATCAATGGAATTTTCTCCCTGCTTTAAAGTTCCTTCGTCCTATTTTTCCGTCCTTATTTTTCTTCTTTTTCTCTTCCTTTTCATACTTCATTCTTTTGCGCTAGACTTACACTATCAGCACAGCGATCTTCCACTGAGTCCATAGACGGTTTAGAAACATGGTGAGGCACCGAGTCGTATGGACATTGGAGACAGATTGGTGCTGCAAAGGGATGATAGCATCAAAGGGACGGTGGTGTCTTCTTCAGCAAGCTGATGGAACTGTCTGGCACAGGGCGGTGCACAAGGGGGCTGGGAGGGTGGGGGAGGGGAATGCTGTTGCTGGCAAGGGTTTCTCTGGTGCAACCACTCTGTCTCCTCCCCCCCCCCCCCCCACCACCCATCCCCCGATCCCGACCCCTCTCCCCCCACCCCACCCATCCCCCCTACCCTGTCCCTGGCTGCAGTTGATGATCCGGGCCGTGTCCTCACGAGGGCGTCACTGCGAGCGGGCACATCCATATCTGCTACACCGCGTCGGATCAGAGTCACTGGAGACCCGTGCAAGCTCACGGAAAAGTCTGTTCGCTTATTGTACTGGTGCTTACGGGGTCGGCCGTCCTCCAGGAGCGGCAGGGGAGGTAATATAAGAAAAGACACAACCACCAGCCAGTAATGAAGTGTGTTCCTCATGAAGGCAAGTTGGTCAAGTAAAGTAACTCCCTGTATAATATGAAAATGTCGTTGTTTTCGATATGTCTATCCTGTCGTCATATAATTATTGTTTGGTGTATTTATTTGATAAATAGCTGTTTCATTTTGTTCGCAGCAAGATACCAATTCCACCATCAAAGATAGTTTCGACAGTGATCAGCCACGATATGCCATTGAGACAAACTTTTTTTCCATTACTGTCCCTGGGAACACAATGTTCTGGGCTGCCTTCCTGCACATAGGACTCCAGAAACGTAGCTTCTGTAGTGATGATAACACAGGCACCTGGGTGGGTCTCCAGCCTTTGTCAGTCCTGACCCACCACCGTAGCAGTCATCTGTTATATTCCTTCCACACTTTCCAAGACCTCCACACAATTAATTTTCAAATGGATGAATGAAGATGTAATGTAATGTGATGTAATATATTATGTTGTATTGTACTGCATTGTATACTGTACTGAATTGTATTGTATTGTCATCATTAATATATTATCTTTCTTCCACCATTCCCACACCTCCACATAATTTCCAATTACATGAATGAAATATGTATTGTACTATATTGTATTGTACTCCATTGTATTGCACTGTATTGTGTTGTGTTGAACACTACCTTCTGTCTGTCTTGTTGCCTTGACCATCAATATTGACACTCCTTTCTTCTTTCTTGCCTTACATATACAGTAGTTTGTTGTTGTTTTTTTCTCCTTTCTCTTCTTCTTTCCCCTCTCTCCTTTTCTCGTTTATGTTTGACCGGCAATCTGTCTCGGCCAGAGAGAGCCATCACATCAGCGACCTTCAGGGTCTTTGCTGATCGCCTGTCCCAGGTTCGCTGAGTCAGGAGGCCATCTGTCTTCCCTGAAGCTGGTAAACACGAGATGTCGGGCTGTCCTGTGGGTGGAAACACGCTGTGTATCTCTCTCTGGGACAGAGAGGGATCAGAGTCTGATCGTCCAGTTCATGCCGAGATCCAAGGTGCTGAGCTAAAATGTGGACGATGCTGAAAAAGTCCACTATGACCACTCATGTGTCTGTCATTCCAGGCGCAGTAATGGCACGTTTTATCAGAGGGTTTCACTTTGTGAAAGCTTGGTTTAATCATGAAAGCGTAGTCAATTGCTACTTTACATCCTAACGGCGTACACAATTCAAAAATCGTATTTTATTCAATTTTAAACTGTGACCTTATAGAAGCGGTAGACATGATCAGAAAACTTTGCCACTTTACATCCTAACGGCGTACACAATTCAAAAATCGTATTTTATTCAATTTTAAACTGTGACCTTATAGAAGCAGTAGACGTGATCAGAAAACTTTTAATTTCCTCAGTGGTTGGTTGGCCCGTTTCACGATGGTACAGCCCACTCATGGACACGTGTCGGAGGGTTTGACGTTGTGTTGTCCATGTTCAGGTCTTCTGTGATTTTCTTTTGTCTTCTTCCTTTTACCCCTCCCACTCCCTGTCACACCCTTTTCCACACCTGCCTTGTAAGGACCGAGGAGAGAGGAGGTGTGAGTGTTGACTGTCTTAGTTCCACACAATGATGATGAAACAATCAACAAGATATGGCTTAGAAATCAGCGCCTAAAATCTGATTGCCAACAATAACAACCCCATCTCTGTTGACATGTGCCTTGGACTCAAGCTAGGAAATGCTCAACGTTCATTTATCTGGGACTCGTCATTAGCGATGAAGGACCCAAACCAGAAATTCTCTCAGGGGTAGCAAAGACAAAACCAGCACTGTCTAGACTGAAACCTGTCTGAAAGGACAATACCGTTTCCATGCAACGCAAAATCAGACTCCTGCGTGAACTGGTAAATTCCATCTTCCTGTGCTCATGCCAGGCATGGACCCTCACGGTGGATTTGAAAAAGAACAAAACAACCTAAGCCATGGAAATGAGATGTTGTCGCATGATAACCAACACTGCTCATATCACACACAATTAAATGCGCCAAAGTAACAAGCAGCACTCTGGACCATAATGAAGATCTGCAGACATCATTTAAGAAAAGAAAACTACGCTGGTATGGCCATGTAACAAGATCTAGGACCTTGCTAAAACAATCCCAGGAACTATTCAAGGAGGGAGAAAGAGAGAAAAAACAGTGGACTGACACCATGGATGAGACCCCAGGCTTTGACACACAACCGACAGACCTGGAGGAATAATAATAATAATAATGGTACTTATATAGCGCTTAATCTTGTGCATAGACAAATCTAAGCGCTTTCGCACCAGTCATTCTCACGCACGCATAACTCTAAAACTGGAGAAACTAAAGACAAGGAAGAGGCAGGGAAGGGAGGCTATTTTGGGAAGAGGTGGGTTTTAAGGCCAGACTTGAAAGAGCTGAGTGTGGAGACTTGACGAAGCGAAAGAGGAAGTTCATTCCAATCGCAAGGTCCAGAGACAGAGAAAGAACGGCGGCCAACAGTCGAGAGTTTGAATCTGGGTATGCGTAAGTGGAGTGGATCCGAGGCTGATGAACAGTTCTGTGCAGCGCCTTGGCGACTCTTCATAGTTTAAAATAGGGAGAAAACCTTCCAAACACCGTGACCTGAACAGTAGTGTCCATAGGGAGAGGAAAGAGGGGAAGAGGGGCAGTGTGTGTGTGTGTGGGGGGGGGGGGGGGGGTGGAGGCCCCGCTGCGTTTATCATCCTCACAATTCATGGAGTATTCTTCAGACTGTTGGGCCATTGTGCTCGTCTGAAGGACAGCGGACCATCTTGATTAAAAATGGCGACGCTGGTTTACGAGGTTGTTGGCTTGGCCTTTCCCTTCCCTTCAATCACTGGCCTTTTTTTTTTTTTACTACCACCTGAACCACCAACCATGGCTTTCATAGTCATCTGAACTACTGGCCATGGCCTTTATTACCATGTGAACCACTGGAGATGGCCTTTATTACCACACAAACCACTGGCCATGGCCTTTATCACCACATGAACTTCTGGCCAAAGCCTTTATTACCACATGAACTACTGGTCATGGCCTTTATTACCACATGAACTACTGGTCATGGCCTTTATTACCACATGATCTACTGGTCATGGCCTTTACTACCATGTGAACCACTGGCCATGGCCTTTTTTTACCATATAAACCACTGGCCATTGCCTTTTTTTACCACCAAAACTACTAGCTATGGCCTTTAATGCTGCCTGAATAGACGCTCCTCGGAGACAAGTCTGTGTTTGAACAGCATTAAACAAGTCAGCTAACATACAAAATCAGCGAAGCAAATCACAGACGCAATACCATTCAACCATTAATACAAACAAACAAAAGTGGAGTGATGGCCTAGAGGTAACGCGTCCGCCTAGGAAGCGAGAGAATCTGTGCGCGCTGGTTCGAATCACGGCACAGCCCCCGAAATTTCCTCCCCCTCCACTAGACCTTGAGTGGTGGTCTGGACGCTAGTAGTCATTCGGATGAAACGATAAACCGAGGTCCCGTGTGCAGCATGCACTTAGCGCACGTAAAAGAACCCACGGCAACAAAAGGGTTGTTCCTGGCAAAATTCTGTAGAAAAATCCACTTCAATAGGAAAAACAAATAAAACTGCACGCAGGAAAAAATATTTTTAAAAATGGGTGGCGCTGTAGTATGGCGACGCGCTCTCCCTGGGGAGAGCAGCCCGAATTTCACACAGAGAAATCTGTTGTGATAAAAAGAAATACAAATACAAATACAAAAGCAAGCTGACGCACGAGTGAAGAAACAGGACATCAGATGGAGTCTCCTGTCGGTCCGACGGATGAGGGAGA
>NC_134881.1:39418409-39428409 GCF_041734735.1 Babylonia areolata | reverse complement strand
TCCTCCTCAGCTCTTCACTCCCCCCGCCTCCCCCGCCCCCATCTCCACCTCTTTCTCCCATTCCCCACAGTCATCACTTCTTTCCTGTTTTTGTGTCGGTGGTTCTTTTTTTTTTTTTTTTCGGGGGGTGGGGTGGGATATGTGTGTGTGGGGGTGGTGGGGGGTGGTGGGGGGTTCCGCTTCGTTGTAAAAAAAAAAAAAATCTCATTGGTTTCGTTTGCTTTACAATCTCTATGTAGAGGTGCGTTCTTTCTCTATCCTTTTTTCAACTCACGACCAAACTCCCCCCCCCCCATTCCCCCCACCGCCGCCCTCCCACCCCCACGGTCCCCCCTCACACCCCCTCTGCCCTCATTCATATATATATAGATATATATATATATATATATATATATATATATATATATATATATATATATATATATATATATAGATATATATGCACTCGAAACCAGTTCAGCACAGCCATTGCTTCAAGTTTCATTTTAGCTGTTGCCGAAAATGAGTTTGACTGAAGAACAGTTTCTACCATTAGTAGTTAAAATCATCTGATAAACAACAGAAAAAAATAAAACCTGAGTGAGAACGAGAGCAAGGCAAGGCAAGGCAAGGCAAAAGGCAATACGATTCTTTTTTGTGCTCCCTGGGGGCATTGGAACGTTACATAATATATATTTTACACACACCATAAGAACAAAAAGAAACAGGGTATAACACCACACCTGCTTACGAGCAAGCAAGCGAACAAGAGGAGCAGAGAGGGAGAGGGAGAGAGAGAGGGGGGGGGGAAAGGGGGGAAGAAAGAGAGAAAGGGAGAGAGAGAGAGGAAGGGAGAAAAAAGGAGAGAGAGAGAGAGAGAGAGGGTGTGTGTGCAAAGGTTGGTGTGTGGTTGAGTGAATGGAGGAGAGAACGATTGAATAAAAACAAATATTCAGTTAAACGAAGAACGGAAAATCCGAAACAGCTTTGGTAAGAGAAGATGAAGAGCAGAAGAAGAAAAAGAAGAAGAAGGAGCAGATGGAGAAGAAGGAGCAGAAGAAGACGATTTGTGTGTGTGTGTGTGTGTGTGTGTGTGTGTGTGTGTGTGTGTGTGTGTGTGTGTGTGTGTGTGTGTGTAAACTACCCTCTCACAATCCATTTCCTTTGTCACATCTTCCATTCAGAACGCAGGAAACTGGCGACAGAGCGATGCATCGTTTTTTGGGGTTTGTCTTTTCTCCCCCCCTCCTTCAAACTTTCCTCAGTTCTGGTATGCATTCAAAGCGGGAACAAAGACCAGGGGGAGGTGCAGAACAGTTTTGTACAGATGTCGACCTGCGACACTTTTCTTTCCACAGTGAAGTGTTCAGTGTGTGTGTGTGGGGGGGGGGGGGAATGTGGGGGGTTGGGGGGGAGGTGTCCAAGGAGAGCAGTGATCAAAATAACAGGTCTTTTCCTCTCCTCTCCTCCTCCTCCTCCTCCTTCTTCTTCTTCTTCTTCTTCTTCTTCTTCTTCTTCTTCTTCTTCTTCTTCTTCTTCTCCTCCTCCTTCTTCTGCCTCTTCTTCTCCTCTTCTTCTTCTCCTTCTTCTTCTTCTGCTGCTTCTACTCCTTCTCATTCTTCTTTTCCTCCTACTCTTCCTCATCCTCCTCCTCCTCCTCCTCCTCCTTCTTCTTCTTCTTCTTCTTCTTCTTCTTCTTCTTCTCCTCTCCCTTCTTCTTCTCCCCCTCCTCCCCCTTCTTCTTCTTCTTCTCCCCCTCCTCCCCCTTCTTCTTCTTCTTCTTCTTCTCCTCCTCCTCCTCCTCCTTCTTCTCTCCTCCTCCTCCTCCTCCTTCTTCTTCTTCTCCTTCTTCTTCTTCTTCTTCTTCTTCGTCTTCTACTTTTTCTTCTTCTTCTGTCTGCTGGGGTAATTGCCTACATCCAGGGAACTGTAAGAGAGATTCGTACAAGTATTACGTGCACACGATCAGCATGCGCAGACACACGAAAGGAAGCCCCTGGCCTTTTTTTCTTTATAAAAAGCAAAAGCAAAAGAAAAAAAAAACATGAAGTGGTCTGCACACATTTCGACCATGAAGATCGAAAATATCCACATCTACGGTTCCTCAGACGTTGCGGGATTCCAAACAAGAACACAAGAAAAAGGTTGATAATGTGAAGCAGTGCTCAAGGATAAAGGAATGGTAATCTTAAACTAACAACAACAACAACAACAAAATAATAATAATAATAATAATAATAATAATAATAATAATAACAACAACAATAATAATAATTAAGAATGTTGCTAATAATAATAATGTTGCTAATAATAATAATAATAATAATGTTGCTAATAATAATGTTGCTAATAATAATAATAATGTTGCTAATAATAATAATAATAATAATAATAATAATAATAATAATAATGTTGCTAATAAGAATAATAATAATGTTGCTAATAATAATAATAATAATAATAATAATAATAATAATAATAATAATAATAATAATAATAATAATAATGTTGCTAATAATAATAATAAGAAGAAGAAGAAGAAGAAGAAGAAGAATGTTGCTAATAATAATAATAATAATAAAATATTTTTTTATTATTATTATTATTATTAGCAACATTCTTACCGCATCACAATGCACTATGTCTTTGTACTTGCAGCAGAATTATTTGATTGTTTATATTAACGACATCCTGATTATTCACAGTTCAGGATCAGGACCCAGCCACAAATGGCGTCTTCTTGGACAGTACTCGTGAACGAATTCATTTTGCAGATACGCGCGCGCGCGCACGCACGCACACACACATACACACACACACGCACACACACACACACACACACACACACACGCACGCACATGTACACACACACACACACACACACACACACACACACACACACACACACACACACACACACAGAGAAAAGCATCAAGGCATGGAATGACTTGGGTCATTGTTTAAGAGAAGCGTCTGAATTGATGGCTCAAGCCGCTTGTTTCCAGATTGAAAATCGTGAGTATATTTTATTTGTCTGAGCTTGAAGAGCTATAACTCTCTCTCTCTCTCTCTCTCTCTCTCTCTCTCTCTTGTGAGATTTGTCAGTGTGTGTGTGTGTGTGTGTGTGTGTGTGTGTGTGTGTGTGTGTGTGTGAAAACGTGATGTTCTGGTGATGCTGAAAACTGCCGTTTCCTGTCATTGTTCGCGATCACCGATTGTTGAGGCGAGAATCTCTTTCTCTGTCTATCGCTGTCTCTTCAAAAAAAACAACAAATCATTCTGTTCATTCTGCTCAAAACACACACGCGCGCACACACACACACACACGCACACACACACACACACACACACACACACACACACACACACACACACACACACACACACACACACACACACACACACACACACACAGACATGCGGAAACACACACACATACGCACACACGCACACACACATGCACGTACACACACACACGATTCAAAAGAAAACATTTCACAATATATAACCCACATCATTTTAAGGCCATTCTCTAGATATTTCCAAAGGGATTGAAAAAATCGGATAGTGTTAGAAATACTGACTGGCTGATATTTTTTTTTTTTCTCTCTTTTTTTGTGACTTGCATGCCGAGTGTTTATCATACTTATCCGGCTACAAGCCTCGAGTTGATATTTTTGCTTTTTTGACATCCTTTATCCACTCCCATACGTTGTTGTTTCTCCATCCTATTTTTGGAACACGATTGTTTAAAGACTTTGCTGTAGAAGCATGCATACTTTACCTACCAAGATATTATCATAAGTGCTCGACCCTTTTTTTTAGCACAGTTATTTTCATGTAGCAATAATTCTGTCTTGAGCTTTGGCTGTTTTACATAGTTGATATTTCTTTGCCACACGAAGATTTTTTTTTTTTTTTTTTTTTTTTTTTTTTTTTTTTTTGCTTTTGTTGTTTTTGTTGTTTGATCGATTGAAACATTGGGCTAATAAAGAAAGCTTTATGGCATTCCTTTTCTTTCTTTCTTTCTTTTTTTTTCTTAAGGTTTCACGAAATAAAAAGGTTTTATCTCTGGAACTTTTTTTTAATATGCCTATTGTTTTGAATAATGTTACATTCTTATAATTTGTTTGTTCAGAGTCACAAGACTATATATTGTATTCGATTTCAGGTTGTCTTGCTTAGAATAAAATTAACTTTGTGTGAACTTGTGTTTATGCCGAGCCATACCTAACAGGCTTTTGTGTAATGTAATTAAAGTTTTGCGCAAAGAGCGAAAAATAGAACGTGAAATGGGAATCTTCTTGCCGAAAGCCTGTCCAAAAATGGAAAGCTGGAAAATGCCTATCTATTTATCATCATATATGAATTTTGTGATAAAGAAAAAGCCCATACATGTATTTGTAAATCCTTTTGGAATCCAAAAATCTTTCGAAACCTACTTTTCGAAAGCGCAGTTGACTCAATCAAATGCTTGTTTCCGGAATCGATAGAGATGAATTTTTTTTTCTTAACTCTCTCCATACGAACGGCGAAAGAGACGACGTTAACAGCGTTTTACCCCAATTACCATCATCAAAATATTGCAAGCGGAAGGTTCTTATACTGAAGAGGTGAATGTTGACAAAGAATACCACAATTCTGACGACGGAAGCTAAAGGTTGGGTCATTCAGACACCCACTGGACATCCGAGGGGTCTGTGTAGAGAAGAAGAGAGACTGGCAGTACCCAGTGAGTTAAACTTCTGAATTGTGCATAATAGCATAATTATTATGTATGCATTGTCTCATATTCTAATGTTTCACATTACTTTTTGTCACAACACATTTCTCAGTGTTGAATTCTGGCTGCTCTCCCCAGGAAGTGCCCGTCACTACAGAACAGCGCCACCTTTGATTTTTTTTTTTCTGTCTGCGAATGTGTTGGTGTTGCTATCACAGTGGATATTATATAGAATTTTGCGAGGGACAACCCTTTTGTTGCCGTGGGTTATTTTACGTTCGTTAAATTCATACTCCATACTAGACGTCGTTTGCTGTATCTTCCGAAAGAGACAGAAATATACCCTGACTAGTCTTCATTTATCAACTTTGACATCGTTGATTCTATTCTCTTTTGCAGTGTAACATGATCCGATCTTGAATGTGATACTTGATAGAGAGATTGCTCTCCAGGTCTTAAAACATTTCCATGGTTTGTTATATTCGGAAGACAGATTATGATGCTTTCTACTTTGTGTTTTTTCCCTCTGGGGATGCCGGGGGTCTTCCAGCATAAACAGCATCCCTGCCTTCTGGAATTTCTGTGCTAGAAATTACCTTTTTCCTATTGCTTTCTGTCTTATGCCTTTTATTTTCCTTCACTGATGTCTCCTTTCTCTGCCTTCCCAGTCCCCCCCCCCCCCCCCCCCCCCCCTCCCCCTTTCTTGATTGATTGATTGTTGATTGATTCATGTGGATACTTCTATAGTGCCTATCCTCGGTCAGAGACCAAGCTCTAAGCGCTTTACATACACGGGCACATTTGCACCACAGGCTGTCTACCTGGGTAGAGCCGACTGACGGCTGCCACTGGGCGCTCATCATTCGTTTCCTGTGTCGTTCAATCAGATTTCAGACGCACACACATACACACTCAGACAGACATGTAACATTTTACGTGTATGACCATTTGTTTGTTTTTTATTTACCCCGCCATTTCTTCCAGCAAGCCCTGACTTGTTTCTTTTCTCTTAGCTGCAGTTCATGATGTACTGGCTGTGCAATTTTGCTCTGGCGATCAGGTAGTGCGATTGTAAACACTGGGGTGGGCACTAGTTGTCCATTCTGTAGTGTTATTTGCCTATATGGCCTTTTAATGGGTTTTCTTGTTTGGTTGTTTGTTTGTTTGTTTTGTTTTGTTTTGTTGGGTTTGTTTTGTTTGTTTTTTTTGTTTGTTTTTGTTGTTGTTTTTTTAAGGTTTTGAAGGTTTCTTTTACGTTTTTTTTTTGTTTTTGTTTTTTTTGTTTGTTTGTTTGTTTTTTTTTGTTGTTGTTGTTGTTTTTGTTTTTTTGTTGTTGTTGTTTTTTTTTTTTAGTAATCTGAGGATGCTAAATTAAGGAGAATTACCGACGTCTTCATCACGACCTAATAATATTTGCTCTAAGGAGCTGAATGGCGCTGCTCTGTAGGTTTATCTCAATGGGTTTTTTGTGTGTATGCGACAGTTTGTGTGTGTCAACGCGATTTGTGTAGTTGGGCAGTCCTGATAATGTATTGCCCTGTGCGGTCGCCTGGACTAGAAGCAACAATAGTAATAATTATAATGATATGTGCTACAATTTGTTTGCTGCCCCATCATCTGCATCGTTTCAAACGAGGCATTTCTCCCACGCCGCTTATTCCGAGTCCCCCAATACACTGTCACATCAGGGTTCATCAATCGTAATCCCAGCGCCGGAAGTCCACGGGGAACTAACTATCAGTGTACAGATAATTATCCCCCTTTGGTAGATCATTCGTTGAGAGATCGGACGACAAAAAAAAATAGCTCCAACTTATTAAAAAATAAATAAATAAAAATAAAAAACAAATAAATAAAAAGAATTTTAAGAAGAAAAAAAGCGAGATTTTTTTTTTTTTTTTTTTTTTTTTTTAATTCAGTTTCGTCTGTTCTTGGATTATTATCGTTTTGCATTTTTTTCGATGTATCCTTTTATTTCTTTGTGCACTTTTTTTTTTCTCTCCTCAAGGTCTAACTAAACGAGTTGGGTTACGATGCTGGCCAGCCATCTGCTTAGCAGATGTGGTGTTGCGTACATGGATTTGTTCGAACGCAGTGACGCCTCCTTGAGTAACTGAACTGAACGGAACGAAACTGCATTTGTTTTCAAAACTTGAGTTGCATCTTCAAGTGCTTGGTTGTTACTTAAAAAAAAAAAAAATAAAAAAAAAATAAAAAAAAATATATATATATATATATTATCATTCTGAAGCAGATCGGATTTGGATCCATTTTTTATGGGTATTTTTATCTGTTTTTTTGCTTTTCCGTGCACCCACAGATGGGGGAGGGTGGTGGAGCACGGCTGAGAAGCTTTTTTGGGTTTGTTTGTTGTTGTTTTTTTAGGACCTGCAGCAAAAGATGTGGGCGGTGCTACGACGTGCCTGCAATGGAATTAAACTGGAAACGTGCTGCTGTGGAAAGATAGATTAAATTGAACCGAGTGCAAGTGTGTGCGTGCATGTGTTTGTGAACAGGGAGAGAGAGAGAGATTTATGTGAGATAGTGTGTGTGTTAGTGTGTGCGTGTGTTTGTATATGTGTGTGCGTGTGTGTGTGTGTGTGTGTGTGTGTGTGTGTGTGTGTGTGTGTGTACGCGCGCATGTCTGCTGTGTGTGATGATATTGTGCGTTTGTGTGGGTAGGGGTGTCTGTGTACATATAAAACCTGGACTCTTTATTTGTAAAATCCATCAACAGAATTATGGAAACTCGATTATACAAGCACATTAATGCAATAGCTGGGGTGTGCGTGAATGTTTGAACACTGTTTTGCAAGCGAAAGCGATTACCGAGTGCGTCTACCCCTATTAGTCAATGTCACCAGTAAACAAAAAATTGCAAATTGAGGAATAAACAGCCCATTAACAGTTTCCCAGGACACGAAATCTCTATCTGCATATAGGATGGACGTGTTGCCCCAATAACGCTTCTTGTTATGCAACTGCACAATAGTCTGTCTGTCTGTCTGTTTCTCTCTCTCTCTCTCTCTCTCTCTCTCTCTCTCTCTCTCTCTCTCTCTCTCTCTCTCTCTCTCTCTCTCTCTCTGCCTATCTCTGTCTGTCTGTCTGCCTGTGTCTCTGTCTGTCTGCCTGTGTCTCTATCTCTTTCTATGTCTCTGTCTCTCCCACTTTCTCTCTCTCTGTGTGTCTCTGTCTTTCTCTCTCTTTCTTCTTCTTCTGCATATATATATATATATATATATATATATATATATATATATATATATATATATATATATGTATATATATGTCTATTACATATGTATATTATGTACATATATATCTATATATGACATTACCTAACAAAAATGACAAATGACCATGACATAACAGAAAGGACATATGACGATGAGGTGTCATCACATAAAGGAAAGATGATGGACGACAGAGCACAACATGAAGGATACGGATAATATAGCACCACAAGCACGACACGTTCAAAGCTGTCTGGACCGCTTCATCGTCAGTTGTCTGTATCTGGAACCATGTTTGGTGTGTGTGTGTGTGTGTGTGTGTGTGTGTGTGTGTGTGTGTGTGTGTGTGTGTGTGTGTATGAATAGAATAGAATAGAATAGATGTTATTGTCATGAAACCGTAAGGTTTATAAGACACAAGTGCAATGGTAAATGAATGAACGAAGGAAAAAACACACAATTAATCAATCAGTTAATGCAGTAAATTGCAGCAGCATTCATAAACAAATTTTCCCAGTCTAGTTTGTATATATTCATCATCTGTTAGCATCACCTGACTGGGAATATGTCCTGTGTTATTCGAATTTTGAATATCCTCACTCACTCACTCACACACACACACACACACACACACACACACACACACACACACACACACACACACACACACACACACACACACACACACACACACACACAATGCATACATACATTTGTGTGTGTTTGTGTGTGTTGTGTTATGTTTTTTCGTTTGTTTGTTTGTTTCTTTGTTTTTTATCTAAAGAATTAAAGTGATAGTGAGGATAGCTTTCGACACAAGGAACAACTGGTATTTCAAAAGAAACCTCGTTAATGATCCAAGGGAAAAGACAGTTCCAGCGAGTATTAAGTAGGGGTTGAAAACAAATCAAGACCTGATGTTCGTTTATTCAAGTACACGTGCATTAACTCCCCCTTCCCACCCCCCAAAATACACAAACACACATGCATACACGCACGCAGGCATGCATTCACGTACATACATACATACATACATACATAGGAAAACAAACACGCGCGCGTGCCCGCATGCACGGACAAACGCAAGCATTTTAGCACAAATACTAAGAGCACACACACACACACACACACACACACACACACACACACACACACACACACACACACACACACACACACACACACACACACACACACACACACTGCATACATACATTTGTGTGTGTGTGTGTGTGTGTGTGTGTGTGTGTGTGTGTGTGTGTGTGTGTGTGTGTGTGTGTGTGTGTGTGTGTGTGTGTGTGTGTGTGTGTGTTGTGTTATGTTTTTTCGTTTGTTTGTTTGCTTTTATCAAAAGAAGTAAAGTGATAGCGAGGATAGCTTTTGACACAAGGAACAACTGGCATTTCAAAAGAATCGTTGTTAATGACCCAAGGGAAAAGGGCAGTTCCAGCGAGTATTAATTAAGGGTTGAAAACAAATCAAGACCT
The DNA here is from genome assembly GCF_041734735.1 of Babylonia areolata. NCBI lineage: Eukaryota > Metazoa > Mollusca > Gastropoda > Neogastropoda > Buccinidae > Babylonia > Babylonia areolata. The sequence goes on along the minus strand of NC_134881.1, from coordinate 39,418,987 downwards.
GATGTTCGTTTATTCAAGTACACGTGCATTAACTCCCCCTTCCAACCCCCCAACATACACAAACACACATGCATACACGCACGCACGCATGCATTCACGTACATACATACATACACACATACATGGGAAAACAAACACGCGCGCGTGCCCGCATGCACGGACAAACGCAAGCATTTTAGCACAAATACTAAGAGCACACACACACACACACACACACACACACACACACACACACACACACACACACACACACACACACACACACACACACACACACACACACTGCTCATCTCCCACAACAGACTGGTCACTAGTGTCTTGACGAATGTTAGCAGACTGTATTATTGTGTTAACCTCTGGTGTCTCTGAACTGTTCTGTCTTGCGATGTCACTGACACACAATTACATTCTTCTTCCAAGGCAGAGACAAATAAAATTAGGTAATGTCCTACCAAGTTACATCAATTCACTCAACGTTCGCAACTGTAATTGTTTCGTGAACAACGATGGCTCTCTGGGAAAACCTGCTGAAGATAATTATGATGATGAATATCTATATAGCACACTATCCAGAAATC
>NC_134881.1:39405909-39410909 GCF_041734735.1 Babylonia areolata | reverse complement strand
GAAGTGATTTTTAATGTCGTGGCTGTTTTTCAGTGTCTGTTTTTTGTTGTCGTTTTTTGTGTGCTGATTTTGTGTGTGTGTGTGTGTGTGTGTGTGTGTGTGTGTGTGTGTGTGTGTGTGTGTGTGTGTGTGTGTGTGTGTGTGTTTTGTTTGTTTGTTAGTTGTTGTTGTTTTTTTGCGAGTTTTCTTGTTGTTGTCTTGTGGTGTATTTTTCTTTTCTGTCCTTTATTTTGCTGTTGTTGTTGACTGTCTTGTTTTGTGTTTTGTGTTGTTGTTGCTTCCTGTCGTTGTTTTGTGTTTTCTGTGGTTGTTGTTTTGTTTCCTGTAGCTGTTTTGTGTTTTCTGTCATTGCTTCTTGTTGTTGTTTTGTGTTTTCTGTCATTGCTTCTTGTTGTTGTTTTGTGTTTTCTGTTGTCGTTGTTTATTGTCTTGTTTTGTGTTTTCTGTTGTCGTTGTTTATTGTCTTGTTTTGTGTTTTCTGTTGTCGTTGTTTATTGTCTTGTTTTGTGTTTTCTTGTTGTCGTTGTTTATTGTCTTGTTTTGTGTTTTCTTGTTGTCGTTGTTTATTGTCTTGTTTTGTGTTTTCTGTTGTCGTTGTTTATTGTCTTGTTTTGTGTTTTCTGTCATTGTTTATTGTCTTGTTTTGTGTTTTCTGTCGTTGTTTATTGTCTTGTTTTGTGTTTTCTGTCGTTGTTTATTGTCTTGTTTTGTGTTTTCTGACGTTGTTTATTGTCTTGTTTTGTGTTTTCTGTCGTTGTTTATTGTCTTGTTTTGTGTTTTCTGTTGTCGTTGTTTATTGTCTTGTTTTGTGTTTTCTGTCGTTGTTTATTGTCTTGTTTTGTGTTTTCTGTTGTCGTTGTTTATTGTCTTGTTTTGTGTTTTCTGTCGTTGTTTATTGTCTTGTTTTGTGTTTTCTGTCGTTGTTTATTGTCTTGTTTTGTGTTTTCTGTCGTTGTTTATTGTCTTGTTTTGTGTTTTCTGTTGTCGTTGTTTATTGTCTTGTTTTGTGTTTTCTGTTGTCGTTGTTTATTGTCTTGTTTTGTGTTTTCTGTTGTCGTTGTTTATTGTCTTGTTTTGTGTTTTCTGACGTTGTTTTCTGACGTTGTTTTCTGTCGTTGTTTCTTATCGTTGCATTTTGTTTTTTTTCTGATGTTGTTGTTTCATATCGTTGTTCTGTGTTTTCTGATGTTGTTGTTGTTGTTGTTGTTGTTTATCGTTGTTTTGTGTTTTCTGTTGTTGTTTCTTGTCGTTGTTTCGGTTTTTTGTTGTTCTTGTTGTTGTTACCTTTTATCGACGTTTTTTTTTTTTCTGTTGTTATTGTTTAGTGTCTTGTTTTGTGCTTTCCGTTGTTATAGTTTTTTGTCGTTGTTTTATGGTTTTTTGATGTTGTTTCTTGTCGTTGATTGTGTTTTCTATTGTTGTTTGTTGTTTTCTTGTCGTTGTTTTGTGTTTTCTGTCGTTAGTTGTGTTTTCTATTGTTGTTTCATAGCGTTGTTTTGTGTTTTCTATTGTTGTTGTTTACTTGTCGTTGTTTTGTGTAGCAGAACACTAGCACGCGGTATCAAAACTAAGAATTGTATGGTGCATGGTCTTGTTTCTAATAATTTCTAAACTTTCGTTTACAGTTTGGATGTTTTGTGACATGCATCCACACAGAGACAAACGCATTTAAAATCATTTTGCGAACCTATCCGCAGTTATTTTCGCTTCTTGTTGTGTTTTCGTCTTTGTCTTACATTTCATTGTATGCACTTGAAGATCATTCTTCCTGATGAAATGGCTGAATTTCTGGATATTTTCCACAGAGATAGAGGAGGGATAGACAGAGAAAGAGGAGAGTGAGACAGAATCAGAGACAGAGACAGACAGACAGACAGACAGAACGAAACGAAAATGTTTTAATGAAATTTGGCCATGGACCACAATTCAAAGCCAGGGGACTGGGGGTGGACATGGGAAGGGGTATTATACTACTGGGACAGCATCACACAACGCCATACTGTTCATGGACCTGACATTTTACTTAATTATGTCTGAGTAGATATTATTACTACTACCTTTTTTATATTATAATTATTATTGATTGATTTATTTGTGTAAACTTATCTATTATTTATTCACCTTTTTTTTCTTTGTTTTTCCCTCAAGGCCTGACTAACCGCGTTGGGTTACGTTGCTGGTCAGGCATCTGCTTGGCAGATGTGGTGTAGCGTATATGGATTTGTCCGAACGCAGCGACGCCTCCTTGAGCTACTGAAACTGAAACTGAGTAGATAGTTTCTCCTTTTGATCGCATGGACAATAGATTTTGATACTTGGCGTCTTCTCTGTTCGTTGTATGATCGAAAAAGTGTACGAAGTACGAAGAAACATATTCAAACAATCTTGAAGAAATTATGTCCGCAAATCAATGTATGTATGGAACAAATAAACAATGTTCCGAGACAGGGAGAAAGAGGGAGAGAGAGAGAAGAATGGAGAGAATGAGGGAGCAAAGTGAGGGTGGGAGAGAGATGGAGGAGGAGGGAGACATGGAGAAGGGATAGGGAGGGAGGGAGAGAGAAGAAGAAGAAGAAGAGAGAGAGAGAGAGAGAGAGAGAGAGGAATGGAGGGAGGGAGGGAGCAAATTGAGGGTGTGAGAGAGATGAGAGATGCAGGAGGAGGGAGACATGGAGAAGGGATAGGGAGGGAGGGATAGAGAAGAAGAAGAAGAAGAAGAAGAGAGAAGAGAGAGAGAGAGAGAGAGGAATGGAGGGAGGAAGGGAGCAAATTGAGGGTGGGAGAGAGATGAGAGATGCAGGAGGAGGGAGACATGGAGAAGGTCTAGGGAGGGAGGGATAGAGAAGAAGAAGAAGAAGAGGAAGATGAAGAAGAAGAAGAAGAAGAAGAGAGAGAGAGCGAGAGAGGAATGGAGGGAGGGAGGGAGCAAATTGAGGGTGGGAGAGAGATGCAGGAGGAGGGAGACATAGAGAAGGGATAGGGAGGGAGGGATAGAGAAGAAGAAGAAGAAGAAGAGAGAGAGAGAGAGGAATGGAGGGAGGGAGCAAATTGAGGGTGGGAGAGGGATGCAGGAGGAGGGAGACATGGAGAAGGAATAGGGAGGGAGGGATAGGGAAGAAGAGAGAGAGAGCGAGAGAGGAATGGAGGGAGGGAGCAAATTGAGGGTGGGAGAGAGATGGGAGGAGGGAGACATGGAGAAGGTCTAGGGAGGGAGGGATAGAGAAGAAGAAGAAGAAGAAGAAGAAGAAGAAGAGGGGGTGGGGGGACTGAACAGAGACAAATAACGAAAGATGTTTGAAGAGGTAGACATTGTTTCCGGTAAGTTATTGAGTTTCGCCATTGTCTGTCTGTCTGTCCACCACCCCTACCTCACCTCTCTCTCTCTCTCTCTCTCTCTCTCTCTCTCTCTCTCTCTCTCTCTGTCTCTCTCTTGCTGGAGCTAATCAAGGCCAATCCTTGGTAAACTTAATGCCAAAGACGTTTTCTTTTTTGTCTTGTTTCCTGGCATTTTGCTGGCCCACAGAGGCCCCCTTCCTTTGCTCTCTCCGTCTCTCTTTCTGTTTCTTTTTCTCTGTCTCTCTGTCTCCAACTGTCTCTCTCTGTCTGTCTGTCTCTGTCTCTCTCTGTCTGTCTGTCTGTCTGTCTGTCTGTCTCTCTCTCTCTCTCTCTCTCTCTCTCTCTCTCTCTCTCTCTCTCTCTCATTCCGTATGTCTCCGTTTCTTTTTCAGTCTCTGTCTCTGTCTCTCTCTCTCCCTCCGTTTCTTTCACTGTTGCTGTCTCTAAATTCCTGTCTGTCTGTCTGTCTGACTCTCTCTCTCTCTCTTTCTGTCTCCCTCCTCTGTCTGTCTGCCTGTTTCTCTCTCTCTCTGTTTCTCCCCCTCTCTCTCTTTCTCTCTCTCTCTTGCTGGAGCTTAATTAAGGCCAGTCCTTGGTAGAACCTAATGCTAAAGACGTTGCCTCTTTTTTTGTCTTGTTAGCTGGCATTGGTTGGCCCTCAGTGGCCATTAGCTGGGGCAGATAAGGAAGTGTGGGAGAGCTGACTCTGTGTCCTGTTTGTGATCTCTCTCTCACCTGACACAAGTGGCCGGCTCTCAGAACGTCCACTGCATTTCGCTTCACACTGACCCGTCGTTTGTTATTCAGCCAGGGACGGCATTCACTGTCTGTCTGTCTGTGTGTCTGTGTGTCTGTTTGTCTGTCTGTCTGTCTCTCTCTCTGTCTCTCTCTCTCTCTCTCTCTCCTCTCTCTTTCTCTCTCCCTCTTAGTCTCTCTCCCCCCCTCTCTCTCTTTCTCCCCCCTCTCTCTCTCTTAGTCTCTCTCCCCTCTCTCTCTCTCTTTCTCTCCCCTCTCTCTCTTTCTCTCCCCTCTCTCTTTCTCTCTCTCTCTCTCTGTCCCTCCCCCCTCTCTCTTTCTCTCCCCCTCTCTCTTTCTCTCTCTCTCCCCCCTCTCTCTTTCTCTCCCCCTCTCTCTTTCTCTCTCTCTCTCTGTCTCTCTGTGTCTCTCTCTCTGTCTTTCTCTCTTTCTCTGTCTCTGTGTCTCTCTCTTTCTCTCTCAGTGTTTCTCTCTATGTCTCTCTCTCTCTTTCTCTCTGTGTCTCTCTCTATGTCTCTCTCTGTGTCTCTGTCTCTGTCTCTGTCTCTGTCTGTCTCTCTCTCTCTCCGTTTCTTTCACTGTCTCTGTCTCTAAATTCATGTCTGTCAGTCTGTCTGTCTATCTCTCTCTCTCTGTCTCTCTCTCTCTCTCTCTCTCTCTCTCTCTCTCTCTCTTTCTCCCTCCCTCTGTCTGTCTGCCTGTTTCTCTCTCTCTGTGTTCCTCCCCCCCTCTCTCTCTCTTTCTCTCTCTCTCTTGCTGGAGCTTAATTAAGGCCAACCCTCGGTAGAACCTAATGCCAAAGACTTTGCCTTTTTTTGTCTTGTTAGCTGGCATTGGCTGGCCCTCAGTGGCCATTAGCTGGGGCAGATAAGGAAGTGTGGGAGAGCTGACTCTGTGTCCTGTTTGTG
>NC_134881.1:39400909-39403409 GCF_041734735.1 Babylonia areolata | reverse complement strand
GCTGGCCCTCAGTGGCCATTAGCTGGGGCAGATAAGGAAGTGTGGGAGAGCTGACTCTGTGTCCTGTTTGTGATCTCTCTCTCACCTGACACAAGTGGCCGGCTCTCAGAACGTCCACTGCCTTTCGCTTCACACTGACCCGTCGTTTGTTATTCAGCCAGGGACGGCATTCACTGTCTGTCTGTCTGTGTGTCTGTTTGTCTGTCTGTCTGTCTGTCTGTCTCTCTCTCTCTGTCTCTCTCTCTCTCTGTCTCTCTCTCCTCTCTCTCTCTTTCTCTCTCCCTCTTAGTCTCTCTCCCCCTCTCTCTCTTTCTCCCCCCTCTCTCTCTTCGTCTCTCTCCCCCTCTCTCTCTCTTTCTCTCCCCTCTCTCTCTCTCTTTCTCTCTCTCTCTGTCCCTCTCTCTCTCTTTCTCTCCCCCTCTCTCTTTCTGTCTCTCTCTCCACCTCTCTCTTTCTCTCCCCCTCTCTCTCTTTCTCTCTCTCTCTCTCTCTGTCTCTCTCTCTCTGTCTTTCTCTCTTTCTCTGTCTCCCTGTGTCTCTCTCTCTTTCTCTCTCTGTGTTTCTCTCTATGTCTCTCTCTCTCTCTTTCTCTCTGTGTCTCTCCATCTGTCTCTGTCTGTGTCTCTGTCTCTGTCTCTCTCTCTCTCTCCGTTTCTTTCACTGTCTCTGTCTCTAAATTCATGTCTGTCAGTCTGTCTGTCTATCTCTCTCTGTGTCTTTCTGTCTCTCTGTCTCTCTGTCTCTCTCTCTCTCTCTCTCTCTCTCTCTCTCTTTCTCCCTCCCTCTGTCTGTCTGCCTGTTTCTCTCTCTGTGTGTTCCTCCCTCCTCTCTCTCTTTCTCTCTCTCTCTTGCTGAAGCTTAATTAAGGCCAACCCTCGGTAGAACCTAATGCCAAAGACGTTGCCTTTTTTTGTCTTGTTAGCTGGCACTGGCTGGCCCTCAGTGGCCATTAGCTGGGGCAGATAAGGAAGTGTGGGAGAGCTGACTCTGTGTCCTGTTTGTGATCTCTCTCTCACCTGACACAAGTGGCCGGCTCTCAGAACGTCCACTGCCTTTGGCTTCACACTGATCCGTCGTTTGTTATTCAGCCAGGGACGGCATTCACTGTCTGTCTGCCTGTGTGTCTGTCTCTGTTTCGGTCGGTCTGTCTGTCTGTCTGTCTGTCTGTCGGTCGGTCGGTCGGTCGGTCGATCGGTCTCTCTCTCTCTCTCTCTCTCTCTCTCTCTCTCTCTCTCTCTCTCTCTCTCTCTCTCTGTGTCTCTGTCCCTGTCTCTCTCTTTGTGTCTCTCTCTCTGTCTCTCTGTCTGTCTCTCTCTCCCTCTCTCTCTCTCTGTCTCTGTCTCTTTCTCTCTGTCTCTCTGTCTCTCTCTCTCTGTTTCTCCCCCCTCTCTATCTCTCTTTCTCTCTCTCCCCCCCCTCTCTCTCTCTCTCGCTCTGTCTCTCTCCCCTCTCTCTTTCTCTCCCCTCTCTCTTTTTTTCTCTCTCTCTGTCCCTCTCCCCTCTCTCTGTTTCTTTCTCTCCCCCTCTCTCTTTCTCTCTCTCTCTCTCTCTGTCCCTCTACCCCCCTCTCTCTCTTTCTCTCTCTCTCTGTCCCTCTCCCTCTCTTTCTCTCCCCCTCTCTCTCTCTCTCTGTCCCTCTCCCTCTCTCTCTCTCTCTCTCTTCCTCTCTCCCTCTCTTTCTCTCTCCATCTCTTTTTATCCAGCTGGAGCTCAAGGCCAACCCTTGGTAAACATAATGCCAGAGACTAGGTCTAGTGTGTGGCCCGGCATGCAGCTTGACGCACTGAAAAAACAACAACATGGGAACGAGAGTGTTGTCCCATGACAAAGATATGCAGAAGAGTCAGTGTCGACAGATTCATTGGGGGCTGTTGTTTGAGGGACGTGGTGGCGGTCTCCACTCTCCATTATTGTCGTTAGTAGGGGGCTTAGTAGGTGGTGTCCTAAGTACGTTAAAAGAGACCAGGCACCACTGAGCACCACCGAAGTGATTCAGCAGCAGTGCAAGGTCTCCTCTGGTGTGTGGCCTCCTGGCGACCTAACATCGATGGTTCCCTGCGGACTGCCGACGCTGGAACTACGACAGACGAACCCGGGTGTGGCTGTGTATGGGGGAATCTAAATGAGCGGCGTGGGAGTAATGCTACTGAAGCGGTGCAGATAATGGGGCAGCAAAAAAAAAAAAAAAAAGAAATCCACTCTGATAGGTACACAAATACATATCATACGCATGCCCTCAAGGTCTGCAAAAGCACGTTGGGTTATGCTGCTGATCGGGCATCTGCCTAGCAGTTTTTTATTTGTATTTTCTTTTAAATCACAACAGATTTCTCTGTGTAGAAATTCGGGCTGCTCTTCCCCAGGGAGACGGCGTTGTTACATTACAGCGCCATCCTTTCTTCTTTTTTTTTCTTTTTTTTTTCTTTCTTTTTTTTTTCGTGTGTGTGTGTTTTCTTATCGAAGTGAATTTTTCAACAGAATTTTGCCACCAGAAACAACC
>NC_134881.1:39390909-39393409 GCF_041734735.1 Babylonia areolata | reverse complement strand
TTTGCCTGTGTTTTTGCTGTTGCAATTTTTCACTGCATTTGTATTTGTATTTGTAGTTCTTTTTATCACAACAGATTTCTCTGTGTGAAATTCGGGCTGCTCTCCCCAGGGAGAGCACGTCGCTACACTACAGCGCCACCTTTTTTTTTTTCTTTTTTTTTTTTTTTTCCTGCGTGCAGTTTTATTTGTTTTTCCTATCGAAGTGGATTTTTCTGCAGAATTTTGCCAAGAACAACCCTTTTGTTGCCGTGGGTTCTTTTACGTGCGCTAAGTGCATGCTGCACACGGGACCTCGGTTTATCGTCTCATCCGAATGACTAGCGTCCAGACCACCACTCAAGGTCTAGTGGAGGGGGAGAAAATATCGGCGGCTGAGCCGTGATTCGAACCAGTGCGCTCGGATTCTCTCGCTTCCTAGGCGGACGCGTTACCTCTAGGCCATCACTCCACTTCGTTCTTTCGTATAATTTAGTTTGTTTCTATGATAGAAGTTACGAACCATTTCACTCGTTAGCTTTTTTCCAGTGGATGATGAATGAAAACTGTCACTGAAATGGTTATGAACTATTCTGCTGCGGAGGAAAAAAAAAAAAACTAAATATATTTTAACCTTTTTAATATAATAACATGTCCAGAGCTAGACTTTTGCTTTGCATACGTTTCTATTACCGGCTTTTTGGACTTTCGTCAATTGTAAATGTGTAATCATATTCGGAAATTAAAAAAAAAGAGCTAGAAAATATATATAATAAAAAAGGACAGAGGACCATTGACCTTTCAGAAACAGCGGGTGCCATCTGCAGATCAGTGCTAAGTAGCATTGTTTGCTGTAGAAGAAAGTAGAGAAGCTTAAACATCGGTCCACGAAATTATATGAATGTGCCAAAAGCACAGAAAAGAACACACGAGAGATTCGGATCAACTTACCATTGAAAGTTTTTTTGTTTTTTGTCGTTGTTGTTGTTGTTGTTAAGAATGAACACAAAAACGCGCGCGTGCTTTTAAGCTGCCCCCTACACCACCACCACCACCCCGCCCCCCCCCCCCCCCACACACACACACACACAAACCCCCCTCTCTCCCCCCCCCCCTCACACACACACACACACACACACACACACACACACACACACACAATCACAGACAGACAGACAGACGGAGACATAGACAGAGACAGAGATAAAGACAGAAGAAAAAACAACAACACACACACAGAGATGCACAGAGAGAGACAGACAGACAGATAGTCACAGATATAGGTCAGCTGGGTAAAACAAAGCAAAGAAAGAAACGGAAGAAGAAAAAAAACCTGTTTCCCGAAATGCCAAAGCTACAGTCAAGTGGAGAGTCAAAACTTTCCTGTATGATTACCTCCATTCTGGAAAAAAAAAACAAAAAAAAAACCAGCAACAACACCAACAGAGCTTCTAATTAATGGCACTAACTGTTGTCTAACCAGACGCAGCAGGCAACAGTGAAGACAAAACTGTGCTGGGAATTTTTTTTCTGCCTGCAAAATGTCACCCTGCCAACAACATCCCGCCCACCCGCCCACTCCCCCCCCCCTCACACCTCTCCATTCCCACCACCACCACCCTCACCACCATCTATTATGTTCACAGACACATATCACATCTCTCTTTGCTTATTTATCATCATTGTTGTCTTATTTATTTATTTATTTATTTATTATTATTATTATTATTATTACTACTACTACTACTACTAATACTAATACTACTACTACTACTACTACTACTACTACTAATACTACTACTACTACTACTACTAATACTAATACTACTACTACTACTACTACTACCTTTTTATATTATAATTATTATTTATTTATTTATTTATTTATTTATTTATTTATTTATGTAAGCTTACTTATTATTTATTCACCTTTTTTTTCTCAAGGCCTGACAAAGCGCGTTGGGTTACGCTGCTGGTCAGGCATCTGCTTGGCAGATGTTGTGTAGCGCATATGGATTTGTCCGAACGCAGTGACGCCTCCTTGAGCTACTGAAACTGAAACTGATCTTTGGCAAATGATTTTCGAAAACACAGTCCTTTAAAAAAAAAAAAAAGCATCTTGTTTCACGACTATTCAACTGAAAAAAATACAATGCGAGGTTAACGTGGGAGATGAATAGTATACTTTCAAAGCAAAATGGCTTTCGTCCTTATATTTTGTTGGAAAACGAGGATTGTTTACAATATAATCAAGATTTTGAGTGTCACTTAATTTACAATATGTCAATGCATTTGTATGTAAAGATGTACGTGTAATGTATATGAATATACGTAGTTTCAGTTTCAGTAGCTCAAGGAGGCGTCACTGCGTTCGGACAAATCCATATACGCTACACCACATCTGCCAAGCAGATGCCTGACCAGCAGAGTAACCCAACGCGCTTAGTCAGGCCTTGAGAATATACGTAGGTCTTTGTGTACACAAGGCTGATTGGATTTTTTTTTTTTTTTTTTTTTTTTTTTT
>NC_134881.1:39370909-39375909 GCF_041734735.1 Babylonia areolata | reverse complement strand
CATATACACACAACACACGCATATGTACACGCACGCATACACGCACCCACACGCACGCACGCACTCATGCACTCACACACACGCACATGCATATACACACATAATCCATCAACGCACGCAAGTGCTCGCGCACATTCCCACATCTGCACACACACACACACACACACACACACACACACACACACACACACACACACACACAAACACGCGCGCGCTCGCGCGCACGCACGCACGCATGCACACAAAGGCATACACACGTATACACGCGCACGTAGACATAGACACATGCACGAATGCACATATACACACTCACGCACGCACTCATTTAAGCACACACACACACACACACACACACACACACACACACACACACACACACAGTTTCAGTCTTTCAAGGAGGCGTCACTGCGTTTGGACAAATCCATATACGCTACACCACATCCGCTTGGTAGATGCCTGGCCAGCAGCATAACCAAACGCGCTTGATCAGGTCTTGAGTGGATGCAGAAATATTTGTGTACCTATCAGGGTGGATTTCTCCTACATGATTTTGCCAGAGGACTTCTTCTTCTTCTGCGTTCACTCGTATGCACACGAGTGGGCCTCTGCGTGTATGACCGTTTTTACCCCGCCAGGTAGGCAGCCATTCTCCGTTTTCGGGGGGGTGCATGCTGGGTATGTTCTTGTTTCCATAACCCACCGAACGCTGACATGGATTACAGGATCTTTAACGTGCGTATTTGATCTTCTGCTTGCATATACACACGAAGGGGGTTCAGGCACTAGCAGGTCTGCACATATGTTGACCTGGGAGATCGTAAAAATCTCCACCCTTAACCCACCAGGCGCCGTCACCGTGATTCGAACCCGGGACCCTTAGATTGACAGTCCAACGCTTTAACCACTCGGCTATTGCGCCCGTCTGATGCCAGAGGACAACACACTTCCGTTGCCGTGGGCTCTTTTCCAGTGCGCCAAGTGCGTACTGCACGCGGCGGGACCTCGGATTCATGGTCTCTTCCGAATAACTGGACGCTCGGTTTGATCTTTCGAATCAAACAAGAGAAAGGACGAGAGTGAGAATCGAACTCAAATCCTCACGGACTTTGTATTGGCAGATGAGCGTCTCGGCCATTCTGCAACCTTTCCCGTAACACACACACACACACACACACACACACACAAATGCGCGCGCACATACACACTTTGTATGTATATCTATCTGTCAAACCGACTGTGATGCTGGAATTAATTCTGGCTCCAGAGAGGTCACTGTTTTTTTTGGTTTTTTTGTTTTTTGTTGTTGTTTTTTTTTGGTCTGTTTGTTTTTGTTTTTGGTGGGTTTTTTTGTTTTGTTTTTTGTTGTTTTTTTTCAATCTTAAGTCTTCTTCTCCTTCTTCGTCTTCTCCTTGTTTCTCTTCTTCTTCTTCTTCTTCTTTGGCGCGGGTTTTGTTGGATTTTTTTTTTCCCCTGTCACCCAAGATTCCTGATTGGCCAACATTTTTTTTTTTTCTTTTTTTTATATTTTTATTGCCCAGTTCCTTCGCGTGTTTTTGTTCTCTCCCTTTCTTCTTCTCTCCCTTTTTTTCTGCCTTCCTGGTGTTGTTTATTCCCCTTCTTTTTCTCGTTTCTTTTCTTTTTTCTTTTTCTTTTTTTCTTTCTTTTTTTTTCTCTCTCACTTTCTCCGTTTGCAAACGTAACTTCACTTAAAGTAAAGGAGACAGAGAGGGAGAGAGAGGGAGAGAGAGGGGGGCGGCGGGGCGTCGGGGGGGGGGGGGGATAAGGGAAGGAGAGAGAGGATGGGGGGGAGAGAGAGAGACTGAGAGAGATAAAGACAGACAGGGGCAGATAGAAACGACGGTGTGAGGTGGGAGGGGCGGGGGGGGGGAGTGCGGGGTAGGGAGGGAGAAAGAGATGGGGGAGAGAGAGAGGAGGGGGGGCGAGAGAGAGAGAGAGACAGAAATATACAGACAGGAGCAGATAGAAACGACGGAGAGGGAGAGAAAGCGAGAGAGACGGACATACAGACAGATAGACAGAGACACAGAGAGGGGGGGGGGGAGAGGAGATAGAGCGAGTGAGACAGACAGACAGACAGAGAGAGGGCGGGTATAGAGAGAGAGCGATAAAGAGAGAGAGAGAGAGAAAGAGAGACAGGCAGACAGACCGAGGTAGAGAGAGAGGAGGGAGAAGAGAGAGAGCGAGAAAGAGAGACAGACAGACAGAGACACAGAGAGAGGAGGGAGAAGAGAGAGAGAGAGAAAGAGAGACAGACAGACAGAGACACAGAGAGAGGAGGGAGAAGAGAGAGAGAGCGAGAGAGATAGAGAGGGAGAAAGAGAGACAGGCAGACAGACCGAGGTAGAGAGAGAGGAGGGAGAAGAGAGAGAGCGAGAAAGAGAGACAGACAGACAGACACAGAGAGAGGAGGGAGAAGAGAGAGAGAGCGAGAGAGATAGAGAGGGAGAAAGAGAGACAGACAGACAGAGACACAGAGAGAGGAGGGAGAAGAGAGAGAGAGCGAGAGAGAGAAAGAGAGACAGACAGACAGAGACACAGAGAGAGGAGGGAGAAGAGAGAGAGCGAGAAAGAGAGACAGACAGACAGAGACACAGAGAGAGGAGGGAGAAGAGAGAGAGAGCGAGAGAGATAGAGAGGGAGAAAGAGAGACAGACAGACAGAGACAGAGGAGGGGGAAGAGGTTGAGCGAAAGTGAGAGAGAGGTGGGGAAGGGGAGGGGGCTATGAGGGATACTGAAGGACACCAGGTTCAAATCTAAAAACAAACGTGGCTGGTAAAAAGATACAGACCGTGATAAAGTTGGCTTAAGCATGCCGCGCAGTAGAATCGATAACATTGTCCTCTTATCTCTCTACCGTTCTCTCTCTCTCTCTCTCTCTCTCTCTCTCTCTCTCTCTCTCTCTCTCTCTCTCAGTCAGAAGTCTGGATGGTTTATTGTTTAGGCCTTTCTGCCCGTGACAACAGGGGTAAGGGGGAGGGGGGAAGGGGGGAAGGGACTTCCGTGTTAACATCCATCATAAAGAACAGAGAGAGAGAGAGGGAGAGAGAAAGAGAGAGAGAGATAGTTGTGTTAGTAGTAGTAGAAGTACACAATATCTGAACGCTGGTTGTCAGTAGGATAGAAAAGAAAGGTCAATGTGTTTCTGTTCATTTGAAATCCTTGTGCGTTGGAAGATACAAGATAAAGGTCGATGCAATTCTGTTAATTTGAAATCATTGTGTGACAGACAGTCCCTTCGCAGTTCAGTCGTCTCACTTTGAACTTTTCCTCTTTGGTGTTTGTCACTCTTTCTTATCTCTGATTCGTTTTTTATTCCTCTTTTTTTTTTCTCTCGCGGTCCACTTTTCCTCTTTGTTGCTCAAGGTTTTTTTGTTTGTTTGTTTGTTTGTTTTCTTGTTGTTGTTTTCTTTCTCGTTGCTTTGTTCTGTATTTGTTCTTTGTGGTGTTTCTTTACAAGTCCAGATGCAATTTCTAGGTCTCCCAAGTGTACGGCTTATTCTATTGTCGCTACGAAGATCAAGCAGAAAAAGAAGGAATAAGAAGGAGAAGAAGAAGAAGAAGAAGGACACCCCCTCCCCCTCCCCCCCTGCCCCCCATCCCCCCAATCCCCCAATCCCCCCCCCCCCACACACACACACACTAATAGGTACATGTGAGCCAGCTCGAGCGAGCTCTACGCGTTCTGTTTCTGTCTCTGTCTCTCACTCTCTCTCTCTCTTATCTGTTTCTGGCACACACACACACACACACACACACACACACACACGCACGCACGCACGCACGCACGGTTCGGTTCGGTTCAGTAGAGTTCAGTTTCTTAAGGAGGCCTCACTGCGTTCGGACAAATCCATACGCGCTACACCACATCTGCTAAGCAGATGCCTGAACAAGCAGCGTAATAGCCCAGTCAGGTGAAGAATGGCAGACGAAGGATGGACACGCAAGTTTAATCGTTTTCTTTCAACCAACTGGATTATGTACCACCAACAACAGAACGCTTCTACTGTTTCCAGGAGACCTCCGATCCTTTGAGCCTTTGGACTGAAAAAGAAAGAGAAGAGAAGAAATAATTTTAAAAAAAAAGCGAAAAGGTCTTCCAGAGACTACTGGGTGATGAGTCGTTTATACAACCAGTGTTAGGTAACCGTTCATTTCAGCACTATCGTACAGTCCGGGGGTGTTCATTTGACCTTTGAATAAAGTCAGGGAATGCCCTTTTCCGATCATTTGAACTTAGTCATTTGGATACAGTCAAGAATTTGTCATCTTTTGTCATTTGAACTGAGTCATTTGACTAACGTCAAAAATAGTACTTCCTGGTCCTTATGTATATATATATATATATATATATATATATATATATATATATATATATATATATATATGTGTGTGTGTGTGTGTGTGTGTGTGTGTGTGTGTGTGTGTGTGTGTGTGTGTGTGTGTGTGTGTGAAAAATTCAGGTTGCTCTTCCCTGTCAGAGACCGCCCTCCTTCTTCTCCCCTACCCCCCATCCCCAACCCCCCCCCCCCCTCCCTCCCCACCCCCCACCCCACCCCTCCGCCTTTTTTATTCCGTTACTGGAACCAGCCAAGTAGGCGGGTGCAGATCCCTTGTCAGAGGGGACTTGGGGGGCGGCTGGGGGGAGGGGGGGTTGGGGGGAAGATCTTTTCCTGCTGCCATTGTAGTCCCACTGAAGGTGGTGCAGACTTATGCAAAGCTTCTGGCCAGAAGGGATGAACGTATCGGAGTCAAGTCACTTTCAAAGGTTCTGTTATTCATTGACTCACTGACAGGTTGGTGTTTCAATTTCTTTCTAGTGAAAGGAGAAGGAGGAGGAGAAGTAGGAAAAGAGGAGAAAACGAAACGAAACGAAACGAAGTTTTAGTTCACGAGGGTAGTGGAGTAAGCACAGCTGTTGTTTTTTTTTTACATCCAGCCCTCAAGAGCAAAAAAGAAAGAAAAACTAAAAAAATAAAAA
>NC_134881.1:39355909-39360909 GCF_041734735.1 Babylonia areolata | reverse complement strand
GTTGTGAAGTCGTTTTACTTGCACTTGTTTTTCTCTACTGTCACGTTGAACGAGTATGAGCAATACCAAATATATATATATATATAGAGAGAGAGAGAGAGAGAGAGAGACAGACAGACAGACAGACAGACAGAGACACAGAGAGAGAGAGATGTGTGTGTGTTTGTGTGTTGTATGTGTGTGTGTGTGTGTGTGTGTGTGTGTGTGTGTGTGTGTGTGTGTGTGTGTGTGTGTGTTGTGTTGTGTTGTGTACGCAAGGGAGAGAGGGAAGAGATAGAGAGAGGATGGGTGGAGGGGAAACCCCATTAACAAAAGACAAACACAGTCTTTACAAACAAACAAACAAACAAACAAACAAACACCGTTATCAGTTTAACAACAGTTTCAGTCTCAGTTTCTCAAGGAGGTGTCGCTATGTTTGTACAAATCCATATACGCTACACCACACCTACTAGGCAGATACCTCCTCCAGCAGCAGCATAACCCAAAGCACACGGGGACCTCGGTTTATCGTCTCATCCACATATGACTAGATGCCCAGTTTGCTTTTCCAGTCAAACTGGAGAGAAAGCGCAAGACCAGGGTGGTTCGAACTCCCGGACAGTGTACTGGCAGACAGGCGTCTTAACCACTTTCCCACCTTCCTCCTTGCAGAACTTTGTTCCAAGACGCAATGAAACTCTCCATAGGCACATGGTGGATGTATCACACAGCCACATGAAATCCCTTCGCATCAGCTTGCTTAGCCCAGGATACACATGAAACAACATTTCTGTTCATCTCCATGGCTTAAGTCAGACTGTGTAGGAGGGAGCAAGGATGAAGAGGAGAACGGGGAACTGCTGCCTTACCACTGTCACAAGGTGTTGATTTTCACTGATCTCTTTACCGATTTTTCACAACTTTTCACAGGTCGTCTTTATCTCTATGCATTGCTGCAGAACAGATGAAGGAGACGGTGGCATGACTTTGAGAGATTAACCACACACACACGTTTAGCATCCATCACAATGCCACTGTCATTAATGACTCAAGAACTCACTCAAGATGACCTACATCTCAAAACGTGCTCAAAACTCAGAGTGTGTTCGGTTCACACAATGCACTGTCAGAGATAACTGCAGGAATGTTAATCTCCCATGATGCACTGTCAGAGATAACTACAGGCATGTTAATCTTCCACAATGCACTGGTAGAGATAACTACAGGCATGTTAATGTCCCACAATGCACAGTCAGAGATAACTACAGGCGTGTTACATCTCCCACAATGCACTGTCAGAGATAACTACAGGCGTGTTACATCTCCCACAATGCACAGTCAGAGATAACTGCAGGCATGTTAATCTTCCACAATGCACTGGTAGAGATAACTACAGGCATGTTAATCTTCCACAAGGCACTGGTAGAGATAACTACAGACGTGTTACATCTCCCACAATGCACTGTCAGAGATAACTACAGGCTTGTTAATGTCCCACAATGCACAGTCAGAGATAACTACAGGCATGTTAATCTTCCACAATGCACTGGTAGAGATAACTACAGGCGTGTTACATCTCCCACAATGCAGTCAGAGATAACTACAGGCATGTTAATCTCCCACAATGCACAGTCAGAGATAACTACAGGCATGTTAATGTCCCACAATGCACAGTCAGAGATAACTACAGGCATGTTAATCTCCCACAATGCACAGTCAGAGATAACTACAGGCATGTCAATCTCCCACAATGCACTGGTAGAGATAACTACAGACCTGTTACATCTCCCACAATGCACTGTCAGAGATAACTACAGGCATGTCAATCTCCCACAATGCACAGTGCACAGAGATAACTACAGGCATGTTAATCTCCCACAATGCACTGTCAGAGATAACTACAGGCATGTTAATCTCCCACAATACACTGGTAGAGATAACTACAGACCTGTTACATCTCCCACAATGCACTGTCAGAGATAACTACAGACCTGTAACGTCTCCCACAATGCACAGTCAGAGATAACTACAGGCGTTTTGCATCTCCCACAATGCACTGTCGGAGATAACTACAGACGTGTTACATCTCCCACAATGCACAGTCAGATATAACTACAGACCTGTTACATCTTCCACAATGCACAGTCAGATATAACTACAGGCGTCTTACATCTCCCACAATGCACTGTCAGAGATAACTACAGATGTGTTACATCTCCCACAATGCACTGTCAGAGATAACTACAGACGTGTTACATCTCCGACAATGCACTGTCAGACATAACTACAGACGTGTTACATCTCCCACAATGCATTGTCAGAGATAACTACAGACGTGTTACATCTCCCACAATGCACTGTCAGAGATAACTACAGGCATGTTTATGTCCCACAATGCACAGTCAGAGATAACTACAGGCATGTTAATCTTCCACAATGCACAGTCAGAGATAACTACAGACCTGTTACATCTCCCACAATGCACTGTCAGAGATAACTACAGGCATGTCAATCTCCCACAATGCACAGTGCACAGAGATAACTACAGTCATGTTAATTTCCCACAATGCACTGGTAGAGATAACTACAGACGTGTTACATCTCCCACAATGCACTGTCAGGGATAACTACAGACCTGTTACATCTCCCACAATGCACAGTCAGAGATAACTACAGGCATTTTGCATCTCCCACAATGCACTGTCGGAGATAACTACAGACGTGTTACATCTCCTACAATTCACAGTCAGAGATAACTACAGACCTGTTACATCTTCCACAATGCACAGTCAGATATAACTACAGGCGTGTTACATCTCCCACAATGCACTGTCAGAGATAACTACAGACGTGTTACATCTCCCACAATGCACTGTCAGAGATAACTACAGGGGTGTTACATCTCCCACAATGCACTGTCAGAGATAACTACAGGCGTGTTACATCTCCCACAATGCACAGTCAGAGATAACTACAGGCATGTTACATCTCCCACAATACACTGTCAGAGATAACTACAGGCGTGTTACATCTCCCACAATGCACTGTCAGACATAACTACAGGCATGTTAATCTCCCACAATGCACTGTCAGAGATAACTGCAGGCATATTAATCCCCCACAATACACTGTCAGAGATAACTCAAAAACGTGTTCATCTCCCATAATGCATTGTCATTTCCCAGGACCCACAGTACTGGAGTCCAGAGGAGAGTGAAGAGGGGGTGAGGGTGGGCATCTCTCTGGTTGGCGAAATGCGGCCATGGAAACCTGGACACTGAAAACCTGGACACTGAATGCGATACTGAACTGCTTGTGATTCTTTTTTTTTTTTTTTTTTTTTCTTTCTTATTCTTCTTCTTTTTGTTCTTTCTTTTTTTTTCTTCTTTTTTTTTTGCGTTGGGGATCTCTCTCTCTCTCTCTCTCTCTCTCTCTCTCTCTCTCTCTCTCTCTCTCTCTCTCTCTCTCTCTCTCTCTCTCTCTCTCCCTCTGTCTGTCTGTCTCTGTCTCTCTCTCTCTCTTTCCCTCTCTCTCTTTCCCTCCGTCTGCCTGTCTGTCGGTCTGTCTCTCTCTGTCTCTGTCTCTCTCTCTCTTTCCCTCTGTCTGTCTGCCTGTATGCCCGTCTGTCTGTCTGTCGGTCTGTCTGTCTGTCTGTCTGTCTGTCTCTCTCTCTCTCACACACACACACACACACACACACACACACACACACACACACACACACGCTCATTCTCCCACACTTCCTTTGATAACGATTTCCTCTTCCACCTTTCATTTCTCAAAGCTAACACAAACCCAACAGAAACCCAAACCAAAACTAACACAAATCCGTTAGAAACACAAATCAAAGCTAACACAACCCCAACAGAAACCCAAACCAACGTTAACACAAGCCCAACAGAAACCCAAACCAACGTTAACACAAGCCCAACAGAAACCCAAACCAACGTTAACACAAGCCCAACAGAAACCCAAACCAACGTTAACACAAGCCCAACAGAAACCCAAACCAAAGCTAACACAAACCCAACAGAAACCCAAACCAAAGCTAACACAAGCCCAACAGAAACCCAAACCAAAGCTAACACAAACCCAATAGAAACCCAAACCAAAGCTGACACAAGTCCATTAGAAACACAAACCAAAGCTAACACAAATCCAACAGAAACCCAAATAAAAGCTAACATAAATCCGTTAGAAACCCAAACCAAAGCTAACACAAATCCATTAGAAACACAAACCAAAGCTAACACAAACCCAACAGAAACCTAAACCAAAGCTAACACAAATCCATTAGAAACACAAACCAAAGCTAACACAAATCCAACAGAAACCCAAATAAAAGCTAACATAAATCCGTTAGAAACACAAACCAAAGCTAACACAAATCTAACAGAACCACAACCCAAAGCTAACACAATCCAACAGAAACCCAAACCAAAGCTAACACAAATCCATTAGAAACCCAAACCAAAGCTAACACAAATCCATTAGAAATACAAACCAAAGCTAAAGCAACAAAGCTAACAAAGGGATAGGCACTCCCTTCTTGAAACCTTTTTCACTTTGTCAACGTTTGTCTTTATTTTATATGTTTGTGGTTTGTTTCGGTTTTTGTTTTTTTGTTTTTTGCATTCCCGATTTTTAGTTGTTTCTAGCAGGCTGATTGAATACGAAAGGCTTTTTTTTTTTTTTCATTGATCTCCCGTTAATGTGACGTGTGTGTTACTGGAAGTAGTGTCCTCCTTGTGGGGAACACCACAATGACGTCAATAGACACGTGACCCTGGGATGACACGAAACCCTCAGTGTCCCACACTGTTCATTATTGATTGATTGATCGATATGAATACTTATATAGCGCCTATCCTCGGTCGGAGACCTAGCTCTAAGCGCTTTACAAACACGGGGTCATTTACGCAACAGCCTGCCTACCTAGGTAGAGCCGACTGACGGCTGCCATTGGGCGCTCATCATTCGTTTCCTGTGTCATTCAATCAGATTTCAGGCACGCACAC
>NC_134881.1:39340909-39350909 GCF_041734735.1 Babylonia areolata | reverse complement strand
TTCGTTCAATCACTTAATATGCACATTGACAAGTACTGTTTCACTCATAATACAAATGAACAAACAAATAAAACCAACAACAAAAAATCTAACCAATAGTAAAAACATTCATGAAACCAAGGATTTCAGTTTTAACAGTATTCTTTTGTTTGTTTTTTTATCCCCGTATTCACAGTATGCAAATGTATGCGCTTTGTTTACAAAGTAGATTCGTCCACACAATTTTCTAGCTTGTTGTAGTCTTTTTTTCTCTTTTCTTTTTTTTCTTTTTCTCTTTTCTTTTTTTTCTTTTTTTTTTTTTTTTTTTTTTTTTGTTCGTCTGCAAGGTATATGCTACATACAATGATACACATCTGTTTATGGTCTCATTTGAAAGACTAGCACCCAGACAACCGCTCAAGGTACTTACGGGAAGTTCAAACTCAGTTCCTAGTTTGGGCCATTGCCACTTGGCCACTGATTCAAGTGTGTGTGTGTGTGTGTGTGTGTGTGTGTGTGTGTGTGTGTGTGTGTGTGTGTGTGTCTGTCTGTCTGTCTGTCTTTGCGCCTCTGCTCATCTATGTCTGCCTACCGCCCTCCTTCTCTTTGTTTCTCACTATGGACTTGGCTTTCGAACACCAAGACGGGCGCAATAGCCGAGTGGTTAAAGCGTTTGACTTTCAATCTGAGGGTCCAGGGTTCGAATCACGGTGACGGCGCCTGGTGGGTTAAGGGTGGAGAATTTTTACGATCTCCCAGGTCAACATATGTGCAGACCTGCTAGTGCCTGAACCCCCTTCTTGTGTATATGCAAGCAGAAGATCAAATACGCACGTTAAAGATCCTGTAATCCATGTCAGCGTTCGGTGGGTTATGGAAACAAGAACATATCCAGCATGCACACCCCCGAAAGCGGAGTATGGCTGCCTACATGGCGGGGTAAAAACGGTCATACACGTAAAATCCCACTCGTGTGCATACGAGTGAACGTGGGAGTTGCAGCCCATGAACGCAGAAGAAGAAGAAGAAGAACACCAAGAAGCCAGAATGATTTAGCTGAAGGCCAGACATCACAGGAATCTGACTGGTTGGAGGAACGAGGCCTTGGGGACAGAGCGGTGAAGATGGAAACCCTGCAGAAACTAATGGCGTCGGCGTGAGGGAGTGTGGGAGGGCGGGGGGGGGGGGAGGGTTGTTGGAAACGTGATCGACTGCGGAGGAGGGTTGGTCTTTGACTCTCTCTCTGTTTTAGTGTGGTGGTTCTCTCTTCTCTGGTCCCTGTGGGATACGTTGTTGGGGACATTGAGTTCAACACACAGATTCATCTCCAGGAAAGTGAAACAGATAATAAATGAGGTGTACAGGGCTCGTGACTACAGACTGGAGAACACTGCCTGGTTCATGTTGAGCGTAGAACTGTGGTAGATCATTGAGAGAGAGAGAGAGAGAGGGCACCACATGCAGGGGAAAAAAAAAGAAATGGATGAGTGAAGAAGAGACTGAGAGACAGACGGACAGACAGGCAGGCGAATAGAGAGATAGACGGAGAACGAGAGACAGATAGATTGACAGACATTCAGTCAGAAACGCACAATGACTTTGCAAATATCTCTGAATACAATGAATAGTCTTTCGGATGAGACGATAAACCGAGGTCCCGTGTGCAGCATGTACTTAGCGCACGTAACAGAACCCACGGCAACAAAAGGGTTGTTCCTGGCAAAATTCTGTAGAAATATCCACTTCGATAGGAAAAAACAAATAAAACTGCACGCAGGGAAAAAAAAAAGGGTGGAGCTGTAGTGTAGCGACGCGGTCTCCCTGGGAAGAACAGCCCGAATTTCACAGAGAAATCTCTTGTGATAAAAAGAAATACAAATACAAAGAAAATTCTCATTTATATCTGAGAGTTCATGTTGAGTGTAGAATTGTGGGAGATCAAATACGCACGTTAAAGATCCTGTAATCCCTGTCAGCGTTCGGTGGGTTATGGAAACAAGAATATACCCAGCATGCACACCCCCGAAAACGGAGTATGGCTGCCTACATGGCGGGGTAAATAAAAAAAACAAACAAACGGTCATACACGTAAAATGTTACATGTCTGTCTGAGTGTGTATGTATGTGCGTCTGAAATTTGATTGAATGACACAGGAAACGAATGATGAGCGCCCAGTGGCAGCCGTCAGTCGGCTCTAACCAGGTAGGCAGCCTGTGGTGCAAATGTCCCCGTGTATGTAAAGCGCTTAGAGCTTGGTCTCTGACAGAGGATAGGCGCTATAGAAGTATCCACATCAATCAATCAATCATTGAGAGAAAGTGAGAGAGCACCACATGCATGGGGAAACAAAGAGAGAAGTGACTGTGTGAAAGAGAGAGATAGAGAGAGTGATGAACAGACGGACAGACAGGCAGACAGATAATGAGAGAAGGGAAAAGAGAGAGAGAACGAAGGATCGACAGATAATCAGTCAAGCAGACAGACAGTCAGAAACACAGGATGATTCAGCAAACATCTCTCGAAAGAAAGAAAAAGTCAATTCACATGTATATAAGCATGTACACACACACACACACACACACACACACACACACACACACACGCACACACACACACACATATATATATATATATATATATATATATATATATATATATATATATATATATACAACACACACACACACACACACACACACACACACACACACACACACACACACACACACACACACAGAGTGATTCTCCAGTTTCCTTTCTCGTCCACTCTCCACTGACCACCTGACCTGTATTACATAATCCCTTGCCACTCCCACTACCACTTCCCCTCTCCTCACCTCCTCCCCCTCCCCCCTCCCTTCCCTTCAGTCTGCGCTATACTGATTCCTCAGCCACATCCTACGAGAAGGACTTTTGTTCAGTCATCATTCCCCATCAGGTCCGACATTGTTCTATCTGTGATGCTGACGTGGAGGTCAGTGTTTGCCGTTCTGGTGGTCTGATCACTGGGACTGGCTGTATGTTCTGCACAGCTCAGGGGAGGGACTGCACCTCCTTGCTCTCTGTCTCTCTCTCTCTCTCTCTCTCTCTCTCTCTCTCTCTCTCTCTCTCTCTCTCTCTCTCTTTCTTCATGCTACCATTGTTCTGCTGCTGTTACCTCACTCAGTACGGCCAGTCCTCTCTTCTCCTCTACACAGACCCCTCGGATGTCCAGTGCGTGTCTGAATGACCCAACCTTTAGCTTCCGTCGTCAGAATTGTGGCATTCTTTGTCAACATTCACCTCTTCAGTATCAGAGCCTTCCGCTTGCAATATTTTGATGATGGTAATTGGGGTGAAACGCTGTTTGCGTCGTCTCTTTCGCCGTTCGTATGGAGAGAGTTAAGGCAGTGTCAGATAACCCCCCTCTCTCCCCGGTGACCACCCCTTCCCTGCCCCCTACCCCCTTCCCCCCAACCAACACATTTCTCCTTCTTAAAAAAAAAAAAAAAAAAAAAAAAAAAAAAGCGCGAGTCGCTCTCTAGTGAGCAGGACGAAGATCTAACTTGATGTCCCTTCTACTGCTTCACCAGAGTTAATGGCTTTGCCTCTTCTGGGCAGCACTTGGGTGAGTAGGTACTAGGGTGCTAGCTTATTTTTGCCTGAATGCTCTCTTCTGCGGTGAGGTTGTCAATCTTGATTCGATTCTCATTCGGTGCAATACCATGCTGAAACTGCCCTGCATTCTTTTCATCCCCTGGGTAAATTTGGGAACAGGGTAAAGACTCTTATATCAAGTCCACAGACCAGGTCAAGTCAATTCTGGTCAAATGTCAGACCACACCAGCAAGCCAGGTCGCATCAACTTCAAGCCTTGTTACAATGCAAGTCAAGTCAGTTTATGTTTCGTCAAGTTTAATCAAGTCCGGTTGCTGCATATGGAAAAACAAGCAAAGTGAAATCCATTCTGTGAGGTGTAGTCAGGTCAGGTCAGGTCAGGTCAATTCAAGTTAAGCTGCTGTCCGTCTCCAAGTGAAATGTAAATATATCGTTTCAAGTTCCCTTCAGTCCAGTCAACTTTATCAGGGCAGGTCAAGTGACACTGTATAATCAAATGCACAGACCACTCTGACAGCCCCAACCCCAACCCCCACCCCAACGCCCCTCCACCCCCCACCCCCCTAAAAGCGTTATTTATCAATGTACTAGACAGACAGACTGACAGACAGAAAAACAGACGGACAGACATACAGATAAATACATCTACAGAAACATAGAAATATACAAAGATGGGTTCAGATATACAGAGATATACAAAGATAGGTACATATATACGTACATAGATAAATACTGTTAATTTCGTCAATGTACTAGACAGACAGATGGACAGAGAGATACATGCATACATAGATACATAGAGATACAAAGGTGGGTACACGGACAAATACATATATAGATACTGTTACAATGTATAAAAATTAGAGAATAATGAGAAGAGCAGTGAATTACAGCATGGTCCTGTTCATCATCTAGACCATAAATGTAACAGAGAAGAAGAGAAGAGAAGACAAACAGACAGACAGACAGACAGACAGAGATAAAGGAAAACAGACAGACAACAGAGACAGGAACAAAACAGGAGAGACAGAACCACAGAGATACACAGAGAGTGTAAAAAAAAAAAAAAGTTACTGAACTCTACTAAAGGAAGGGCAGAGGTAAAAGGAACAGGGGAGGAAACTCAGCTGGAAGACAATCAGATTTGTCGCCCCTCGGACCAGCGTCCTAACTGACGTCAGGCTACAGCATTTAGCCAGGGAGTGTTGCGTGATAAACCATTTTCCTGTGCCTGTCCCTCTGTGTCACCCGCAAGATTGAACTGGGAAAGTGTGTGTGTGTGTGTGTGTGTGTGTGTGTGTGTGTGTGTGTGTGTGTGTGTGTGTGTGTGTGTGTGTGTGTGTGTGTGTGTGTGTGTGTCTGTCTGTCTGTCTGTCTGTCTGTGCCTGTGTGTGTGTGCGTGCGTGCAGAGTGAGAGAGAAAGAGCGTGTGAGAGAGAGAGAGAGAGTGAGAGAGAGAAAGAATGTGTGTGTGTGTGTGTGTGTGTGTGTGTGTGTGTGTGTGTGTGTGTGTGTGTGTGTGTGTGTGTGTGTTTGTTTGTCTGTCTGTCTGTGTCTGTGACTGTGTGTGTGCGTGCGTGCAGAGTGAGAGAAAAAGAGCGTGTGTGTGTGTGTGTGTGTGTGTGTGTGTGTGTGTGTGTGTGTGTGTGTGTGTGTGTGTGTGTGTGTGTGTGAGAGAGAGAGAGAAAGAGAGTGAGAGAGAGAGAAAGAATGTGTGTGTGTGTGTGTGTGTGTGTGTGTGTGTGTGTGTGTGAATACATGTTACTAACTTTCAGACAAGTACTTTGAGACTGGCATGTTGGAACAGAACAAAAAGAATGAAAGAAAGAAAGAAAGAAAAAAAAAACGTCAGAAAGAAGGAAAGATAGAAAACAAAAGAAAAAAAGAAAAAAGATGGAAAGAAAGAACAAAGGAAAGAAATAAAGAAAAAGAAAGAAAGGAAGGAATGAAGAATAAAACAAGAGATGGACAGAAAGAACAAAAGAAAGAAAGAAAGAAAGAAAATGAAAGAAAGGAAGGAAGAAAGAATGGAAACAAAAGATGGAAAGAAAGAAGAAAGAAAGAAAGAAAGAAAGAAAACAAAAGACAGGCAAAAAGAAAAAAAAGAAAGAAAGGAACGAAGGATGAAAACAAAAGCCAGGAAGAAAGAAAGAAAGAAAGGTAATTCAGACAAAAGGAACCGTATTTTGAACAAAACTAACGCAATACAAAGCATTACACACCAATCTTTAGCCATCATTTCAGTGCACAAAAAAGTAATGCATTTTTTGTTAGGAAACTAAGCCCAGAGCGTCTGCGTGAAAACGGATTTAGATGTACAAAATTAGTCTTTTCCCTTTCGTCTTTATAATGGAGGACACTCCGGTATAAAAGGATGTTCTCCTTCCCTTTACTTGAATAAAACTTCAGTGCATTCTGAAGGGACATCTTCCATGTGTGACACAACTGCACCTTTTCAGACGATCTGTGTAGGATGTATACAGTCATTACATAAGAGCTAGTAATGAGAGAGGCAGCGTTGCAGACTTTTTCCAATGAAGTCGTCAAGACCATGTGTACTTGAAGCCTGAGGGAGAGAGAGAGAGTGGGAGGGGGGAGGGGGGGCGAGAGACAAAGACAGAGAGACAGGGAGACAGAGAAAGACAGAGAGAGACACATAGAGAGAGAGGGGAGGGAGGAAGGAAGGAAGGGAGATAGAGGAAGGGAGACAGACACAGAGAGAGGGACGAACAGACAGACAGACATGGAGAGAAAGAAATACAGAGAGAGAGAGGGGGGGGGAGAGAGAGAGAGAGAGAAAGAATCCAAAGTTACTATACTCTAGACTGACTGCCTGTGGGAAAAGGGAATAGTGTGTGAAACAGGGTTGGGCAACAATCAGATTTGTCGTCCTTTACATCAGCAATGTAGTGGACTGAAGCATGGACATTTAGTTACTAGATAAAACTGTTTTCAGGTACCTGTCCCGCTGTGTGATGTACCAGATTGAACTGGGAGCGAGCGAGGTTTTGGTCTGTGTGTGTGTGTGTGTGTGTGTGTGTGTGTGTGTGTGTGTGTGTGTGTGTGTGTGTGCGTGCTTGCATTTGTGCGTGCGTGTGTGCGTCTGTCTGTGCGTCTGTGTCTGTGTGTTTCTGTGTCTGTGTCTGTGCTCATGTACACTATATGTGGGTAAATTTTGTAAAGATAATGTTTAAAGAAAAGGGGCTCTATTGCGTAAACGCCACAAATGTGTTAGAAGCTGACTTTACTGTCATGAGTTTATGGCCACGAGAGTGGCGGGCCGTGAAATGGCCTTTAACATCAGAGAGGCTAAACCAATAAAAGCCAGAATAACTTCAGAAGGGACTGATGCATGTTGACATGATAGGACATTATCTGAGAAGAATGAATAAGAAGAAGAACAAGAAGAACACGAACAAGAAGAACAAAAACAAAAAAACTAGAGCAAGAAGAACAAGAACAGAGACATAAACAAGAATATCAAGAAGATCGAGTGCACAAGGAGGAGGAAGAAGAAGAAGAACAACAACAACAACAGCAACAACAACAGCAACAGCAACAACAACAACAACAACGAGAAGAAGAACAAGACGAAGATAATGGACATTATCTCAGAGGAATGAAGAAGAAGAAGAAGAAGAAGAAGAAGATGATGATGATGATGATGATGATGATGATGATGCTGATGATGATGATGAAGTGAGAAGAAGAACAAGAACAAGAACAAAATGAACAGAAACATAAACAAGATTATCAAGAAGAACGAGAGACCGAAGAACAAGAAGAAGAATGAGAGAAAGAACCAAAAGAACAAGAACTTCTTCTTCTTCTTCTTCTTATTCTTCGTTCGTGGGCTGCAACTCCAACGTTCGCTCGTATGTACGCGAGTGGGCTTTTACGTGTACGACCGTTTTTACCCCCGCCATGAAGGCAGCAGCCATACTCCGCTTTCGGGAGTGGAAGAACAAGAACATAACGAAGAACAAGAAAAACTAGTTTCAGTTTCAGTTTCAGTGTCTCAAGGAGGCTTCACTGAACAACCCAACGCTCTTAGTCAGGTTTATAGAGTACATACTTACCCCCGAAAGCGGAGTATGGCTGCCTACATGGCGGGTTAAAAACGGTCATACACGCAAAAGCCCACTCGCGTATATACGAGTGAACGTGGGAGTTGCAACCCACGAACGCAGAAGAAGAAGGAGAGTGCATGCCTATATTTTTGTGTAGCTATCAGAATGGATTTCTTCTACAGAATTTTGCCAGAGAACAACACTCGTTGCCAGGGGCTCTTTTTCAATGCGCCAAGTGCGTGCTACAGACGGAACCTCGGTTTATCGTCTTACTCGAATGACTCGATGCTCAGTTTGATTACCCAGATTCAAACACTCGACTGTTGGCCGCCGTTCTTTCTCTGTCTCTGGACCTTGCGATTGAAATGAACTTCCTCTTTCGCTTCGTCAAGTCTCCACACTCAGCTCTTTCAAGTCTGGCCTTAAAACCCACCTCTTCCCAAAATAGCCTCCCTTGCCTGCCCTTCCTTGTCTTCAAGAGAAAAAGACGGGAGCGGGATTCGAACCCACTCCCTCACGGACTCTCTGTATTGACAGTTGAGCGTTTCAACCATTCTGCCACCTTCCTCCTCGTGAGATGAAGAATAAAACCAAAAGCAAAAACAAGAAGAACAAGAGAGGCAAGGCCTTCAAGACTCACTTGTGGCAAATTAAGTCCCCTAGCATTAATTACAGAGTAATTTCCCTTTTTTACTATCTGCACCAAAACGTTTACAAAATAAATAAAACTTCCATGCTTAGCAAAAGAAGTTCCTGTTTGAACAAAAAATGATATTAATGACTGCTCTTGTTGCTGTGTCAGAATATCAGATCAAAGTGCCAAGTTTAGAGAATACAAAAAATATAAATATAACAGTAAATGCAGTTTGCATATAATTAGGCTTCTTTGTGTGTGTATGTGTGTGTGTGCGTGTGTGTGTGTGTGTGTGTGTGTGTGTGTGTGTGCCCATCCCAGAGGTGCAGTATTGTTTTAAACAAGATGACTGGAAAGAATTGAATTTGTCCTATTTGTATGCCAAATTTGGTGTCAACTGACAAGGTATTTGCAGAGAAAATGTCAATGTTAAAGTTTACCACGGACACACAGACAGACAGACAGACACACACACACACACACACACACACACACACACACACACACAGACAACCGAACACCGGGTTAAAACATAGACTCACTTTGTTTACACAAGTGAGTCAACAAGAACTAGAAGAACGAGAGCAAGGAGTAAAAGAGGAGGAGAGAGAGGAATAGGAGGAGGAGGAGGAGAACACGAACTCCAAGGCGGATTCCTCGCTGTCAGAAGCAATGTGGACCGTACTATAATAATTCAAAACAATTCAGCTAGAATCAGTCTCAGAACATCAAAATGAAAATAGATCAGAAAAAACCGCTTATATATATATATATATATATATATATATATATATATATATCTTTGACTGGCTTCCCGTGAGAATCACAGCTGATTTGAACAATCACTTATCATGCATCTCCGAAGCTTTGTTTTCGGGGATTGCAGATTGAGGTATAGCCAAGATATCTACCTCTGTCTCCCGAATTCGCTGTCTTCCATCTCTCTGTCTTCCTACGCCTCTGTCAATAATAGGCCCCTCGCTGCCGAACAATCACTAATACCTTTTTTTTTTCTTTTGTTATCCGGGCTTTCTTGGGTCGACCACCGTTTTATTTTGTATATAAATTCATTATTTCAATCCAAAATGTTTATTGACAAACAAAAAAGACAAACAAACAACAACAAAAAACGTAACAAAATAAAAGCAACAAAAAGAATACAGTGAACATTAGCAATTACACAACCAACTAAAAAACGTGAAGCAATACCCTGCATTCCATAACTATGTCATTGTTGTTGTTGTGCACACACACACACACACACACACACTACACATCACACGAATGCACACACACACACACACACACACACACACACACACACACACACACACACACACACTGCACATCACACGAATGCACACACACACACACACACACACACACACACACACACACACACACACACACACACACACACACACCACATCACACTGCACGTCACCATCGCAATCTTATCTCACGTGTCTTTCCGGGATTTGTTTGTTTCCGTGAATGCGGAGAATCAATTCCTGACTGAGCAGGAAACCAGTGGAGATATTTGGGCAAAGAGAAAAGTTTGACAGATCGTTCTCACTGAGAAAGGTCACGTGTGTCCAGTTCCTGACTTGCAAGTCAGTCTTCCGTGACAGGAAAACGGCATGATGGACTTCATGAACTTCACGTCTGTACATGGCCTGTGTTTCTCCTCTGTCCTGTCTTTGCGTCCAATATGTGTTTG
>NC_134881.1:39298409-39303409 GCF_041734735.1 Babylonia areolata | reverse complement strand
CGAACGAATGAATGAATGAATGAATGAATGAACGAACGAACGAACGAATGAATGAATGAATGAATGAACGAACGAACGAATGAACGAACGAATGAATGAACGAACGAACGAACGAATGAATGAATGAATGAACGAACGAACGAACGAATGAATGAATGAATGAACGAACGAACGAACGAACGAATGAATGAATGAATGAATGAACGAACGAACGAATGAACGAACGAATGAATGAACGAACGAAGGAACGAACGAACGAACGAATGAATGAATGAATGAGTAACACCAAACTAGTGGAAAGATGCAAAGAGGGACGTGACTTCACGTTTCGTACAATAAACAGGCACACACCTCTTTGAATAGAAACTGTCTGAATCCTGTGTAGCAAAAGCCCCCAGGGAAAAGTGTGACACTACTTGTAGCATGTGCCAGGAGGCGTGGGGCTGGATTGCGAGAAAGCATGGGATTGGATGGCGAGATACATGGGGATAGATTGCGAGAAAAGCATGGGATTGGATTGTGAGATACATGGGGATATACATGGGGATAGATTGCGAGAAAGCATGGGATTGGATTGTGAGATACATTGGGATAGATTGCCAGAAAGCATGGGATTGGGTCGCGAGAAGGCAAAGGACTGATTTGCTAAAAAGCATTGTATTGTGCTGCGAGAAAACATGAGATTGGATTGCGAGAAAGCATTGGTTTGGATTGCAAGAAAGCTTGGGGTTGGATTGTGGGAAAGCTTGGGGTTGGATTGTGCGAAAGCATGGGGTTGGATTGCAAGAAAGCTTGGGGTTGGGTTGTGGGAAAGCATGGGGTTGGATTGTGGGAAAGCATGGGGTTGGATTGCAAGAAAGCTTGGGGTTGGGTTGTGGGAAAGCATGGGGTTGGATTGCAAGAAAGCTTGGGGTTGGGTTGTGGGAAAGCATGGGGTTGGATTGTGGGAAAGCATGGGGTTGGATTGTGGGAAAGCTTGGGGTTGGATTGTGGGAAAGCATGGGGTTGGATTGCAAGAAAGCTTGGGGTTGGGTTGTGGGAAAGCATGGGGTTGGATTGCAAGAAAGCTTGGGGTTGGGTTGTGGGAAAGCATGGGGTTGGATTGTGGGAAAGCATGGGGTTGGATTGCAAGAAAGCTTGGGGTTGGGTTGTGGGAAAGCATGGGGATGGATTGCCAGAAAGTATGGGATTGGACTGCCAGAAAATATGGGGTTGGATTCCCAGAAAGTATGGGTTTGGATTGCGAGAAAACGTGGGATTGGATTGCGAGAATGCGAGGAACTGGATTGCAAGAAAGCGTGGGATGACGAGAAAACGTGGAAAGACGAGAAAGTGTGATACTGCGAGATAGCTTAGGACAACGACCCGTTTATGGAAACAATGGCGAAGTGACAAGTACACTGTCAGAAGTTTCGTGATGAAACACAGCATTGCACCGAATCTCACGTGGCTTTCTATTGAAACATGAAGAGGGAGATGTTTTTCTCCCTCCATGTACACAATGCATCGGGGGCGAGATATCCTCCTGTCCCAGTGGGGAACAACAGTGCGCGAAGAACTACGTGATACGTTGTCAACAACGCGTGCGTGCGACTGACATGTCGGAAACATCACCCACCTCCCCACCCCCCCTGACCCTCCTCACTCCCCCTCCCCCACCCCCTCCTGTCCCTCCCCCAGAGGAAAAACAAAACAAAACAAAAACAGTGGACACTTAAGCAATGAGAATTAAACCTCGTTCACCTCTTTACATTTACATCTACAGCTGTGACTGCCATTAGTCAGCCTTGAAGAAAAGATACTGAACTGAAAGAGAGATACAGAAAAACAGTCAGACAGAGTCAGAAAGAAACAGACAGACAGACAGACAGTCGAATGAGACAGTCAGACAGCCAGAGACAGAGGGAGACAAACAGACGGACAGACAGGCATACAGAGACACACACAGAGAGGAGAGACAGACAGACAAGCAAACAGGCAGGCAGGCAGGCAGACAGACAGTTCGCTTATAATTGACACTACCCGAGGTAGGGTAAGATGGAGGAATGGGGAGGTGGAGATCTCGGAGGTGGGGAGAGGAGGGGGGGAGGGGGTGTTGGGGGAGAGGGACAAACAAATGACAGCTTGTGGACAGGAAGTGAGAGAAGATTGGAGGGCACGGGGGGGCACGGGCGTGTTGGGGGGGGGGGGGGGGGCGGAGGGGAATGAACTGAGGGGCAGTGTGTGACAGTTACAAGGAGGGAGTGGGATGGTGGGAGGGGAGGGGAGGGGAGGGGGGATGAGGTGTTAAGAAGACATCAGCGGTGTCCAGGCACGACCCCCCCCCTTACAACTCACGTCAGTCATCGATGACATGGGATGGGATAGGATGGGATAGGAGC
Source organism: Babylonia areolata (assembly GCF_041734735.1). Lineage (NCBI taxonomy): Eukaryota > Metazoa > Mollusca > Gastropoda > Neogastropoda > Buccinidae > Babylonia > Babylonia areolata. The sequence continues at coordinate 39,301,028 of NC_134881.1, read as the reverse complement.
ACTGCCCTGCAGAGAGAGACAGACAGACCTTGGCTGGACCAGACCCTGGAACAGAAAAGACCCGACGAAAGAGCTGAAGAAGATTGATTTGTTGGGTAGGGGGCGGGGTAGGGGGAGGGGGCGGCGTCTGGGGTGGGTGGGGGTCTGTTTCGTTTGTACCTGATGATATTTGAGATTGTGTGGTGTGGTTGATACTGGTTTGTCTTTGATTCTACTCTGGGTTTTTCGTTTGTACCTGATGGTATTGAGATTTGTGTGTATGGTCAATAGTGGTTTGTCTTTTTTTTTTTTTTTTTAGAGTGACGTTGACTACTGTGATGTGGATTATGTGGCCTCTTATGTGCATTTCACACACACACCCACACACACACACACACATGTGTGTGTGTGTGTGTGTGTGTGTGTGTGTGTGTGTGTGTGTATACTCAAATGCGTGCACGCTCGTGCATCTACTCATATATATGTTCATGTACACGCATTTGCATGCACATGCTCTGTGCGTAGTATTAGTGGTATTAGTAGACGCAGTAGCAGTAGTAGTAGTAGTAATAGCAACAGAAGCAGCAGTAGTCTCTCTTTCTCTCTTTCTCCTGCTCAAGGTTTGATTTTTATATGTGTGTGTGTACAACACGAGCACCTAGTATATGTACACATGTCGGTGGCATTACATAAAAGTTTTGAGTTCTCTCTCTCTCTCTCTCTCTCTCTCTCTCTCTCTCTCTCTCTCTCTCTCTGTCCTCACTGTTCTTAAAATAGATGGACAGCTCATTGTTCAGGAAAGCTGAAGCCAGCTGAACGCCATACTGACACTCGTATCCAGCTTGAGAAGTCGTCTGCTAAGTGGTAGTAGTTTCTGAACATGTAACCGTGTATCTTCGATGAAATCGTGTTATGCTTGCCCCCCACGACATGCCAAATGTTGTGTCTTCATGGATATCTGCCAATGGTTTATTTACCGAAGTTATTACAGGAACAGAGTGCAGTGACACATAGTGCAAACTTGCTGTGGAGGCACACACAGGATGGTCAAGTTAACTCACTCAGTACGGCCAGTCCTCTCTTCTCCTCTACACAGACCCCTCGGATGTCCAGTGGGTGTCTGAATGACCCAACCTTTAGCTTCCGTCGTCAGAATTGTGGTATTCTTTGTCAACATTCACGTCTTCAGTATAAGAGCGTTCCGCTTGCAATATTTTGATGATGGTAATTGGGGTGAAACGCTGTTAACGTCGTCTCTTTAGCCGTTCGTATGGAGAGAGTTAACTAACGCAGCGAGCAAGTGAAAGCTTACCGTGAAGCAGTGAAGCGCTCGGCTGATTTAACACTTCCGCTGTCTTCAGTTTGCAGAGAGGTTCAAAGAAGGCATGCGCTGTCCACCTATTTTAGGTCAGCGCTCTGTCCTCCCTATTGTTCTTTTGTTGGTTTTCTCACAGTTTGTCTCCGCTCCCTGACACTCACCCTCTCCATTTTAGACTTTGTACTCTATCTTTTCCACATTCTGTTCTCTCTCTCTCTCTCTCTCTCTCTCTGTCTGTCTGTCTGTCTGTCTGTCTGTCTGTCTCTCTCTCTCTCTCTCTCTCTCTCTCTCTCTCTCTCTCTCTCTCTCTCTTCCTAAGTCCCCTCCAATGATTCTTTGCACCGTTGGGGGAGAAGAAGAAGAGAAAGAAGAAGGAAGAGAACAAGAAGGAGAACAAGAAGAAGAAGGAGAACAAGAAGACCTCACATTCCATGTGTTTCTCTTGATCCTTCACACACCTTTACGTTAGCCTGTCGAGAAAATTACTCCTTTCTGGCTTACTGTAGCCACTGACTGAGACACATGTGCACGATACATCTAATTCCCCACCCCACCCCCTCCTACCTTCCCCCTCCCCTACCCCCCACCCCCCTCACATCCTGGTCACTTCTACAGTGTTGAGCATTACTGTGGCTACTTATCCACAAAAAACACGCGTGCATGATACATTAGGAACCCCCCTCCAGACACACCCCCCCCCCCCTATCCCTCCCCTCCTCTCCATTCTCATTATCTTTACAGTGTTGAACACCCACACCAACCTTGCAGCAACAGCTCACACACTGTCTCATTCATCATCAGAAGCCAGTTCCAAACTCCGAATGGAAAGAAAGAATCCAAAGTAATGTCCACCTTCTCAACAACGCAATGAACAGCATGAATACTGAAAGTTCAATGAACGTGACACAAGACGCATCCACAATCACTCATTGCCAGATATCCTTTGTCCTCGTAGAATCTGAACAAAACCTAATCCTCTGAGAACTAGTTTAAACTGTTCCCAAGCCATAACGTTGTCTGCGAAGGAGGGCGGGGAGGGGGAAGGGAGGGGGCTAAAACGGAAGAGGCAGAGAGGGTGTGTGTGTGTGGAGGGGGGAGGTCAGGGAGTGGGGGAAGGGAGGGGCTGTGTTCTGCTCTTTACCAGGAACAGGTAGCCTTTAACTAAAGCTAACATTAGCTTTGAAGCCTTTAACGAAAATTCTCAATAATGATAATAATAATTATGGTATTTACATAGCGCTGAATCCTGTGCAGAGACAAATCAAAGCGCTTTCACACCACTCCACACGCATGCATAACTCTAAAACTGGAGAAACTGAAGA
>NC_134881.1:39278409-39293409 GCF_041734735.1 Babylonia areolata | reverse complement strand
TGATTTTGTTGTCAGATGTAGAAAATAAACTCTCCTGGTATGCATTTCTGTACACTTGTTATGAAAGTGAATTTTTTTACAAATATGTATGTGCATGGATGCTTGAATCCAAGTGTGTGAATGCTTGTGCATTCATGTATGATGGCATTGCTGTTAATGCACAGATCAACACACACACACACACACACACAGAGGCGTGTGCTTGTGGGTCTCATAAAATATCCCACTTGCAAATCGTACATCATGACTATTCAGTTTTCAGATAATAAAGGAGACAGCGTAATCTCCTTTTTCAAAAAGTGTGTGAAGTTCCCAAGGGTCACCAGAGATCGTAGATTTTGTTGTAGTTTACCAATTTTACCATTCTCGAAGTCCAACTGGCTACAGATTCATCCTCACTGTGAAACCAATCAGTTTTCGAGAAAAGTCAATAATCGATATCTTTTAGACAACGACCTTGACCCTATGCCAAACCCAAAGTGATAGATATTACCTTGCTTTGTGTCTGTGAGGATGCAGGTGTGAGGTGAAAAATAGGTGGTGTGAGTATGCGCAAGAACGTCTCCCAGTGACGTCATATTCAATGCTTCCAACTCTCCTACTCTACCGTTGTGATCAACGGGATATCTTCACTCCATGATGAATGTGGCGAAAAAATAGGTGTAAAATATCGTTGACAGCATAGTGTTCATAGATATTTTGCAAACAGTTCCATGTCTGTTTCACTAGCTGGCGTCAGTTACATGTACGCCTTGTTATCAATGTTAAAGGGGATAATTCGTTCGTTCTCCATCATATTAATAGATTCGTTTCCCTTTGTTTGTTCAGATTTGACGATAATTACTCGCCCCTGGTGAGGGAAAAACAAGGCGAAAGTGATATGTTTGTTTTCAGCGTGCCATCATTTTGAACGGTGTGACATATTTCCAATGAAAATGAAGTGGTTTTTTGTTTGTTTGTTTGTTTTTTGTTGTTGTTGTTTTTTGTTTGTTTTTTTTGGGGGGGTGGAGGGGAGGGCGGGGGCGGGGGGGTTGTTTGTTTTTCACCGTGGGCTTTTCCTTGGAACCAAACATCAAATCGGAAAAATCTCCACCCTTTTTTACCTGGCGCCGTTATCATAGTTCGAACCCAGGACCTTCTGATTTACAGTCCAACAACGGTTTAACCACTGTCTATTGCGCCCGTAGTTTTATATTACTAGTCACGTGTGTCAACCTGTGATCATCAGCATGATTTTGTTGTCAGATGTAGAAAATAAACTCTCCTGGTATGCATTTCTGTACACTTGTTATGAAAGTGAATTTTTTACAAATATGTATGTGCATGGATGCTTGAATCCAAGTGTGTGAATGCTTGTGCATTCATGTATGATGGCATTGCTGTTAATGCACAGATCAACACACACACACACAGAGGCATGTGCTTGTGGGTCTCATAAAATATCGCACTTGCAAATCGTACATCATGACTATTCAGTTTTCAGATAATAAAGGAGACAGCGTAATCTCCTTTTTCAAAAAGTGTGTGAAGTTCCCAAGGGTCACCAGAGATCGTAGATTTTGTTGTAGTTTACCAATTTTACCATTCCCGAATCCTGACATTTCACAAATTCATCCTCACTGTGAAACCAATCAGTTTTCGAGAAAAGTCAATAATCGATATCTTTTAGACAACGACCTAGACCCTATGCCAAACCCAAAGTGATAGATATTACCTTGCTTTGTGTCTGTGAGGATGCAGGTGTGAGGTGAAAAATAGGTGGTGTGAGTATGCGCAAGAACGTCTCCCAGTGACGTCATATTCAATGCTTCCAACTCTCCTACTCTACCGTTGTGATCAACGGGATATCTTCACTCCATGATGAATGTGGCGAAAAAATAGGTGTAAAATATCGTTGACAGCATAGTGTTCATAGATATTTTGCAAACAGTTCCATGTCTCTTTCATTAGCTGGCGTCAGTTATATGTACGTCTTGTTATCAATGTTAAAGGGGATAATTCGTTCGTTCTCCATCATATTAATAGATTCGTTTCCCTTTGTTTGTTCAGATTTGACGATAATTACTCGCCCCTGGTGAGGGAAAAACAAGGCGAAAGTGATATGTTTGTTTTCAGCGTGCCATCATTTTGAACGGTGTGACATATTTCCAATGAAAATGAAGTGGTTTTTTGTTTGTTTGTTTGTTGTTGTTGTTTTTGTTTGTTTTTTGTAGGGTTTTTTTTTGGGGGGGGGGAGGGGGAGGGCGGGGGCGGAGGGGGGGGGTTGTTTGTTTTTCACCATGGGCTTTCCTTGGAAACAAACATCAGATCGGAAAAATCTCCACCCTTTTTTACCTGGCGCCGTTACCATGGTTCGAACCCAGGACCTTCTGTTTTTAGTCCAACAACGGTTTAACCACTCGGCTATTGCGCCCGTAGTTTTATATTACTAGTCACGTCTGTCAACCTGTGATCAACAGCATGATTTTGTTGTCAGATGTAGAAAATAAACTCTCCTGGTATGCATTTCTGTACACTTGTTATGAAAGTGAATTTTTACAAATATGTATGTGCATGGATGCTTGAATCCAAGTGTGTGAATGCTTGTGCATTCATGTATGATGGCATTGCTGTTAATGCACAGATCAACACACACACACACACAGGTGCTCACTGTGAAACCAATCAGTTTTCGAGAAAAGACAAAAATCGATATCTTCTAGACAACGACCTTGACTCTAACCCTAACCCTAACCTAACCCTAACCCTAATCCTAACCCTAACCTAAACCCTAACCCTTACCCTAAACCCTAACCCTAATCCTAACCCTAACCCTAACCTAAACCCTAACCCTAACCCCTAACCCAAACCCTATGATAGATAAATAGGTCTTACTTCTGTTTTATCATTTAGTAGTACAGGTTTTGTCACGGGTGAGAAGAGTGACTTTGTGAATTATTGGTATACTTCTTTGTTTTGAGAGGTTGTGCGATTTCTTGCCCCCCCCCCCCCCCCCCCCCCCCCCCCCCCCCCCCCCCCCCCCCCCCCCCGCCCCCCGTCCCCCTCTATCTGTCTGTCTGTCTATCTTTCTCTCACTGTGTGTGTTGGTGTGCGTGCGTGCGTGTAAGCATGCGTGTGTATGAGTGCATGCGCGTGCGTGCATGCGTGCGTGTGTGTGTGTGTGTGTGTGTGTGTGTGTGTGTGTGTGTGTGTGTGTGTGTGTGTGTGTGTGTGTGTGTGTGTGTGTGTGTGTGTGTGTTAAAAACCAGTTTACAATTCCGAACCAGTACCCAGCTGTAGACTCCCCCTTGCATATCTCCCTGACCCAGACGGGTTTCGTGAAGGGATGGGTCATGAGGAGTGAGGAGAGGGGGAAAGGGGGGGGGGGGGGAGGGGATGCAGGGTGGTTGGGAGAGTGGGGAGGTATGGGAAAAAGGGGAAGAGCAGTTAGCAGCTACCGCCCTTGCGGGGGACAGGCGCAAAAGATGTATTGATTCCCTCCCTCTACCCCCACATCCTCCCCACCCACCCACCACCTTTCCCCCATCCCACCCACTACAACCACCACCGCCATCACTACTGTCACTACCACCACCACCGCCACCATCACCACCATCACTATCACTATCACCATCATCATCATCACCATCATCATCATCACCACCACCACCACCACCACCACCACCACTACTGCTGCAGGTTATACACACTCCCTGGGGATCTGTCTGTCTGTCCTTCTGTCAGTATGTCTGTCTGCCTGCCTACCTGTCTGCCTGCCTGTCTGCCTACCTGTCTGTTTGTCTATATGTATGCCTGCCTGCCAGCCTGCCTGCCTATCCTTTCTTCAATTTAATGTCTGTTCACGTTAAGCGATACCAGACGTGTCATGTGTGAGTGTGTGTGTGGGGGGGTGATGGTGGGATGGGGATGGTGGATTAAAGGATGATATACAGAGAAAGGATAAAACTAGAATAGTGGGGTCAACAATCCGTAATAACAAGTGTAAGAGCAATTAGGAATATGAACATCAGCAAAAATGAAATTTAGGTATCTGTAGGTCGCATCATAAAAAGACTCCTTTAGGACTATGTAACAGGGAATCAGCAATTTCGAACAATCATAGACGGGCGCAATAGCCGAGTGGTTAAAGCGTTGGACTGTCAATCTGAGGGTCCCGCGTTCGAATCACGTTGACGGCGCCTGGTGGGTAAAGGGTGGAGATTTTTACGATCTCCCAGGTCAACATATGTGCAGACCTGCTAGTGCCTGAACCCCCTTCGTGTGTATATGCAAGCAGAAGATCAAATACGCACGTTAAAGATCCTGTAATCCATGTCAGCGTTCGGTGGGTTGTGGAAACAAGAACATACCCAGCATGCACACCCCCGAAAACGGAGTATGGCTGCCTACATGGCGGGGTAAAAACGGTCATACACGTAAAAGCCCACTCGTGTGCATACGAGTGAACGCAGAAGAAGAAGATGAAGAAGAAGAACAACAATCATAAATGGTTGGACAGTATTTATGTTTTGTTCTGAAAAGATTTCTGGGCTGTACATGACCATGAAGCAATCTGTCAATCCCCTGACACTGTGATCTGTTTACCAAACACACAAAACAGACGTTTTTTGCTTAACTATGTCTTGAAAGCATTCAGAATAATGCAAGACACCACTAAGGCTGCCTGTATGTATGTCTATGTGGCTGACTGTCTGCCTATCTGCCTGCATACCTGCCTGCCGGCCTGAGTGTCCCCGTCTGTCTGCCTGTCTGTCTGCTCGTCTATCTATATGTCTGTTTTGCCTGTCTGTCTGTCTGTTACCTCAATAAAACAGTTAAATAATTGAAACTTTTTTTTCCTTTTTTTTCTTTTTTTTTTTTTTTTTTCTTTTTTTTATCACTGTGATGTTTTTCTTGTAGTTTTTAACGAAAGTCGTGGTTAACAGCGGCTAGTCTTTTTTTGTGTGTGTGTGTGTTTTTGCGCAATACATCTTCCAGATGCTGCATCACCACATTGATTATAGTGGAGAGTGTCTTGCCAAAGTACATCCCCACTCTCTCAGCCAAGAGGGTTTTAGGACAGTCGGCGTTGGGATGGTTCCCAAAGGCCAACTAGCCTACAAGGCTGCAGGACTAAGAGCCAGTGCAATTTTGCCTCCTAGTTTGAGAGTCATAGTCCTTCACAAAAGACTAAGCTGTAAATGGTTTCCCATTGACTGGAGAAACCATTGATAACACAGCATCACCACAAACAGTAACACATTCAAGGGTGTCTGTCCCAGAGACACACTGCTTCCAGACTGTTGCAGATTGGTGTCAACTTGACAGGGCGTGGTAGCATTGGTAGGTGGGTGGGTGAGGTCTTTGGCTTCGAGGTTTTTGGATGGTTTCGTTTTTTGACTCACTTGTGCAAACAAAGTGAGTCTATGTTTTAACCCGGTGTTCGGTTGTCTGTGTGTCCGTGATAAACTTTAACATTTTCTCTGCAAATACTTTGTCAGTTGACACCGAATTTGGCATAGAAATAGGAAAAATTCAGTTCTTTCCAGTCATCTTGTTTAAAAAATATTGCACCTCTGGGATGGGCACAAAAAATTAAAAAGAAGCCTAATTATATGCATTTACTGTTATATTTATATTTTTTGTATTCTCTAAACTTGACACTTTGACCTCATTCTGACACAACAAGAGGAGTCATTATTATCATTTTTTGTTGAAACAGGAACTTCTTTTGCTAAGCAGATGATGCAGCTAGTAAAAAAGGGAAATTACTCTGTAATTAATGCTAGGGGACTTAATTTATTACAAGTGAGTCTTGAAGGCCTTGCCTCTCTTGTTTTAATTAAGGGCGCTTGCTCTGGGCTGCTATTGATTTCCATCCAGTTAGTGAAAATGATAAGAAAGCAGGATAATGGACGAGTGTTGTGTTGTTGTTTTTTTTATCATTATTTTATTTTGTTATCATTATGTTTTAGAGTTAATGGCTTGAAGAAAATTTAGAATGTTTTGTCACACAGATTGCTCGTTTTTGCTTGAAATGCATACCTTTTTTTTTTTTTTTTTTTAATTTTCCAAATTCATTTCCAAACAGGGACGCTCCATAAACTGCCTCTCAGAGATTTGAAAAATAGAAAAGTTGCAGCGTGTATGTGTATGATGGATGAAGAAATAAGGTTTTCTTTTTATGGAAGCGTTTGTGTGCGCAAGCACACACTTGTGCGTGCGTGCGTCCGTGCGTGCGTGCATACGTGCGTGCGTTAGTGCGCGCGCGCGGTGTGTGAATGTGTGTGTGTGTGTTTATGTCATTGTCTCACTACACTGATTTCATTCTCAAATGGATTATAAGATTTTATTTCAGTTTGGACCCTTTTTATCTGTTCCAATAGCGAGAAAGAGAGGGGGGAGGGATGGGGGGGGGGGGGCGGGTGGAAGGAGGGAAGGAGGTAGGGAAATGGGTTGGATGTAGGGGCGGACAGGCAGACAGACTGGCAGAAAATATCTCCAACCAGGAAGAAGAAGAAGAGGGAGGAGGAGGTGGAGGAGGGGGAGGAGGAGCATGAGGATATGATGATGAAGAGGAAAAGCAAAAAGAACTGAAACATGAACCTGATGAAATTCACACAATATTGCGGCTACTCTCAGCATACAAAAACATGGACCCTGTCTGTCCTGCAATCAACCTAAGCTAATCTGACTTTCAACTCCCACTGCAAACGCTGGCACACACACACACACACACACACACACACTCTCTCTCTCTCTCTCTCTCTCTCTCTCTCACACACACACACACACACACACACACACACACACACACACACACACACACATACCCCAAATCAGAATAGACAATTACATATTTGACATTGTGATTTCCTTAAAAAAAACAGAAAGGATAGTCTCGCCAACTTTACCAGTAGTGCTGCAGAGTCAGCCAGTTTGCTACTGACAGACCTCGTTGTCAGCTGTGCCTGCAGTTATTTTGACACAACCAGACCTCCTTGTCAGCTCTACAGTCAGCCAGCTTGACACAGCCAGACCTCCTTGTCAGCTATACAGTCAGCCAGACCTCTTTGTCAGCTCTACAGTCAGCCAGTTTGACACAGCCAGACCTCCTTGTCAGCTCTACAGTCAGCCAGTTTGACACAGCCAGACCTCCTTGTCAGCTATACAGTCAGCCAGTTTGACACAGCCAGACCTCCTTGTCAGCTATACAGTCAGCCAGTTTGACACAGCAAGACCTCCTTGTCAGCTATACAGTCAGCCAGTTTGACACAGCCAGACCTCCTTGTCAGCTATACAGTCAGCCAGTTTGACACAGCCAGACCTGCTTGTCAGCTATACAGTCAGCCAGTTTGACAGAGCAAGACCTGCTTGTCAGCTATACAATCAGTCAACCAGATTGACACAGCCAGACCTCCTTGTCAGCTATACAGTCAGCCAGTTTGACAGAGCAAGACCTCGTTGTCAGCTATACAGTCAGTCAGCTAGTTTGACACAGCCAGACCTCGTTGTCAGCTCTAAAGTCAGCCAGTTTGACACAGCCAGACCTCGTTGTCAGCTCTAAAGTCAGCCAGTTTGACACAGCCAGACCTCCTTGTCAGCTATACAGTCAGCCAGTTTGACACAGCCAGACATCTTTTTCAGCTCTACAGTCAGTCAACCAGTTTGACACAGCCAGACCTCGTTGTCAGCTATACAGTCAGCCAGTTTGACACAGCCAGACCTCCTTGTCAGCTCTACAGTCAGCCAGTTTGACACAGCCAGACCTTCTTGTCAGCTCTACAGTCAGCCAGTTTGACACAGCCAGACCTCCTTGTCAGCTCTACAGTCAGCCAGTTTGACACAGCCAGACCTCCTTGTCAGCTATACAGTCAGCCAGTTTGACACAGCCAGACCTCCTTGTCAGCTATACAGTCAGCCAGTTTGACACAGCCAGACCTCGTTGTCAGCTATACAGTCAGCCAGTTTGACACAGCCAGACCTTGTCAGCTATACAGTAAGCCAGTTTGACACAGCAAGACTTTCTTGTCAGCTCTACAGTCAGCCAGTTTGACACAGCCAGACCTCCTTGTCAGCTATACAGTCAGTCAGTTTGACACAGCCAGACCTCCTTGTCAGCTATACAATCAGTCAGCCAGTTTGACACAGCCAGACCTCCTTGTCAGCTCTACAGTCAGCCAGTTTGACACAGCCAGACCTCCTTGTCAGCTATACAGTCAGCCAGTTTGACACAGCCAGACCTTCTTGTCAGCTATACAGTCAGTCAGCCAGTTTGACACAGCCAGACCTCCTTGTCAGCTATACAGTCAGCCAGTTTGACACAGCCAGACCTTCTTGTCAGCTATACAGTCAGTCAGCCAGTTTGACACAGCCAGACCTCCTTGTCAGCTATACAGTCAACCAGTTTGACACAGCCAGACCTCGTTGACAGCTCTACAGTCAGCCAGTTTGACACAGCCAGACCTTCTTGTCAGCTCTACAGTCAGTCAGCCAGTTTGACACAGCCAGACCTTCTTGTCAGCTCTACATTCAGCCAGTTTGACACAGCCAGACCTCCTTGTCAGCTCTACAGTCAGCCAGTTTGACACAGCAAGACCTGCTTGTCAGCTCTACAGTCAGCCAGTTTGACACAGCCAGACCTCCTTGTCAGCTATACAGTCAGCCAGTTTGACACAGCAAGACCTCTTTGTCAGCTCTACAGTCAGCCAGTTTGACACAGCAAGACCTCGTTGTCAGCTCTACAGTCAGCCAGTTTGACACAGCCAGACCTCCCTGTCAGCTCTACAGTCAGCCAGTTTGACACAGCCAGACCTCCTTGTCAGCTCTACAGTCAGCCAGTTTGACACAGCCAGACCTTCTTGTCAGCTCTACAGTCAGCCAGTTTGACTCAGCCAGACCTCCTTGTCAGCTCTACAGTCAGCCAGCTTGACACAGCCAGACCTCCTTGTCAGCTATACAGTCAGCCAGACCTCTTTGTCAGCTCTACAGTCAGCCAGTTTGACACAGCCAGACCTCCTTGTCAGCTCTACAGTCAGCCAGTTTGACACAGCCAGACCTTCTTGTCAGCTCTACAGTCAGCCAGTTTGACACAGCCAGACCTCCTTGTCAGCTCTACAGTCAGCCAGTTTGACACAGCCAGACCTTCCTTGTCAGCTCTACAGTCAGCCAGTTTGACACAGCCAGACCTTCTTGTCAGCTCTACAGTCAGCCAGTTTGACACAGCCAGACCTCCTTGTCAGCTCTACAGTCAGCCAGTTTGACACAGCCAGACCTCCTTGTCAGCTCTACAGTCAGCCAGTTTGACACAGCCAGACCTCCTTGTCAGCTCTACAGTCAGCCAGTTTGACACAGCCAGACCTCCTTGTCAGCTCTACAGTCAGCCAGTTTGACACAGCCAGACCTCCTTGTCAGCTCTACAGTCAGCCAGTTTGACACAGCCAGACCTCCTTGTCAGCTATACAGTCAGCCAGTTTGACACAGCCAGACCTCCTTGTCAGCTATACAGTCAGCCAGTTTGACACAGCCAGACCTCCTCGTCAGCTATACAGTCAGCCAGTTTGACACAGCCAGACCTCCTTGTCAGCTATACAGTCAGTCAGCCAGTTTGACACAGCCAGACCTCCTTGTCAGCTATACAGTCAACCAGTTTGACACAGCCAGACCTCGTTGACAGCTCTACAGTCAGCCAGTTTGACACAGCCAGACCTCCTTGTCAGCTATACAGTCAGCCAGTTTGACACAGCCAGACCTCCTTGTCAGCTATACAGTCAGCCAGTTTGACACAGCCAGACCTCCTTGTCAGCTATACAATCAGTCAGCCAGTTTGACACAGCCAGACCTCCTTGTCAGCTCTACAGTCAGTCAGCCAGTTTGACACAGCCAGACCTCCTTGTCAGCTCTACAGTCAGCCAGTTTGACACAGCCAGACCTCCTTGTCAGCTATACAGTCAGCCAGTTTGACACAGCCAGACCTCCTTGTCAGCTCTACAGTCAGCCAGTTTGACACAGCCAGACCTCCTTGTCAGCTCTACAGTCAGCCAGTTTGACACAGCCAGACCTCCTTGTCAGCTCTACAGTCAGCCAGTTTGACACAGCCAGACCTCCTTGTCAGCTGTACAGTCAGCCAGTTTGACACAGCCAGACCTCCTTGTCAGCTATACAGTCAGCCAGTTTGACACAGCCAGACCTCCTTGTCAGCTATACAGTCAGCCAGTTTGACACAGCCAGACCTCCTTGTCAGCTATACAGTCAGCCAGTTTGACACAGCCAGACCTCCTTGTCAGCTCTAAAGTCAGCCAGTTTGACACAGCCAGACCTCCTTGTCAGCTATACAGTCAGCCAGTTTGACACAGCCAGACCTCCTTGTCAGCTCTAAAGTCAGCCAGTTTGACACAGCCAGACCTCCTTGTCAGCTCTAAAGTCAGCCAGTTTGACACAGCCAGACCTCGTTGTCAGCTATACAGTCAGCCAGTTTGACACAGCCAGACCTCGTTGTCAGCTATACAGTCAGCCAGTTTGACACAGCCAGACCTCCTTGTCAGCTATACAGTCAGCCAGTTTGACACAGCCAGACCTCCTTGTCAGCTCTAAAGTCAGCCAGTTTGACACAGCCAGACCTCCTTGTCAGCTCTACAGTCAGCCAGTTCTACACAGCCAGACCTCCTTGTCAGCTCTACAGTCAGTCAGCCAGTTTGACACAGCCAGACCTTCTTGTCAGCTCTACAGTCAGCCAGTTTGACACAGCAAGACCTTCTTGTCAGCTCTACAGTCAGCCAGTTTGACACAGCCAGACCTTCTTGTCAGCTATACAGTCAGTCAGCCAGTTTGACACAGCCAGACCTTCTTGTCAGCTCTACAGTCAGCCAGTTTGACACAGCCAGACCTTCTTGTCAGCTCTACAGTCAGCCAGTTTGACACAGCCAGACCTCCTTGTCAGCTCTACAGTCAGCCAGTTAGACACACCCAGACCTTCTTGTCAGCTCTACAGTCAGCCAGTTTGACACAGCCAGACCTTGTCAGCTCTACAGTCAGCCAGTTTGACACAGCCAGACCTTGTCAGCTCTACAGTCAGCCAGTTTGACACAGCCAGACCTTCTTGTCTGCTCTACAGTCAGCCAGTTTGACTCAGCCAGACCTCCTTGTCAGCTCTAAAGTCAGCCAGTTTGACACAGCCAGACCTCCTTGTCAGCTATACAGTCAGCCAGTTTGACACAGCCAGACCTCCTTGTCAGCTATACAGTCAGCCAGTTTGACACAGCCAGACCTGCTTGTCAGCTTTACAGTCAGCCAGTTTGACAGAGCAAGACATCGTTGTCAGCTATACAGTCAGTCAGCTAGTTTGACACAGCCAGACCTCCTTGTCAGCTATACAGTCAGCCAGTTTGACAGAGCAAGGCCTCGTTGTCAGCTATACAATCAGTCAGCTAGTTTGACACAGCCAGACCTCGTTGTCAGCTCTAAAGTCAGCCAGTTTGACTCAGCCAGACCTCCTTGTCAGCTATACAGTCAGCCAGTTTGACACAGCCAGACATCTTTTTCAGCTCTACAGTCAGTCAACCAGTTTGACACAGCCAGACCTCGTTGTCAGCTATACAGTCAGCCAGTTTGACACAGCCCGACCTCCTTGTCAGCTCTACAGTCAGCCAGTTTGACACAGCCAGACCTTCTTGTCAGCTCTACAGTCAGCCAGTTTGACACAGCCAGACCTCCTTGTCAGCTATACAGTCAGCCAGTTTGACACAGCCAGACCTCCTTGTCAGCTCTACAGTCAGCCAGTTTGACACAGGCAGACCTGCTTGTCAGCTATACAGTCAGTCAGCCAGTTAGACACAGCCAGTTTGATACTGCCAGACCTCGTTGTCAGCTCTACAGTAAGTCAGCCAGTTTGACACAGCCAGACCTCGTTGTCAGCTATACAATCAGTCAGCCAGTTTGACACAGCCAGACCTCCTTGTCAGCTATACAGTCAGCCAGTTTGACACAGCCAGACCTTCTTGTCAGCTATACAGTCAGCCAGTTTGACACAGCCAGACCTTCTTGTCAGCTATACAGTCAGTCAGCCAGTTTGACACAGCCAGACCTCCTTGTCAGCTATACAGTCAGCCAGTTTGACACAGCCAGACCTTCTTGTCAGCTATACAGTCAGTCAGCCAGTTTGACACAGCCAGACCTCCTTGTCAGCTATACAGTCAACCAGTTTGACACAGCCAGACCTCGTTGACAGCTCTACAGTCAGCCAGTTTGACACAGCCAGACCTTCTTGTCAGCTCTACAGTCAGTCAGCCAGTTTGACACAGCCAGACCTCCTTGTCAGCTCTACAGTCAGCCAGTTTGACACAGCCAGACCTTCTTGTCAGCTCTACAGTCAGCCAGTTTGACACAGCCAGACCTTCTTGTCAGCTCTGCAGGATCTCTCGTCTCCTTGTCTGCCTTGACCCAGACAGATCTCGGCGAAGCGATGGGGCAGTAGGTTAAAGGTGGTGGTGGTGGGTGAGAGGGTGAGGAGAGAGTGGTGGGGATGGTGGGTGGGTGTGTGGGTGGGGGAAGGGGGCGGGGGGGGGGGGCGGCCAAAGCTAAGACCTTGAGGGCGATAGGAACTGAACGCTTTTTAACATGACGAGTGGTCCAGGTTATATTGATTTCTTCCGCTTCTCTGTCCATCCCTACAAGTCTCTGTCTGTCTGTCCGTCGCTTCCCCCCCCCCCCCCCCCCCTCCAACCCCTCTCTGTCTGTCAGACTGTCTGCCACTCCTCTCCCCCCTCTCTCAGTCTGTCTGCCACCCCCATCCCCCCCCCCCAACCCCACCTACCCCCACCTCCCGCCCCCTCCTCCGTCTCTCTCACTGTCTCTGTCTGTCTGTCTGTCTGTCTGTCTCTCTCTCTCTCTCTCTCTCTCTCTGTATCTCTGTATTTGTCTCTGTCTCTCTCCGTGATGTTCTGCATATCGTTTTCACCACAAGCTTCAGCAAATAGCGCCCACGCTCTTCTTGTGTCAGTGCAGCGAATGGCGGCGAGTGATTTGCATTTTTTTCGTGTGTGCGTGTTTGAGGCTTGTTTTGTGCTTTGCTGGGTGTGAAGGGTGATCTTTACAATATTTATTGTTTGTCTTGGTATATGAATACATACATTTTTTTCTTGTATGTGTTTATAGGTTGTTGTATTGCACTGTTGTATACGTATCGTTTCATGGGAGGTGCTGAGAGCCCTCTACTTTGCGGGGAATGGTCATGTCCCACTGACTTTAACATCCTGAATTCCTGAGCTGAATTTTAGGATGCTAAAGTGATACTTCACTGGGGAGTATGCGCTGTGTAAGTCGATCTACCATATTGTTATTTAAAAGGAACCTTGAGGAGGAAGGTGGCGAAATGGTTAACACGCACAACTCCCTGAATACAGAGTCCGTGAGAGTCTCGGTTCGAATCCCGCTCTCGCTTCCCAAATTTGACTGTAAAATCAAACTGAGCGTCTAGTCATTCAGATGAGACGATAAACCAAGGTCCCGTGGGCAACACGTATCTTGGCTCGCGTTCAAAAAGAAGTAATGGCTGCTACTACTATTGCTGCTGCTGCTGCTGCAACTGCTACTGCTACTACTACAATATGTAAAGATGTGTGTCACAAAGGAACAGTCACATACCAAAGAATGGCAGATGTGTTTCACAAAGGAACACTGTCACAAACCGAAGAATGGCAGATGTGTGTCACAAAGGAACACTGTCACAAACCGAAGAATGGCAGATGTGTGTCACAAAGGAACACTGTCACAAACCGAAGAATGGCAGATGTGTGTCACAAAGGAACACTGTCACAAACCGAAGAATGCCAGATGTGTTTCACAAAGGAATACTGTCACATACCGAAGGATGCCAGATGTGTGTCCATTCACTTTCAAAACTGCAATCGTTTCGGCCTCTTCTGAAGAAACCCAACCTTGATGCAAATATTTTGAAAAATTATCGACCAGTTTCTAACCTTCCTTTCCTGTCCAAACTCCTTGAAAAATCTGTCCTGAAGCAGCTCAACAACCACATTTGTTTCAACAATCTCCTTCACCCTTTTCGGTCTTCATATCGTGCTGACCACAGCACCGAAACCACTCTCATTCATATCCTGAACAATCTACTGCTAGCGTCCGACTCAGGAAAAAATTCCCTTCTCACTCTTCTCGACTTGTCAGCCGCCTTTGACACGATAGACCATTCAATCCTTCTTTCCCGTCTTCATTTCACATTTGGCATGAACGGCACTGTTCTCAACTGGTTCAAATCTTATTTCACTGACCGATTCCAGTCTGTCATCGTCGATAATTTCCAGTCCGAACCTGTTAAAATCAAACACGGAGTCCCACAGGGATCTGTTTTAGGCCCAGTTCTCTTCACACTGTACACTGCTCCTCTCGCTGAAATTATCAACCACCACAATGTTAGTCATCATTCCTATGCTGATGACACTCAACTTCAGAAGAGTGATACCCCTGAGAAATTGTCCTCGCTCTTGCAAGAAACATCTGAATGCTTCCTGGACATTCCAAACTGGACGACTCTAAATAAGTTACAATTGAACGCAGACAAAACCGAAGCAATGATCATAGGAACTAAACAAAAACTCTCTTCCATCACAGCTGACACTATCAAATTTGGCAGTACATACATCCCTCTTTCCAGCTCAGTCAGGAACCTCGGCGTTGTCCTTGACAACACACTGTCCATGCAAAAATTTATCAGTCAGACATGTCAATCCTGCTACTGTCAACTGCGACACATCAGTTTCATTCGGAAATAACTGTCCACCGACGCAACATCTAGACCTGTCGTTTGTCTCATTCTCTCTCGCCTTGACTACTGCAACTCCCTATTGTCTGGTTTGCCTGCTTCATCCATTCAGTCCCTTCAGCGCATACAAAACTCTACTGCTCTACACTCCATCTCGCTCTCTACGATCGGCTTCGGATCCACTCTGTTTACACATACCCAGAATCAAACACTCCACTGTTGGACGCCGTTCTTTCTCTGTCTCT
>NC_134881.1:39265909-39273409 GCF_041734735.1 Babylonia areolata | reverse complement strand
TGGTAACAGAGATTTTTTTTTTTTTTTTTTTTTTTTTGGGGGGGGGGGGGTTATCTGCCCAGCTCTGCCAGGACTGGTAACTTAATTGATCTTTTGTGTACGCCCATTAAGCTCCTACAGAAGTTGACATGTACATTTTCTGATGGGCATTTTGCAAAGAGAAAGGCATCAAACTGGTTAAACAGCACAGAGGGCGTGGAGAAGTTTGTCGCAGTTTGATTGAATGGAAACCACACCTAAGCGCCGTAACTGATAATTGGGGTGACTAAAGTGTCAAACAGTTGCGTCATTACATCCATTTTTACTTCTTTCCCTCGCACACTGCGTCTCAGAGCATGCGCTGCTTTATTTCCTTGTTTGGCTAAGTGGTCTTCAGCAAGGTGAAAATTTCCACTCATGAAAAATAACTCCCAAGTATTTGTATCTATCCGTCGTTTCGATGCAGTTATCGCCACATGAAAAGAGCACTGGTATTTTGGGGTCGTTTTTTGTGTGAAAATTACGACTTTTGTTTTGTCCCTGTTGATTTTAAGCCCCCATTGCAGACAGTATTCATGTAGTTGGTCTAGTTTGTTTTGTAGTCCTACTTTTGTGGTCGAGAGCATCACAATGTCATCCGCATATAACAGATAGGGGATTTGAGTCTTGGTTGTTTCGTTGATGTATGGTGAGGTGTCATCGTGTATATATTCTGTTATGTCATTAATGAAAATATTGAATAGCGTGGGGCTAATAACATTTCCGCGAAGCACTCTTTTTTTTAACTGCGATAGAATCTGTGAACCCATCGTTTGATTTACCACATACAGTTGAGTTTTGGTACACCTCTTTTATAATGTGGAAACATTTTCCATGTATCCACATTTTGTTCAGTTTCAAAAGAAGTGCATCATGCCATATATTGTCAAATGCCTTATCAAAATCAACAAAACAGCTGTAGAGGCACCCATTTCTTTTATTTATGGTGTTGTCAATTATCTTTTTCAGGATGAATATGTGATCAGTGGTTCTAGAATGCCTTCTGAAACCAGCCTGCTCTTTTATTAGTAACTCGTTTTGTTCTGGATGTGTTTCAATTCTTCTGTTGATAACTTGACAAAACAGTTTTCCAAAGGTGCTGTTGAGGGTGGTGGTGGTGGTGGTAGTGGAAAGGTATGTGAGAAGGATGGTGGTGGTGGTGGAGAGGTGTGTGAGAAGGGTGGTGGTGATGGTGGTGGTGGTCTTGGAGTGGTGTGTGAAAAGGGTGGAGGTGGTGGTGAAAGATGTGTGAGAAGGGTGGTGGTGGTGGTGAAGAGGTGTGTGACAAGGGTGGTAGTGGTGGTGGTGAAGAGGTGTGTGACAAGGGTGGAGGTGGTGGTGAAAGATGTGTGAGAAGGGTGGTGGTGGTGGTGAAGAGGTGGGTGACAAGGGTGGTAGTGGTGGTGGTGGAGAGGTGTGTATGAAGGGTCGTGGTGGTGGTTGTGGAAAGGTGTGTGAGAAGGGTGGTGGTGGTGGTGAAGAGGTGTATGAGAAGGGTGGTGGTGGTGGTGGTGGTGGTGAAGAGGTGTGTATTAAGGGTGGTGGTGGTGGTGGAGAGGTGTGTGAGAAGGGTGGTGGTAGTGGTGGTGGTGGTGGTGGAGAGGTGTGTCAGAAGGGTGATGGGGGTGGGGGTGGTGGTGGAGAGGTGTGTGAGAAGTGTGGTGGTGGTGGTGGTGGTGTTGGTGGTGGAGAGGTGTGTGAGAAGGGTGGTGGTGGTGGTGGAGAGGTGTGTGAGAAGGGTGGTGGTAGTGGTGGTGGTGGTGGTGGTAGTGGAGAGGTGTGTGAGAAGGGTGGTGGTGGTAGTGGTGGTGGTGGTGGCTAAGAGGTGTGTGAGAAGGGTGGTGGTGGTGGTGGTGGTGAAGAGGTGGGTGACAAGGGTGGTAGTGGTGGTGGTGGAGAGGTGTGTATGAAGGGTCGTGGTGGTGGTTGTGGAAAGGTGTGTGAGAAGGGTGGTGGTGGTGGTGAAGAGGTGTATGAGAAGGGTGGTGGTGGTGGTGGTGGTGGTGAAGAGGTGTGTATTAAGGGTGGTGGTGGTGGTGGAGAGGTGTGTGAGAAGGGTGGTGGTAGTGGTGGTGGTGGTGGTGGTGGTGGAGAGGTGTGTCAGAAGGGTGATGGGGGTGGGGGTGGTGGTGGAGAGGTGTGTGAGAAGTGTGGTGGTGGTGGTGGTGGTGTTGGTGGTGGAGAGGTGTGTGAGAAGGGTGGTGGTGGTGGTGGAGAGGTGTGTGAGAAGGGTGGTGGTAGTGGTGGTGGTGGTGGTGGTAGTGGAGAGGTGTGTGAGAAGGGTGGTGGTGGTAGTGGTGGTGGTGGTGGCTAAGAGGTGTGTGAGAAGGGTGGTGGTGGTGGTGGTGGTGGAGAGGTGTGTGAGAAGGGTGGTGGTGGTGGTGGTGGTGGAGAGGTGTGTGAGCAGGGTGGTGGTGGTGGTGGTGGAGAGGTGTGTGAAAAGGGTGGTGGTGCTGGTGGTGGAGAGGTGTGTGAGAAGGGTGGTGGTGGTGGTGGTGTTGGTGGTGGATATGTGTGTGAGAAGGGTGGTGCTGGTGGTGGTGGTGGAGAGGTGTGTGAGAAGGGTGGTGGTGGTGGTGGTGGTGAAGATTTGTGTGAGAAGGGTGGTGGTGGTGGTGGTGGCGTTGGTGGTGGATATGTGTGTGAGAAGGGTGGTGGTGGTGGTGGTGGTGATGGTGGTGGTGGTGGTGGTGGTGGTGGAGCGGTGTGTGAGAAGGGTGGTGGTGGTGGTAGTGGTGGTGGTGGCTAAGAGGTGTGTGAGAAGGGTGGTGGTGCTGGTGGTGGTGGTGGAGAGGTGTGTGAGAAGGGTGGTGGTGGTGGTGGTGTTGTTGGTGGATATGTGTGTGAGCAGGGTGGTGGTGGTGGTGGTGAAGATTTGTGTGAGAAGGGTGGTGGTGCTGGTGGTGGTGGTGGAGAGGTGTGTGAGAAGGGTGGTGGTGGTGGTGGTGTTGGTGGTGGATATGTGTGTGAATTGTTCACATATTTGTGCATTTCCCGTTTCAATCCATAAATATTATGTGCAAATGTTTCTATCAGGAATGTTTAGTGAGACCTGTTTCATTACACACTGGTGTAGTATGTTTGCTTTATTTGTTTGTTAAAGCACGTGAGTTTGTGCGTGCGAGCGTGTGTGTTTCTGTGTGTGTGTGTGTGTGTGTGTGTGTGTGTGTGTGTGTGTGTGTCTACATTTTTGGCTGTTGTTATTGTTATCTTTATTTCTTGCTTTTTTGTTTTGTTTTTGATTTTGTTATATCTGAAATATTATCTGATTCATTTTACAGCATTATATATTTCAGTCGTTCTTATTATGTTTCAAATGATATGTGTATGTTTGTGGTAGTATTTGAGTGAATGCTTTTAGTGCTACTGTAAAGCGAATTGAACTTCATGAATATTGGATATAGAAAAACATCCTGATAAATGAATAAATAAGGTAAGCACTGGTGTGTTTGTATTTCATTCAATCGCGTCCTAAATAGGATCTGCACAACACAAAACTAAGTACTAATGGCTTAAGCATTATAGTTATAAAACATATATAGAACACGAAACACACACGTTAAAATAAAAGGAGAAAGAGGCAGACAGACAGACAGACGAACGGCCAGACAGACAGAGAGCCAGCCAAGCAGTCCCACTGGATAGCAATGACCGCACGCTGAGTGGTTGCTATGGCAACATAATGGATGGCAAAAACTTGATAGCCGTATGCCCGCTGGCGCAGAAGGGTCTGCGTTATTTCGCAAGATGGTGTATGATTGAAAATGAAGGAATAAGTAAATGAATACATGAATTGATAAAAATAAAAAAATAAAAATAGAAGCAACCATTCCATGCACACACATACAAACAGAATCAAAGGCCTATGTATATTCATGAAAATTGTTACGGAATGCTACAATCTGATTCCCTCGTGCATGGGGAATTCAAGTGCTTCTGTATTTGCACGTGTTTTTTGTACTGGTCAGTGAGTATATTTTTTCACTGCCCGGTTTAACTGGCAAGCGACAGTCTGTCGCAGAGGCTTGGAAGAAAAAGGTGTTGCTGTTGGTGCGCTGTGGTTTTGGCTACAGGTAATTACAAATTAGTTATTTTTCATAAGTGTTTAAAGATATGGTTTGTCTTTTTGTGTAAGCATGTTTGTTGTTGTTTTTTATGTACCGTAAATGTAGTTAATATTTGTTGTGCATATTTTGGTGGAACTATGCTTTGCGATATATTATGTAAACTTGGCTACACCGCAGATTGACCAAAAGATAGTATGTTTCTCTGTACATATAATCGCTAGCATGAAGAGCAAATGTAATATAGAATTATACTATCTTTATATTTATAAATCTTGAGAAACGTGGTCATCTTTTTCATAACCTGGGAATCATTGTTAAATATTCTGTTCCCCTTGTTACTCCAGAGGCATGGATAATGAATAAATGTTTTCCTCTTTTTGTGTCATGTAAGCAGCATGGCCTTAATGGGACATTGATATTCGATAATTGGATAGTCCGTGGAGATTCAAAAATAATTATTTGAACTGATATAAGTAGGGCCATAAATGGAAAAGGATGAATTAGGTGAAAGGGAAATGTAGAAATTATATAGATAGTATATATCTTTCGGGTCTTAATACACCGTCCCAGAGTTCCGGGGCAGACGTAGAGACAGCCCAGTCCGAGGAGACGGGATCAACCCACTGTCCGAGGAGACGTGAGTAGCGGCCCAGTCCAGGGAGACTGGAGCGGGACAGACCTGGCTGAGGTCTGATGAGGCTGGTGCAGCCTCGAGACAACGTGTCTTGACATTGTATTCAAATATAGATATTATAGAGCACACAAGAAAATGTTGACACTCACCGAAGTCACAAGGACCTCATGGCCAATGACAAAGTGTCAAAGTGTAAAGTCTCTGTCCTCTCTCTGTCAGTCGCTCCTTTCTCAGCCTCCTTGTCTTGACTTGCCTTGACCCAGTCCACGCGGTCACCTCTGTTTCCCCCACCTCCTCTTACCATCTCCCCCTCTCTATCTTTTCGTTCCTTCCCTCCCCGCCCCCTCCAACCCCCTCCACCCACCCCAAACACCCTTTTTTCCAGTGCGGCAATCGCTGACGATAGTGCTCATTCACAATGCATGAGAGGAGGCGGAAGTAAAAAGATTAGCGGGACAAGGGGCACTAACTCCACTGGGGGCGGGCAGAGTGATCGGTCTTAGTTGGCGTGGGACCCACTCCCAGCCTGTGGCCATCTTTGTTCTGTACGCGTCTCTTTTGTGGCTGGTTGTTCAAAGATCCGGGAAATGTTGCATATATGTAAATATATATATATATATTTATTTATATAAAGGGTTGGTTTACTTCCTGGCGGACGTGTAAGAATTCTGCTCTTGTTTGTTGTGTTAAATTACAACTGTTCTAGTGCCTAGATTTCGGAAAACTTCGACACAGATGCTGATGGACAGTGTGTGAATGTAAGTGTTTTTCGTTGTATCAAAAGGTTGGTAGACTGTCCACAATGACTGTTTTTATTAATTACTATTGTTGAAGAAGGGAACAGAATATCAACACCACTCAAGATGGTCAACAGATGCTCGTTTCGTGTTCAATCCCAGCGCAGGCCATAAACGTTTCTAGACCTACATGAAACACCAGCGCTCCACAACAACTGGAGTCCCGGCACTCAAGTCCCGTGGACGACTTATCACTGACCCTAAACAGAAAGCAGAAGTACTCAACAGCCAGGTTTTCACTGCTTTCAGCACTGGTATCTCCAAGTTCAGGACGAAATGCACCATGCCTGACTCCCGTGATGACTTCCCACCCATGGCCGACATCTCCATCAACTCACATGGCGTAGAAAAACAACTGAACAGCCCGAACCCCACCAAAGCATCTGGTCCAGAGGGCATCACGCCACGAGTATTCAAGGAGCTGTCCAAAGAAGTCATCCCAATCCTTATTGGAATCTACCAGTCCTCACTGGAGACTGGTGTAGTGCCCAGGGACTGGAAGGAGGCACTGGTGACCCCAGTCTTCAAAATGGGAGAGCACTTCAAGCCTTAGAATTAAAGGCCGATCTCCTTCACCAGTATTCTAGCGAAGGTCCTAGAGCATATCCTTGTCAGCACCATCAGGAGACACTTAGAATCAAACTGCATTCTGTCCAGTCAACAACACGGCTTTTGCGTACACTGCTCCTGCAAGCACCAGCTACTCGAGTTCATCTAAGAAGTCTGCAGCAATGGAAAAGGGTACAGCGACTGACGTCGTTTTGACTTTGCAAAGGCGTTTGACAGGGTCAGCCACAGCCTACTCACACACAAGCTGGACCACTACAGCATTCGAGGAAGCACCAATCGCTGGATCGAGAACTTTCTCGCCTATCGTCACCAAGCAGTGGCTGTCGACGGAGCCCAGTCCAGCAGAGTTGCTGTAAAATCTGGTGTCCCCCAAAGCTCTGTGCTCGGCCCCTGCCTCTTCCAGGCCTACATAAACGACCTCCCCACCAGAATCTCCTCACCCTCCAGGTTATTCGCTGAAGACACCGCCGTCTACCGCTTCAGTGACGACCCGTCCAAGCTATAAAGGGACCTCCGCTGCATGGAAACCTGGGAGAGTGGGACATGGCATTCCACCCCGAAAAGTGCAGCCAGCTGCCCTTAACCACTAGCAGGAAGCCCATGGATGCCAGTACCACCTACTCTCTCCACGGCCACACCCTCCAGCGAGTTCCCTCTGCTAAGTACCTCGGGGTCACACTGCAGACCAACCTTTCCTGGGACAGGCATATTGACAATACCTGTGCGAAAGCCAACAGAGCCCTGGGCTTCCTGAGGTGAAACCTGAAGGTGTGCTTCAAGATGACCAAGGAGCTGGCATACAAGGCCCAAGTTCAGCCAGTTGTAGAGTATGCCAGCACTGTTTGGGACCCCTACACCGACACGCAAGCCTCCAGGACTGAAAAAGTCCAGCGAAGAGCAGCCAGGTTTGTCTTAAACTGGCACAAGAGTCAACTGCCCACTTCAGAGGGGACAGACTGCTAGTGGAGTACCACTGTCATCAAGTCAACTGCCCACTTCAGAGGGGGCAGACTGCAAGTGGAGTACCACTGTCATCAAGTCAACTGCCCACTTCAGAGGGGGCAGACTGCAAGTGGAGTACCACTGTCATCAAGTCAACTGCCCACTTCAGAGGGGGCAGACTGCAAGTGGAGTACCGTACACTGTCAAGTCAACTGCCCACTTCAGAGGGGGCAGACTGCTAGTGGAGTACTGTACACTGTCAAGTCAACTGCCCACTTCAGAGGGGGCAGACTGCTAGTGGAGTACCACTGTCAAGTCAACTGTCCTCTTCAGAGGGGGCAGACTGCTAGTGGAGTACCACTGTCAAGTCAACTGTCCTCTTCAGAGGGGGCAGACTGCTAGTGGAGTACTGTACACTGTCAAGTCAACTGTCCTCTTCAGAGGGGGCAGACTGCTAGTGGAGTACCACTGT
>NC_134881.1:39255909-39263409 GCF_041734735.1 Babylonia areolata | reverse complement strand
AATCGATGGAGTCACGCCCGAAACGGTTGTGTGTGTGTGTGTGTGTGTGTGTGTGTGTGTGTGTGTGTGTGTGTGTGTGTGTGTGTGTGTGTGTTTCTGAAGCTGTGCGTCGGTGTGTGTGTGTCGGTGTCGGTGTCGGTGTGTGTGTGCGTGTGTGCGTGTATGTGCGTGTGTCGGTGTCGGTGTGTGTGTGTGTGTGTGTGTGTGTGCGTTTCTGTTTGGGGCTGTCTCTTTCTTTTCTCTCTATCCGCGTGGGAGGGGTGAGGGGAGGGGGGGTGTTAGCTGTGAAAGATTACAAAGTTATTTTGCCAAAACGATAGAATCTAAGGCTGCAGACTCTTTGTGCCAGGGGTTGTCAACTGTGGTATAATTATTGTGAAAGGTTCTAGTGTTGGCAATACTAAACGACTGCCACTGGTTCTTCACTACGATAGTAAATTGTGAAACATGTTAGTGTCGGCAGTTCTAAACAACTGCCACTGGTTGTTTATTATGATATATTGTTAAACATTTTAGTGTTGTTAATTCTAAATAACTGCCAGTGGTTGTTTACTACGAGAAATTGTGAAACATGTTAGTGTTGGCAGTTCTGGATAACTGACACTGGTTGTTTACTATATGTTGTGAAACATTTTAGTGTTGGTAATTCTAAATAACTGCCATTGGTTGATAACTAGGGTACATTGTGAAACGTCTAACTGGCAGTGGTTCTTAACTGTGGTACGTAGTGAAAGGATTTAGCATTGGTAATTCTAAATAACTGCCAGTGTTTATTAACTGTGGTATATTGTAAAACATCTAAGTGCCAGTGGTTGTTAACTGTGGTGTATTGTGAAACATCAAACTGCCAGTGGCTGTTAACTGTGGAATATTGTAAAACATCTAACTGCCAGTGGTTGTTAACTATGGTACATTGTAAAACATCTAACTGCCAGTGGTTGTTAACTGTGGTACATTGTAAAACATCTAACTGCCAGTGGTTGTTAACTGTGGAATATTGTGAAACATCTGACAGTGGTTAACTGTGGTATATTGTGAAACATCTAACTGCCAGTGGTTGTTAACTGTGGTACATTGTAAAACATCTAACTGCCAGTGGTTGTTAACTCTGGTACATTGTGAAACATCTAACAGTGGTTGTTAACTGTGGTACATTGTAAAACATCTAACTGCCAGTGGTTGTTAACTGTGGTACATTGTGAAACATCTAAGTGCCAGTGGTTGTTAACTCTGGTACATTGTGAAACATCTAACTGCCAGTGGTTGTTAACTCTGGTACATTGTGAAACATCTAACAGTGGTTGTTAACTGTGGAATATTGTGAAACATCTAACAGTGGTTGTTAACTGTGGTATATTGTGAAACATCTAACTGCCAGTGGTTGTTAACTGTGGTATATTGTGAAACATCTAACAGTGGTTGTTAACTGTGGTACATTGTGAAACATCTAACAGTGGTTGTTCACTGTGGTATATTGTGAAACATCTAACTGCCAGTGGTTGTTAACTGTGGTATATTGTGAAACATCTAACTGCCAGTGGTTGTTAACTGTGGTACATTGTAAAACATCTAACAGTGGTTGTTCACTGTGGTATATTGTGAAACATCTAACTGCCAGCGGTTGTTAACTGTGGAATATTGTGAAACATCTAACTGCCAGTGGTTGTTAACTGTGGAATATTGTGAAACATCTAACTGCCAGTGGTTGTTAACTGTGGTATATTGTGAAACATCTAACTGCCAGTGGTTGTTAACTGTGGTATATTGTGAAACATCTAACTGCCAGTGGTCGTTAACTGTGGTATATTGTGAAACATCTAACTGCCAGTGGTTGTTAACTGTGGTACATTGTAAAACATCTAACTGCCAGTGGTTGTTAACTGTGGTATATTGTGAAACATCTAACTGCCAGTGGTCGTTAACTGTGGTATATTGTGAAACATCTAACTGCCAGTGGTCGTTAACTGTGGTACATTGTGAAACATCTAACTGCCAGTGGTTGTTAACTATGGTACATTGTGAAACATCTAACTGCCAGTGGTTGTTAACTGTGGAATATTGTGAAACATCTAACAGTGGTTGTTAACTGTGGTATATTGTGAAACATCTAACTGCCAGTGGTTGTTAACTGTGGTACATTGTAAAACATCTAACTGCCAGTGGTTGTTAACTGTGGTACATTGTGAAACATCTAACTGCCAGTGGTTGTTAACTGTGGTACATTGTGAAACATCTAACTGCCAGTGGTTGTTAACTGTGGTATATTGTAAAACATCTAACAGTGGTTGTTAACTGTGGTATATTGTGAAACATCTGACAGTGGTTGTTAACTGTGGTATATTGTAAAACATCTAACTGCCAGTGGTTGTTAACTGTGGTACATTGTGAAACATCTAACTGCCAGTGGTTGTTAACTGTGGTACATTGTGAAACATCTAACTGCCAGTGGTTGTTAACTGTGGTACATTGTGAAACATCTAACTGCCAGTGGTTGTTAACTGTGGTACATTGTAAAACATCTAACTGCCAGCGGTTGTTAACTGTGGTATATTGTGAAACATCTAACTGCCAGTGGTTGTTAACTGTGGTACATTGTGAAACATCTAACTGCCAGTGGTTGTTAACTGTGGAATATTGTGAAACATCTAACAGTGGTTGTTAACTGTGGTATATTGTGAAACATCTAACTGCCAGTGGTTGTTAACTGTGGTATATTGTGAAACATCTAACTGCCAGTGGTTGTTAACTGTGGTACATTGTGAAACATCTAACTGCCAGTGGTTGTTAACTGTGGTACATTGTGAAACATCTAACTGCCAGTGGTTGTTAACTGTGGTATATTGTAAAACATCTAACTGCCAGTGGTTGTTAACTGTGGTACATTGTAAAACATCTAAGTGCCAGTGGTTGTTAACTGTGGAATATTGTAAAACATTTTTTGCGTTGGTAATTCTAAATAACTGCCAGTGGTTGTTAACTATAATTTATGTATTATTTTTTGTCTAGTGATCGCTAACATGTTCTCCATGTCTCCTTTCTGTCTATCTGTCTATTTATCAATGTCGATCTATTACTTCATCTATCTATCTCTGTGTGTGTGTGTGTGTGTGTGTGTGTGTGTGTGTGTGTGTGTGTGTGTGTGTGTGTGTGACTACGCGTCTTTGTGGAAGTGCGTGAATGAATTGCATTTATGGTTAATGATTGTTTTTAATTATGTATTTAGTTGTGTTGAATGATTTCACTCGGAGGTGGGGGACAAATTGGAGAGTTTGCGAGAAGGAACAGATATGTAGTTTGAAGTACACAGGCACGTACACACACACTCGGGCACGTACATACACCGTGACTCCAGGAAACAGCACTACGCCCTCATTGACTCCAGAAACACAGCACAACGCCCTCACTGACTCCAGGAAACACAGCACAACACCCCCACTGACTCTAGAAACACAGCACAACGCCCTCACTGACTCCAGGAAACACAGCACAACGCCCTCACTGACTCCAGGAAACACAGCACAACGCCCTCACTGACTCCAGGAAACACAGCACAACGCCCTCACTGACCCCACGAAACACAGCACAACGCCCTCACTGACTTCAGGAAACACAGCACAACGCCCTCACTGACTCCAGGAAACACAGCACATCGCCCTCACTGACTCCAGGAAACACAGCACAACGCCCTCACTGATTCCAGGAAACACAGCACATCGCCCTCACTGACTCCAGGAAACACAGCACAACGCCCTCACAGACTCCAGGAAACACAGCACACCGCCCTCACTGACCCCACGAAACACAGCACAACGCCCTCACTGACCCCACGAAACACAGCACATCGCCCTCACTGACTCCAGGAAACACAGCACACCGCCCTCACTGACCCCACGAAACACAGCACAATGCCCTCACTGACTCCAGCAAACACAGCACACCGCCCTCACTGACCCCACGAAACACAGCACATCGCCCTCACTGACTCCAGCAAACACAGCACACCGCCCTCACTGACTCCAGGAAACACAGCACAACGCCCTCACTGACTCCAGGAAACACAGCACAATGCCCTCACTGACTCCAGGAAACAGCACAACGCTATCACTGACTCCAGGAAACAGCACAACGCCATCACTGACTCCAGGAAACAGCATAACGCTATCACTGACTCCAGGAAACACAGCACAACGCCCTCACTGACTCCAGGAAACACAGCACAACGCCATCACTGGCTCTAGAAAACACAACACAACGCCATCACTGACTCCAGGAAACAGCACAACGCCATCACTGACTCCAGGAAACAGCACAACGCCCTCACTGACTCCAGGAAACACAGCACAACGCCCTCACTGACTCCAGGAAACACAGCACAACGCCATCACTGACTCCAGGAGACACAGCACAACGCCCTCACTGATTCCAGGAAACACAGCACAATGCCCTCACTGGCTCCAGGAAACAGCACATCGCTATCACTGACTCCAGGAAACAGCACAATGCCCTCACTGACTCCAGGAAACACAGCACACTGCCCTCACTGACTCCAGGAAACACAGCACAACGCCCTCACTGACTCCAGGAAACACAGCACACTGCCCTCACTGACTCCAGGAAACACAGCACATCGCCCTCACTGACTCCAGGAAACACAGCACAACGCCCTCACTGACTCCAGGAAACACAGCACAACGCCCTCACTGACTCCAGGAAACACAGCACATCGCCCTCACTGACTCCAGGAAACACAGCACAACGCCCTCACTGACTCCAGGAAACACAGCACAACGCCCTCACTGACTCCACGAAACACAGCACAACGCCCTCACTGACTCCACGAAACACAGCACAATGCCCTCACTGACTCCAGGAAACACAGCACAACGCCCTCACTGACTCCAGGAAACACAGCACAACGCCCTCACTGACTCCAGGAAACACAGGACATCGCCCTCACTGACTCCAGGGAACAAAGCACATCGCCCTCACTGACTCCAGGAAACACAGCACAACGCCATCACTGACTCCAGGAAACACAGCACAACGCCCTCACTGACTCCAGGAAACAGCACAACGCCATCACTGACTCCAGGAAACACAGCACAACGCCCTCACTGACTCCAGGAAACACAACACAATGCCCTCACTGACTCCAGGAAACACAGCACAACGCCCTCACTGACTCCAGGAAACACAGCACAACGCCCTCACTGATTCCAGGAAGCACAGCACAACGCCCTCACTGACTCCAGGAAGCACAGCACAACGCCCTCCAGGAAACACAGCACAACGCCATCACTGACTCCAGGAAACACAGCACAACGCCCTCACTGATTCCAGGAAACACAGCACAACGCCCTCACTGACTCCAGGAAGCACTGCACAACGCCCTCCAGGAAACACAGCACAACGCCCTCACTGACTCCAGGAAACAAAGCACATCGCCCTCACTGACTCCAGGAAACAAAGCACAACGCCCTCACTGATTCCAGGAAACACAGCACAACGCCCTCACTGACTCCAGGAAACACAGCACAACGCCCTCACTGACTCCAGGAAACACAGCACATCGCCCTCACTGACTCCAGGAAACACAGCACAACGCCCTCACTGACTCCACGAAACACAGCACAATGCCCTCACTGACTCCAGGAAACACAGCACAACGCCCTCACTGACTCCACGAAACACAGCACAACGCCCTCACTGACTCCAGGAAACACAGCACAACGCCCTCACTGACTCCAGGAAACACAGCACAACGCCCTCACTGACTCCAGGAAACACAGGACATCGCCCTCACTGACTCCAGGGAACAAAGCACATCGCCCTCACTGACTCCAGGAAACACAGCACAACGCCCTCACTGACTCCAGGAAACACAGCACAACGCCCTCACTGACTCCAGGAAACAGCACAACGCCATCACTGACTCCAGGAAACATAGCACAACGCCCTCACTGAACTCCAGGAAACACAACACAATGCCCTCACTGACTCCAGGAAACACAGCACAACGCCCTCACTGACTCCAGGAAACACAGCACAACGCCCTCACTGATTCCAGGAAGCACAGCACAACGCCCTCACTGACTCCAGGAAGCACAGCACAACGCCCTCCAGGAAACACAGCACAACGCCATCACTGACTCCAGGAAACACAGCACAACGCCCTCACTGATTCCAGGAAACACAGCACAACGCCCTCACTGACTCCAGGAAGCACTGCACAACGCCCTCCAGGAAACACAGCACAACGCCCTCACTGACTCCAGGAAACAAAGCACATCGCCCTCACTGACTCCAGGAAACACAGCACAACGCCCTCACTGACTCCAGGAAACACAGCACAATGCTCTCACTGAACTCCAGGAAACACAGCACAACGCCATCACTGACTCCAGGAAACACAGCACAATGCTCTCACTGAACTCCAGGAAACACAGCACAACGCCATCACTGACTCCAGGAAACACAGCACAACGCCCTCACTGAGTCGAGGATACACAGCACAACGCCCTCACTGACTCGAGGAAACACAGCACAACGCTATCACTGACTCCAGGAAACACAGCACAACGCCATCGCTGACTCCAGGAAACACAGCACAACGCCCTCACTGACTCCAGGAAACACACAGCACAACGCCCTCACTGACTCCAGGAAACACAGCACAACGCCCTCACTGACTCCACGAAACACAGCACAATGCCCTCACTTACTCCACGAAACACAGCACAACGCCCTCACTGACTCCACGAAACACAGCACAATGCCATCACTGACTCCAGGAAACACAGCACAACACCCTCACTGACTCCAGGAAACACAACACAACGCCCTCACTGACTCCAGGAAACACAGCACATCGCCCTCACTGACTCCAGGAAACAAAGCACATCGCCCTCACTGATTCCAGGAAACACACAGCACACCGCCCTCACTGACTCCAGGAAACACAGCACAACGCCCTCACTGACTCCAGGAAACACAGCACAACGCCCTCACTGACTCCAGGAAACACAGCACAACGCCATCACTGACTCCAGGAAACAAAGCACAACGCCCTCACTGATTCCAGGAAACACAGCACAACGCCCTCACTGACTCCAGGAAACACAGCACAACGCCCTCACTGACTCCAGGAAACACAGCACAACGCCCTCACTGACTCCAGGAAACACAGCACATCGCCCTCACTGACTCCAGGAAACACAGCACATCGCCCTCACTGACTCCAGGAAACACAGCACAGCGCCCTCACTGACTCCAGGAAACACACATCACACCGCCCTCATTGACTTCAGAAAAAGGCTGGCAGCCTCACAACTGGTCGTTCCCTGGCTGGCTGGCTCGGCGACCTCGCCGCTGATTAGTATATACCGTCTGACACAGAGACAAGGGAAAGTCTAATTAAACACACACGTTCAGTGGCGTTACTGTCTTAAGTTATTTATACGGTGAAATATCCGTCTGATGAAAAACGTTGTTCGCATCTAT
>NC_134881.1:39218409-39253409 GCF_041734735.1 Babylonia areolata | reverse complement strand
AAAGTGATGGATTAAAGACATTACAGCTGGGAAGTCAGACAACTTCAGTAAAGTGATGGATTATAGACATTACAGCTGGTAAGTCAGACAACTTCAGTAAAGTGATGGATTAAAGACATTACAGCTGGTAAGCCAGACAACTTCAGTAAAGTGATGGATTAAAGACATTACAGCTGGTAAGTCAGACAACTTCAGTAAAGTGATGGATTATAGACATTACAGCTGGTAAGCCAGACACCTTCAGTAAAGTGATGGATTATAGACATTACAGCTGGGAAGTGAGACA
Organism: Babylonia areolata; assembly: GCF_041734735.1. Lineage (NCBI taxonomy): Eukaryota > Metazoa > Mollusca > Gastropoda > Neogastropoda > Buccinidae > Babylonia > Babylonia areolata. The sequence continues at coordinate 39,253,123 of NC_134881.1, read as the reverse complement.
CATTTGACAAAGAAGAAAACAGACCAACAGACAGACAAGTCGATTCCTATACATTCCCTTTTAGTGACTGGGAGGTGGAGAGGGTGGAGGGGGTGGGGGGGGGCGTGAAAAAGAAAAGTGTATGCATTGACTCTAGTGGCATAAAGACGTTTGAAAACAAGAGAACGCTGGCCATTAAGGAGAAGCGTGAGCGAAGGAAGCAGGGCTCAACTTCTAGAGACGTTTTCCCTTGCAACACCTGTGGGAAGTGCTGCACATCCAGAATCGGACTCTTCTCCCATGTGAGGACACAAAACTGACAGATAAGCCTGCCTGCCTACTCATCCAGTCGGACCGACGGGAGACTCCATCATGCATTGACTCTTAATAACTCACTCAGTACGGCCAGTCCTCTCTTCTCCTCTTCACAGACCTCTCAGATGTCCAGTGGGTGTCTGAATGAGCCAACCTTTAGCTTCCGTCGTCAGAATTGTGGTTTTCTTTGTCAACATTCACCTCCTGAGTATAAGAGCCTTCCGCTTGCAATATTTTGATGATGGTAATTGGGGTGAAACGCTGTTAACGTCGTCTCTTTCGCCGTTCGTATGGAGAGAGTTAAAACTTGAATTAAGTCTTCTCAGCCGTGACTGGTGACCTGGTTCAGTTGATCAAATTCAATTCATGAAAAGGCACGGGTGTTGGGTGACTTTTTTTGTTTCCAAGTTGGGAAAGTTTAGGCCTTTTCTGTTTTTTTCTGCTTATCGTGACTTGTGCTGGGTCTGTCCAGGCTGAGGGGGTGTGAGGGAGGGGGGCTGGGGGGTGGGCTGGGGGTGGTGGGAAGGGGAGAGTTGAGGGAAGGGGTGGTGGGGAGGCGTTGAATTAGATGTCGGCAGCTTCAAAGACACATCAGGACCCAGGACAGACAGACGACACATTATCGATCGTGGTTGGGTTGGAGTCCATTTTGCCAGTCACGTCACTGCTTCATGCTTCACAGGAGAGCCATCTCTTGTCTGTCGGTTCTCGACCTCCACCACCCTCCACCCCCACCCCCACCCCCACCCTTTTACACTCTCACTTCCCCCTGCTTCTTCTTCCTCCCTTCTTCTCCGCCCCCCCCCCCCACCCCGTCCCCACGCCTCGCCCCCTGTCCTTCCACCCTCACCCCCAGACCACCCTCTCTACCTTTCTCCCCCTGGACACCAGTCACCATCATTTTGTCTGGGGAGTTTTGTTTTTTCATGGAAACGTTGACTGCATGCGAGAATGAAATAACTTTAAACGATAGTACCGCTCTCACCTAATCATGGACGGCCAACGACCGAACATAGGTTAAAAGACAAGGAAGCGACGTGTTTAATGGACATATGTTGCTATACGAGGAACTGATGTGGTCGATTATCGAACATAGGCTGAGGCACGAGGAACTGATGTGGTTGATTATCGAACATAGGTTGAGGCACGAGGAACTGATGTGGTTGATTATCGAACATAGGTTGAGGCACGAGGAACTGATGTGGTTGATTATCGAACATAGGTTGAGGCACGAGGAACTGATGTGGTTGATTATCGAACATAGGTTGAGGCACGAGGAACATAGGTTGAGGCACGAGGAACTGATGTGGTTGATTATCGAACATAGGTTGAGGCACGAGGAACTGATGTGGTTGATTATCGAACATAGGTTGAGGCACGAGGAACATAGGTTGAGGCACGAGGAATGGATGTGGTTGATTATCGAACATAGGTTGAGGCACGAGGAACTGATGTGGCTGATTATCGAACATAGGTTACAATAGGAAGAACAGACGTGTTTAATTAACGAACATAGGTGACTATACGAGGAACAGCCGTGTTTAATTACTGGAATATGTACCTACACGAGGAACAGCCATGTTTGATTACAAACATAGGTTACTACACGAGGAACAGATGTGTTTAATTACAAACATAGGCTACAACACGAGGAACATCTGTGTTTAATGACAAACATAGGCTACAACACGAGGAACAGCCCTGTTTTGTTACAAACATAGGTTACTACACGAGGAACAGCTGTGTTTTGTTACAAACATAGGTTACTACACGAGGAACAGCCGTGTTTTGTTACAAACATAGGTTACTACACGAGGAACAGATGTGTTTAATTACAAACATAGGTTACTACACGAGGAACAGCCGTGTTTAATTACAAACATAGGTTACTACACGAGGAACAGATGTGTTTGGTTACAAACATAGGTTACTACATGAGGAACAGCCGTGTTTTGTTACAAACATAGGTTACTACACGAGGAACAGATGTGTTTGGTTACAAACATAGGTTACTACATGAGGAACAGCCGTGTTTTGTTACAAACATAGGTTACTACACGAGGAACAGCCCTGTTTAATTACAAACATAGGTTACTACACGAGAAACAGCCCTGTTTGATTACAAACATAGGTTACTACACGAGGAACAGATGTGTTTTGTTACAAACATAGATTACTACACGAGGAACAGCCCTGTTTAATTACAAACATAGGTTACTACACGAGAAACAGCCCTGTTTGATTACAAACATAGGTTACTACACGAGGAACAGATGTGTTTGGTTACAAACATAGGTTACTACACGAGGAACAGCCCTGTTTAATTACAAACATAGGTTACTACACGAGAAACAGCCCTGTTTGATTACAAACATAGGTTACTACACGAGGAACAGATGTGTTTTGTTACAAACAAAGGTTACTACACGAGGAACAGATGTGTTTGGTTACAAACATAGGTTACTACACGAGGAACAGATGTGTTTGGTTACAAACATAGGCTACAACACGAGGAACTGTCCGTCTGTCTGTCTGTCTCTCTGCAGCAGATGAAGAAAATTCACAAGGATAGGTAGGAGGGATTGATCATGCCTGAAAATACCAATGACTAAAGAATAACATTTTGAGTTTGAGAGACAGACAGAGAGACAGAGACAGATAGAGAGACAGAGATGGAAGTTCTTTTCTTGCAATTGTCTTTTTACTCCCCCAGTTGACTTGAATTTGAACTTCGCGACTTTGTCATAGAAATTCCCTTTGGAAGGTCAGATGCTAAAATATTGGGATTCTCATTAGGAGTTGTTAGCTCCAGTTTTGGGTGTGGTTTTTTTTCGTATGCGTCGTGCACCCATTATGTTTACGTATGCCGTGAATTAATTATTCAATCTTGATAAATTAACCGCACAGTAGTGCAGTTAACCCTTTCACCGCCAAGCTCGCATTTATGCACAGGCGTGGTAGAGGACTCATGCCACTGAACGGTGACCATTCATTGGTCTGTTATCCATGAACCTACTGCTCTTTATGTTCGGTGGTAGGATAGGCCATATTTTCTATGCATCGCAGGGGGAATCCCCAGCTATTCTTAGCCACTGTCTTTTCTGTGTTTATACCACAAGGGAATTTTGTACTCTGAAGTGACTGGCGGTGAAAGGGTTAATGAACAAATGTAACATAAACAGTAACTTATATAGAGCAGGTTTTTAATATAACATTGATTAAAGTAAATGTAGGGTAGCTAATGTAGTATTTTAAGACTGATTAAAAAAAAAAAAAGAAAACAACACAGAGAATGGTGATCACGATAGTCAAAGCCACTTAACACGAGAGTTGACAATGGATGTGCGCGGGATCGTTGGAACTTTTAGTCTACTTGAACTTGATCCCGCAAGTGTGCACCTTTGAGACTGGCAGTGGAGTTTTCTGTACACCTGGAAACAAACTGACCCAACGGTTACTACAAGTTACTACAAGCCGGCACGATCAAATGAAATTTCACACAGCACAGACCTGCTGCCTTGTGTGTGTCTAGACAGACAGCGGGAGGCGACGCAAAGAGGGGTAGGGGGTGAGAGGGAGGGTGGAACAGGATGAGGGAGGAGGGTGGAGAGAGGGAGGGGGTAAGAGTGGAGATGGAGAGGGTGGACGGTGGTGGTGGTGGTGGTGGTGAGCGTGAGGTAGGAGTTGTACTGGGGGTTACAGTGTGATACGGGGTACAGGGTGGTATTATATGGAGAGAAGAAAGAAAAAAAGAGGATGATTGTGTTCCTCCTGTTCCTGGCTGTTTTGTTTTATTGGAATAAAGTAAATAAATGAAGGAATAAATGATTAGATGAGCAAATACTTGAAACAAACAGGTTGGTGTTTGATTCAGCTAAAAGGAAATAAAGAAAGAAACAAAACAGTGACATACTACTCACGAACACACACACACACACACACACACACACACACACACACACACACACACGAACGAACGAACGAACGGGTGCACGCACACACAGCTTTTTCTGACATCATTTACTAATTATCCTTAGGCAATAAGAAACTTTTTTGTTTATGCTTTTCAGCTTTGCGTTTTTACTAATTAAACTCGTAGACTAATTATCTGACTCCACTTGGGTGGGATGCTATAGTCTGACTCCTCTTGTGTGGGATGCTATAATCTGACTCCTCGGGTGGGATGCTATAGTCTGACACCACTAGGGTGGGATGCTATAGTCTGACTCCTCTTGGGTGGGATGCTATAGTCCTATAGTCTGACTCCTCTTCGATGGGATGCTATAGTCTGACTCCACTTGGGTGGGATGCTATAGTCTGACACCACTTGGGTGGGATGCTATAGTCTGACTCCACTTGGGTGGGATGCTATAGTCTGACACCACTTGGGTGAGATGCTACAGTCTGACTCCTCTTGGGTGGGATGCTATAGTCTATCTCCTCTTGAGTGGGATGCTATAGTCTGACTCCACTTGGGTGTGATGCTATAGTCTATCTCCTCTTGGGTGGGATGCTATAGTCTGACACCACTAGGGTGGGATGCTATAGTCTGACTCCTCTTGGGTGGGATGCTATACTCTGATACCACTTGGGTGGGATGCTATAGTCTGACACCACTAGGGTGGGATGGTATAGTCTGACTCCTCTTGGGTGGGACGCTATAGTCTGACTCCTCTTGGGTGGGATGCTATAGTCTGACACCACTTGGGTGAGATGCTACAGTCTGACACCACTTGGTTGGGATGCTATAGTCTGACTCCTCTTGGGTGAGATGCTACAGTCTGACACCACTTGGGTGGGATGCTATAGTCTGACACCACTTGGGTGAGATGCTATAGTCTGACTCCTCTTGGGTGGGATGGTATAGTCTGACTCCTCTGGTGGGATGGCATAGTCTGACTCCTCTTGGGTGGGATGCTATAGTCTGACACAACTTGGGTGGGATGCTATAGTCTGACACCACTAGGGTGGGATGCTATAGTCTGACACCACTTGGGTGAGATGCTATAGTCTGACTCCTCTTGGGTGGGATGGTATAGTCTGACTCCTCTGGTGGGATGGCATAGTCTGACTCCTCTTGGGTGGGATGCTATAGTCTGACACAACTTGGGTGGGATGCTATAGTCTGACACCACTTGGGTGGGATGCTATAGTCTGACTCATCTTGGGTGGGATGCTATAGTCTGACACCACTAGGGTGGGATGCTATAGTCTGACACCACTAGGGTGGGATGCTATAGTCTGACACCACTTGGGTGGGATGCTATAGTCTGACTCATCTTGGGTGGGATGCTATAGTCTGACTCCTCTTGGGTGGGATGCTATAGTCTGACTCCTCTTGGGTGGGATGCTATAGTCTGACTCTTCTTGGGTGGGATGCTATAGTCTGACACCACTTGGGTGGGATGCTATAGTCTGACACCACTTGGGTGGGATGCTATAGTCTGACTCCTCTTGGATGGGATGCTATAGTCTGACACCACTAGGGTGGGATGGTATAGTCTGACTCCTCTTGGGTGGGATGCTATAGTCTGACTCATCTTGGATGGGATGCTATAGTCTGACACCACTAGGGTGGGATGCTATAGTCTGACTCCTCTTGGGTGGGATGCTATAGTCCTATAGTCTGACTCCTCTTCGATGGGATGCTATAGTCTGACTCCACGTGGGTGGGATGCTATAGTCTGACACCACTTGGGTGGGATGCTATAGTCTGACTCCACTTGGGTGGGATGCTATAGTCTGACACCACTTGGGTGGGATGCTACAGTCTGACTCCTCTTGGGTGGGATGCTATAGTCTATCTCCTCTTGGGTGGGATGCTATAGTCTGACTCCACTTGGGTGGGATGCTATAGTCTATCTCCTCTTGGGTGGGATGCTATAGTCTGACACCACTAGGGTGGGATGGTATAGTCTGACTCCTCTTGGGTGGGATGCTATACTCTGATACCACTTGGGTGGGATGCTATAGTCTGACACCACTAGGGTGGGATGGTATAGTCTGACTCCTCTTGGGTGGGACGCTATAGTCTGACTCCTCTTGGGTGGGATGCTATAGTCTGACACCACTTGGGTGAGATGCTACAGTCTGACACCACTTGGTTGGGATGCTATAGTCTGACTCCTCTTGGGTGAGATGCTACAGTCTGACACCACTTGGGTGGGATGCTATAGTCTGACACCACTTGGGTGAGATGCTATAGTCTGACACCACTAGGGTGGGATGCTATAGTCTGACACCACTTGGGTGAGATGCTATAGTCTGACACCACTAGGGTGGGATGCTATAGTCTGACACCACTTGGGTGGGATGCTATAGTCTGACACCACTAGGGTGGGATGCTATAGTCTGACACCACTTGGGTGAGATGCTATAGTCTGACTCCTCTTGGGTGGGATGGTATAGTCTGACTCCTCTGGTGGGATGGCATAGTCTGACTCCTCTTGGGTGGGATGCTATAGTCTGACACAACTTGGGTGGGATGCTATAGTCTGACACCACTTGGGTGGGATGCTATAGTCTGACTCCTCTTGGGTGGGATGCTATAGTCTGACACCACTAGGGTGGGATGGTATAGTCTGACTCCTCTTGGGTGGGATGCTATAGTCTGACACCACTTGGGTGGGATGTTATAGTCTGACAGACTCATCTTGGGTGGGATGCTATAGTCTATCTCCTCATGGATGGGATGCTATAGTCTGACTCCTCTTGGGTGGGATGCTATAGTCTGACACCACTAGGGTGGGATGCTATAGTCTGACTCCTCTTGGGTGGGATGGTATAGTCTGACTCCTCTTGGGTGGGATGGTATAGTCTGACACCACTTGGGTGGGATGCTATAGTCTGACTCATCTTGGGTGAGGTGCTATAGTCTGACTCATCTTAGGTGAGATGCTATAGTCTGACTCCTCTTGGATGGGATGTTATAGTCTGACTCCTCTTGGGTGGGATGCTACAGTCTGACTCCTCTTGGGTGGGATGCTATAGTCTGACACCACTTGGGTGGGATGTTATAGTCTGACTCAGACTCATCTTGGGTGGGATGCTATAGTCTGACTCCTCTTGGATGGGATGCTATAGTCTGACACCACTAGGGTGGGATGCTACAGTCTGACTCCTCTTGGGTGGGATGCTATAGTCTATCTCCTCTTGGGTGGGATGCTATAGTCTGACACCACTTGGGTGGGATGTTATAGTCTGACTCATCTTGGGTGGGATGCTATAGTCTGACACCACTAGGGTGGGATGGTATAGTCTGACTCCTCTTGGGTGGGATGCTATAGTCTATCTCCTCTTGGGTGGGATGCTATAGTCTGACTCATCTTGGATGGGATGCTATAGTCTGACACCACTTGGGTGGGATGCTATAGTCTGACTCCACTTGGGTGGGATGCTATAGTCTGACACCACTTGGGTGGGATGCTATAGTCTATCTCCTCTTGGGTGGGATGCTATAGTCTGACTCCACTTGGGTGGGATGCTATAGTCTGACTCATCTTGGGTGGGATGCTATAGTCTGACACCACTTGGGTGGGATGCTATAGTCTATCTCCTCATGGATGGGATGCTATACAGAGACAGAGAGAAGGGGGGGGAGAGAGACGGGGGGTTAGGGGTGGGTGGGGGGCGGGGGGCAGACAGACAGTAGGAGACATGTGGCTCGCTTTTTAAAACCGCCATGAAGCACCTTGTGCATTATCACAAGCACGTGAAGAGGAGGGTGGGGGTGTGAGAGGGTAGGAGGGGGGGGGGGGTGGAGCATGGCGGGTATCTTCTGGCTCATTGACAAGGAATTCACAACAAACAATAACGAAATACAGAAACGTTCGGTCCTCAGGCCTGAAATCGACACACACACACACACACACACGGCTAACTTCAATGCAGTGCTGTTGTTCAGCGGCGCTCTACAGCTGGTGTGTTACAGTCGTTTTATTGTTTTCGACTGCAGGATGCAGAGAATACAGTGTTCCGCTTGATTCATGCCTGTTTGTATTTGACTGTGCTTTCATATCTGTGAAACTGCATGTTTGGTGCATATCTGTTATGCATGTGTGGGTGTATGTGTGAATGTGTGTCTTCACGTTTTACATTTATTTGCTTATTTATCATCATATCATCATCTTATTTATTTATTTATTTATTATTATTATTTTATTATTATTACTACTACTACCTTTTTATATTATAATTATTATTTGTTTATTTATTTATTTATGTAAGCTTATCTATTATTTATTCACCCTTTTTTTTTCTCTTAAGGCCTGACTAAGCGCGTTGGGTTACGCTGCTGGTCAGGCATCTGCTTGGCAGATGTGGTGTAGCGTATATGGATTTGTCCGAACGCAGTGACGCCTCCTTGAGCTACTGAAACTGAAACTGAAACTGCACTGAAGCTTGCTGGGGTAGTTTTCCAACGCTTGCACTGATTAGCTCTTTTGTAAAAAAAAAATGGCAGCAATCAGTTGTCCTGAGAAGTTTCAAGTGCGGATGTTCTCTGTGTGTGTGTGTGTGTGTGTGTGGAGACGTAATTATGAAACGTGTGAGCAAATGACGCCATGGGTCGGTTTTCTTGATTTCGAACATGTTTTTTGAGAGGGCAGACACGTGCACCGCACGAACCGCGCCTCCTACACACACACTCTCTCTCTCTCTCTGTAATATACTTCATGGAGAAAAAAAATGCTATCTCGTGCACACACCAAGTCTCATGTAGATTATGCATCCACTCTGTGGGATTCTTCAAATGAAAATATTCTTAAACCGCTCCTGAAATCTTTCACACTGACAGCAGACGGCTATATCCCATGGAAATCAAGATACATCAAAGTATTTTATAGTTCAATTCTGATCTGCTTGTGTCCCGCCCTCAGCTGTAAGGTTCCAGCAAACGGCAGTCGTCACGCTCATAAGGTTATCATGATACAGGCAAGGCAAGGCAAGAGGTTTATTTAATGTGCCCCACAGACATCGAAACATTTACATACATTCATCTTTTACACATATCATGCATATCCCGTCCGACACTTGATCTGTTTAAATTCAGTCTATCATATTTAGTTGTTTTATTGTGAAATAATACACCAGCCATTCTCAATGTCTAAACTCGTCTGAATGTATTTGAAAATATTCCTGCTTATCAGAGTGGATTTATTTTATTCTCTAGAATTTGTCCAGAGGACAACCCGTTCAGTGTTGCCGTGGGTTCTCTGTCAGTGCGCAAAGTGCATACTGCACAAGGGACCTCGGTTTTTCGTCTCATTCGAATGCAAAACACTGAATTTGATTTTTCCAGTCTGACCTGGGATAAAGGACGAGACCAACTGAGATTCGAACCTGGAACCTCGCGGCGGACACTCTACTGACTGATAAGCGCCTTAACCATTTGGCCACTTTCTTCCCCACAAAGTGCTCGAGAAAGCGTGGGTTTTGCGGAAAGAAAGCACAGACTAACTAACAGCCATTTTGCTCGATTTCCTGTTGAAAGTTAAACCAGGCGATCCTGCTAAAGTGAGCGTCTTCTTCTTCTTCTTCTTCTTCAGCTGGAAGGCATCATCCTAAAATCTTTCGCTGTATAATGGCTGGCAGCTTCTGCCTGACAGCTGCTGAGCATTTTTTTTTTGGGGGGGGGGGGGGGGGGGAAGGGGGGGGGGGGGGCTGGAGATGGGGTATGAAGGAAGCTTACTGTAATAGGCAGTGTGTGAGTGTAGCTGGCCTTCATGTCTTTTTCCTGCACTGAACCCCGTCTGTCGTCATATCACCGGGGGAGGGAGGGTGGGACCGGGGGTGGGGGGGGGTTTGACTTGGAAACATGATTGTTTCCTTCTGCTTGAGAGAGAGAGAGAGAGAGAGAGAGAGAGAGAGAGAGAGAGAGATTTCTTCTGCTTTAGAGAGAGAGAGAGAGAGAGAGAGAGAGAGAGAGAGCTTTCTTCTGCTTTAGAGAGGGAGAGAGATTTCTTCTGCTTTAGAGAGAGAGAGAGAGAGAGAGAGAGAGAGAGAGAGCTTTCTTCTGCTTTAGAGAGGGAGAGAGATTTCTTCTGCTTTAGAGAGAGAGAGAGAGAGAGAGAGCTTTCTTCTGCTTTAGAGACGGAGAGAGATTTCTTCTGCTTTAGAGAGAGAGAGAGAGAGAGAGAGAGCTTTCTTCTGCTTAAAGAGAGATAGGGAGAGAGAGAGAGATTACGATAACGATAAGGGGTGACATTAAAGAAAGATAAATAAGATTTTACATGACATACTATGCATCTTCAGCACAAACCAACCAAAAAATATCTCACACAGATGTTCAACAACATTCACGTCGTAACTATTCTCAATCTCATATATATAAATGGCCAAGTTACACAGAGTGGACTCATGTCTTGACGACATGAGCAAATTAAATCTAAAGTTAGATGGATCTTTATAATACTTTGGTTGGATTAGTTTTTGTCTGAGATCACTCAAGGCAGGGCAACATAACACAAAATGTAGCTCGTCTTCCTTACCCAGATTACATAAACGACAAGTAAACACCGATTCCCTTGAATTTCCGTATCTAAAACAATGAGTAGCAATATCAGAAACACCAAATCTAAATTTTGTCAATGCACATTTTATAAATCTGTTCAATACCAACTCAGTGTATGGTTGATGACATGCGATGTCTTGAAAAGTTTAAACTGTGCAAATCTATCACTGTTTTGTATATGATCATGCCAGTCTTGCCACCTGCAATCAATAATTCGTTGCCTAAAGCACTTTTAAAAAAACCGGCAATATCTTCAACCCCCTGATTGTCCCACACAAATGCAAAACCATAAGAATTCAAACACTGTCTAAAACTCGTTGCCCACGTCTTTTTGCCATTATTATCTAAAGAATACAACATATTATAAGCTTTAAATGGAAATCTGTTTCCATCCAGTCTAGTCAATTTCAGCCAATACATTTAATATATGAATTCAGATAAATCGGATATCTCCCCAGCTCACAAGATCATTTGGAGTTCGACTGTCTACATTGAGAAACCGTTTCATTGCAAATAAATGCGTTTTTTCTGTTGCCACATTATTTTCCAGTCCCCAAATTTCTGCTCCATACTGCAATATTGGCTGAACTTGAGAATCAGAGAGAGAGAGAGCTTTCTTCTGCTTAAAAGAGATGGAGAGAGAGTTTTCTACTCCTTTAAAAGAGAGAGAGAGCTTTCTCCTGCTTTAGAGAGAGAGGGGGAGCTTTCTTTTGCTTTAAAGAGAGAGAGGGAGAGAGAGACAGAGAGGGAGAGAGACACAGAGAGAGAGAGCTTCTGCTTTAAAGAGAGAGAGAGAGAGAGACGTGTAGCCTACAGGGGAAAAAAGCAATCACATTCTACATGAACAGGGAAGACAGATTTATGGAGCCGTTGCGGAAGAATCTACCGATCTCAAGTAAGACTCAGTCATCCACTTGCACTCGAAGAGAAAAAAAACAAAACAAACTAATATGGCCTCCACATAAATCGTCACTATGTCATCACCACCAAGAAAATATATACATAGATACATACATACATACACACATTATATGTATGTGTATATATATATATATAGAGAGAGAGAGAGAGAGAGAGAGAGAGAGAGAGAACAAGAACAAAACTTTAATCTCCAGGCCTCCGGCTCCTATAAAGAGGTCAAAAGTACACAATATGGTGATCATTCAGCCACAACAAAATGTAAAATACGTACTAACTTAACCTGTAGAACAAAAGTGCTTCTCGTGCATAGTAAATTCTAACTTTTATCATTGTGTGTGTGTGTGTGAGAGAGAGAGAGAGAGAGAGAGAGAGAGAGAGAGAGAGAGTTTTCTGGGGAACAGAATGTACATTGCGCTGTTCATATTATGAACACAAGCCATGTTGCCGATGATAACATTCCAAAGGCTGGTTCGGTTTCTCTGTTTCTCTTGTAGTCTGCTTGCCTCAGTGTTGTTATCTGATGCTGCTTTTTTTGGTAAAACTGATGAGGTTGACGTTTCTGTTCTGCTCTGAGGAGAATCGATCTCACTCAGGGTAGTAGTATCCGGCTGTACAGTGAGAGCTAGTGAAAACATTACAGGGAGTCTCAATTCAATTCAATTCAATTCAAAATACTTTATTATCTGCTTCAACCAAAAACAGAAAATTTTCTTTAGGCTCACTTAAAATAAAATGCCCGTCAGCAAAAAAAAAAAAAAAAAAAAAAAAAAAAAAAATCTATTTATTTCTGTTGTTGTTTTAATCTATCGGTTCATTGATTTGATTACTTATCTGTTGATATGTTTGTCTATCTTATTTTTCCTCGGGGCCTGGCTAAGTACGTTGTGTTACGCTGCCTGCTGGTCAGCCATCTGCTTAGCAGATGCGGTGTAGTGTATATGGATTTGCGCGAACACAGTGACGCCTCCTTGAGAAACTGAACTGAACTGGTGTTTAACCCTTTCACCGCCAAGCTTGCATTTATGCACAGGCGTGGTAGAGGACCCATGTCACTGAAAGGTGACCATTCATTGGTCTGTTATCCATGAACCTACTGCTCTAAATGTTCGGTGGTAGGATAGGCCATGTTTTCTATACATCGCAGGGGGAATCCCCAGCTATTCTTAGACATTATCTTTTCTGTGTTTATACCACAAGGGAATATTGTACTCTAAACTGACTGGCGGTGAAAGGGTTAAAGGGGTGCGATGAATGAGTGGCGCATTTGGTGTTGTCTGTCTGTCTATCTATCTGCCTGCCTGCCTGTCTGTCTGTCTGTCTGAAATTCTGTCTGCCTGTCTGTCTGTCTGTTTTCATGGTTATCTGTCATAGATCACAATGCTCACATTTTTTTTTACGAAGCAAAATAAGGTCTAAATATAGGTCGCTACCTATTTGCAACATGACCTAGATTGAGATATTCTAGACTTGAGTTCTTTAGTTGTAGCAAAAGATTAAAAACAAAACTGAAATACGTTATCAAAGTAGTACAGGACAGTCAATGAGAGATGAGAAAACCAAAACGAAACTACACACACACACACACACACACACACACACACACACACACACACACACACACCTCTTTTCTCAATCATTCTTTCAGCCCCCTGCTGTATCTTTCTACAGCCTGATAGCGGCAGTGAAGTCAGTGGCGCAAGAACATCAACAACAAAAAAATAGTCCACAGTCCTTGCTCACTTCCACTTCCGTCACCTGCACCTGGCAAGGAATCTCATCAGCTGAGAAGGGGGTGGGGAAGAAAGTGGATGTGGGGGGTGGGGGGCTAAAATTATAACGTTTCGGATCCCCGCCTCCCTTCCAACTCCCCACTCCCTCCTCCCTCTTGCCAAGTTGTACCGGAAGTTCCCACTTCAAAACGGAAGCTAGGTGTGGATTCTGATTGAGTATACCTACTGCTTCATTCGGACGTTCCCACTTCAGAACGGAGGCTAGGTGTGGATTCTGATTGAGTATACCTGCCGTTCCATTCAGACGTTCCCACTTCAAAACGGAAGCTAGGTGTGGATTCTGATTGAGTATACCTACTGTTTCATTCGGACGTTCCCACTTCAGAACGGAGGCTAGGTGTGGATTCTGATTGAGTATACCTGCCGTTCCATTCGGACGTTCCCACTTCAAAACGGAAGCTAGGTGTGGATTCTGATTGAGTATACCTACCGTTCCATTCGGACGTTCCCACTTCAGAACGGAGGCTAGGTGTGGATTCTGATTGAGTATACCTGCCGTTCCATTCGGACGTTCCCACTTCAGAACGGAGGCTAGGTGTGGATTTTGATTGAGTATACCTGCCGTTCCATTCGGACGTTCCCACTTCAGAACGGAGGCTAGGTGTGGATTTTGATTGAGTATACCTGCCGTTCCATTCGGACGTTCCCACTTCAGAACGGAGGCTAGGTGTGGATTTTGATTGAGTATACCTGCCGTTCCATTCGGACGTTCCCACTTCAGAACGGAAGCTAGGTGTGGATTTTGATTGAGTATACCTGCCGTTCCATTCGGACGTTCCCACTTCAGAACGGAGGCTAAGTGTGGATTTTGATTGAGTATACCTGCTGTTCCATTCGGACGTTCCCACTTCAGAATGGAGGCGATGTGTGGATTCTGATTGAGTATACCTGCTGTTCCATTCAGACGTTCCCACTCCAGAACGGAGGCCAGGTGTGGATTCTGATTGAGTATACCTACTGTTCCATTCACACGTTCCCACTCCAGAACGGAGGCCAGGTGTGGATTCTGATTGAGTATACCTACTGTTCCATTTAGACGTTCCCACTCCAGAACGGAGGCCAGGTGTGGATTCTGATTGAGTATACCTACTGTTCCATTCAGACGTTCCCACTCCAGAACGGAGGCCAGGTGTGGATTCTGATTGAGTATACCTACTGTTCCATTCAGACGTTCCCACTTCAGAAAGGAGGCTAGGTGTGGATTCTGATTGAGTATACCTTCTGTTCCATTTGGACGTTCCCACTTCAGAACGGAGTCTAGGTGTGGATTCCGATTGAGTATACCTACTGTTCCATTCAGACGTTCCCACTTCAAAACGGAAGCTAGGTGTGGATTCTGATTGAGTATACCTACTGTTCCATTCACACGTTCCTACTTCAAAACGGAAGCTAGGTGTGGATTCTGATTCAGTATACCTACTGTTCCATTCAGACGTTCCCACTTCAGAACGGAGGCTAGGTGTGGATTCTGATTGAGTATACCTACTGTTCCATTCAGACGTTCCCACTCCAGAACGGAGGCCAGGTGTGGATTTTGATTGAGTATACCTACTGTTCCATTCAGACGTTCCCACTCCAGAATGGAGGCCAGGTGTGGATTTTGATTGAGTATACCTACTGTTCCATTCAGACGTTCCCACTTCAGAAAGGAGGCTAGGTGTGGATTCTGATTGAGTATACCTACTGTTCCATTCGGACGTTCCCACTTCAGAACGGAGTCTAGGTGTGGATTCTGATTGAGTATACCTACTGTTCCATTCAGACGTTCCCACTTCAAAACGGAAGCTAGGTGTGGATTCTGATTGAGTATACCTACTGTTCCATTCACACGTTCCTACTTCAAAACGGAAGCTAGGTGTGGATTCTGATTGAGTATACCCACTGTTCCATTCAGACGTTCCCACTTCAAAACGGAGGCTAGGTGTGGATTCTGATTGAGTATACCTACTGTTCCATTCAGACGTTCCCACTTAAGAACGGAGGCTAGGTGTGGATTCTGATTGAGTATACCCACTGTTCCATTCAGACGTTCCCACTTCAAAACGGAGGCTAGGTGTGGATACTGATTGAGTATACCTACTGTTCCATTCACACGTTCCTACTTCAGAACGGAGGCTAGGTGTGGATTCTGATTGAGTATACCTACCGTTCCATTCAGACGTTGCTTTGTTCAGTGGTTTGTTGCTTGGATTTCTTTTTGTTCCTTTTTTTCTTCTTTCTTTTTATTTCTTTTTGCATTCATTATCAGTTGTTTCGCTTGTCAGTTTAACGACTTCTCTTTTACGAAGTCCTTTAAGTAATTTCCTGTAACTGTATTTAGAGGGTTTTTTTTTTGTTTGTTTGTTTGTTTTGTTTTTCTTCCAAATTTCACCCACATTTTTACCCTCATTTGCCCAGTTTCCCCCAACCCTCCATTCATCCACATCTCCCACCCCTTCTAACCGATAATACTTAGATGTATTCATAAATACTTTAACAAAATGTCTTCAATCACCGATATGTGTGACGGGACATTAAACAAAAATTCCTCCTCTTTTTATTTCAACATTTTGCTTCAGTTTCAGTTTCAAGGGGTGTCAGAGCGCGCGGACAGATCCATATACGCTACATGACATATACGGAAAAATAGATGCCTAACCTTCGCATAACCCATAGCGCTTATTAGGCCTTTTGCATGGTTTCTCAAAGTTGAAATCATGGATTCCTTCAAAGCAACATGATTCTAAATAGAAAGTTCACAGGGCATGCAAGATTTATATATTATTGGCAATTTCCATGTGTAAAAAAATTGCTTTTGACTGAACCTCGATATATGTTGTTGCTAACACTGACAATGATTTTGAAACATGTTTTTGTTCAAGTCATGGGAACAATGTTGCCCATATAATAGAACTGACAAAAATATTTTGTTCAAGGTATGGGAACAATGTTGCCCATATGATAGAACTGTTTTTGAAACACGTTTTTGTTCAAGGCTTGGGAACAATGTTGCCCATATGATAGAACTGTTTTTGAAACATGTTTTTGTTCAAGGTTTGGGATCAATCTTGCCCATATGATAGAACTGTTTTTGAAACACGTTTTTGTTCAAGGCTTGGAATCAATGTTGCCCATATGATAGAACTGTTTTTGAAAAAACGTTTTTGTTCAAGGCTTGGAATCAGTGTTGCCCATATGATAGAACTGTTTTTGAAACATGTTTTTGTTCAAGGCATGGGAACAATGTTGCCCATATGATAGAACTGTTTCTTGGGAATGTTAAATAGTGATCTTGTTGTTTCTGTTTTGCTGACGTTGTTGTTGTATTTCTTCTTCTTCTTCTGCGTTCATAGGCTGCAACTTCCGGGTTCCTTCATACAATATCTAAGAATGGGCTTTGACATGGCTGCAGCATTTTTAGAATTCAATTGCGATCAGTAAAATGGCATTTACAGACAACTTCGATGGGTTAAACAGCATTTATAGGCACCTTTAATGGGTCAAACTCTTTTCATAGACACTGTTGACAGATTTGATGAGTCAAACGGCATCCGCACAACATTAACGGGTCAAACGGCATCCACACAAAATTTACGGCATCCACACAACATTAACAGGTCAAACGGCATCCACACAAAATTAACGGCATTCACACAACATTAACGGCATCCACACAACATTAACGGGTCAAACGGCATCCACACAACATTAACGGCATCCACACAACATTAACGGGTCAAACGGCATCCACACAACATTAACGGCATCCACACAACATTAACGGGTCAAACGGTATCCACACAACACTAACAGCATCCACACAACATTAACGGCATCCACACAACATTAACGGGTCAAACGGTATCCACACAACACTAACAGCATCCACACAACATTAACGGCATCCACACAACATTAACGGGTCAAACGGTATCCACACAACACTAACAGCATCCACACAACATTAACGGTATCCACACAACACAAACGGCATCCACACAACACTAACGGCATCCACACAACATTAACGGCATCCACACAACAGTAACGACATCCACACAACACTAACGGCATCATCCACACAACATTAACGGCATCATCCACACAACATTAACGACATCCACACAACATTAACGGCATCGGCACAACATTAACGACATCCACACAACATGAACGACATCATCCACACAACATGAACGACATCCACACAACATGAACGACATCCACACAACATTAACGGCATCATCCACACAACACTAACGACATCCACACAACATGAACGACATCCACACAACATTAACGACATCCACACAACATGAACGACATCCACACAACATTAACGGCATCATCCACACAACATTAACGGCATCCACACAACATGAACGACATCCACACAACATTAACGACATCCACACAACATTAACGACATCCACACAACATAAACGGCATCATCCACACAACACTAACGGCATCCACACAACACTAACGGCATCCACACAACATAAACGGGTCAAACAGCATCCACACAACACTAACGGCATCCACACAACACTAACGGCATCCACACAACACTAACGGCATCCACACAACATTAACGGGTCAAACGGCATCCGCACAACATTAACGGGTCAAACGGCATCCACACAACATTAACGGGTCAAACAGCATCCACACAACACTAACGACATCCACACAACACTAACGACATCCACACAACACTAACGGCATCCACACAACACTAACGGCATCCACACAACATAAATGGGTCAAACAGCATTCACACAACACTAACGGCATCCACACAACACTAACGGCATCCACACAACATTAACGGGTCAAACGGCATCCGCACAACATTAACGGGTCAAACAGCATCCACACAACATTAACGGCTACCACACAACATTAACGGGTCAAACGGCATCCGCACAACATTAACGGGTCAAACGGCATCCACACAACACTAACAGCATCCACATCAACACAACACTAACAGCATCCACACAACATTAACGACATCCACACAACATTAACGACATCCACACAACATTAACGACATCCACACAACACCAACGACATCCACGCAACACTAACGGCATCCACAGCGCTGAAGTTGAAGTTTGCCTAACCTTGGCCGCAAGGAGCGAAATAACATTATATTATTCATTTCAAAAGAGCAGCAGGATCTGTTCACAAGAACAGCAGGTTTTCACTTCCCCATATCTCCTGAACCAAGCACTTGAATGCAAGAACAGCACCTGAAAATGACGCACACGCCGAGTATTCATCTTCCTTATCTGTTCAAACCTGCCTGAAAAATTCATGGCCCACATATGTTGAAGGAAACTCAGCATCAGGCGATGATGAATATCATTTCGTTACCATAATAATAATCATAATAATTATAATGATAATAACAGACAGTACTTGTATGGCGTAAACTGTACTGGGCTCCAAGCGCCTCGCATGAAACAATACGATAGTGCATACTAACATACCAAACAATACGATAGTGCATACTAGCATACCTCTACACATGAAACAATACGATGGTGCATACTAACATACCAAACAATACGATAGTGCATACTAGCATACCTCTACACATGAAACAATACGATAGTGCATACAAACATACCAAACAATACGATAGTGCATACTAACATACCAAACAATACGATAGTGCATACTAACATACCAAACAATACGATAGTGCATACTAACATACCTCTACACATGAAACAATACGATAGTGCATACTAACATACCAAACAATACGATAGTGCATACTAACATACCTCTACACATGAAACAATACGATAGTGCATACTAACATACCAAACAATACGATAGTGCATACTAACATACCAAACAATACGATAGTGCATACTAACATACCTCTGCACATCAAACAATACGACAGTGCATACTAACATACCAAACAATACGATAGTGCATACTAACATACCAAACAATACGATAGTGCATACTAACATACCTCTACACATGAAACAATACGATAGTGCATACTAACATACCAAACAATACGATAGTGCATACTAACATACCAAACAATACGATAGTTCATACTAACATACCAAACAATACGATAGTGCATACTAACATACCTCTACACATGAAACAATACGATAGTGCATACTAACATACCAAACAATACGATAGTGCATACGAACATACCAAACAATACGATAGTGCATACTAACATACCTCTACACATCAAACAATACGATAGTGCATACTAACATACCAAACAATACGATAGTGCATACTAACATACCTCTACACATGAAACAATACGATAGTGCATACTAACATACCAAACAATACGATAGTGCATACTAACATACCAAACAATACGATAGTGCATACTAACATACCTCTACACATGAAACAATACGATAGTGCATACTAACATACCAAACAATACGATAGTGCATACTAACATACCAAACAATACGATAGTGCATACTAACATACCTCTGCACATCAAACAATACGATCGTGCATACTAACATACCAAACAATACGATAATGCATACTAACATACCAAACAATACGATAGTGCATACTAACATACCTCTGCACATCAAACAATACGATAGTGCATACTAACATACCAAACAATACGATAATGCATACTAACATACGAAACAATACGATAGTGCATACTAACATACCTCTACACATGAAACAATACGATAGTGCATACTAACATACCAAACAATACGATAGTGCATACTAGCATACCTCTACACATGAAACAATACGATAGTGCATACTAACATACCAAACAATACGATAGTGCATACTAACATACCAAACAATACGATAGTGCATACTAACATACCTCTGCACATCAAACAATACGATAGTGCATACTAACATACCAAACAATACGATAATGCATACTAACATACGAAACAATACAATAGTGCATACTAACATACCTCTACACATGAAACAATACGATAGTGCATACTAACATACCAAACAATACGATAGTGCATACGAACATACCAAACAATACGATAGTGCATACTAACATACCTCTACACATGAAACAATACGATAGTGCATACTAACATACCAAACAATACGATAGTGCATACTAACATACCAAACAATACGATAGTGCATAATAACATACCTCTACACATGAAACAATACGATAGTGCATACTAACATACCAAACAATACGATAGTGCATACTAACATACCTCTACACATGAAACAATACGATAGTGCATACTAACATACCAAACAATACGATAGTGCATACTAACATACCAAACAATACGATAGTGCATACTAACATACCTCTGCACATCAAACAATACGATAGTGCATACTAACATACCAAACGATACGATAGTGCATACTAACATACCAAACAATACGATAGTGCATACTAACATACCTCTGCACATCAAACAATACGATAGTGCATACTAACATACCAAACAATACGATAATGCATACTAACATACGAAACAATACGATAGTGCATACTAACATACCTCTACACATGAAACAATACGATAGTGCATACTAACATACCAAACAATACGATAGTGCATACTAACATACCTCTACACATGAAACAATACGATAGTGCATACTAACATACCAAACAATACGATATTGCATACTAACATACCTCTACACATCAAACAATACGAAAGTGCATATCAACATACCAAACAATACGATAGTGCATACTAACATACCTCTGCACATCAAACAATACGACAGTGCATACTAACATACCTGTACACATGAAACAAAACCACCATCATCACAGACTGAAGCATCTCAACTGTTAAAACTGTTCATGCTTTGTACCTCATTTTGTGGAACATCTTTTACATAAACCTGGGCAAGGTATGGAGGCCCTTCCTTGCCAGCATTGGGTTAAGTAGGTAAGGCATCTGGTTGGTTGCCGTGGGTTCTTTTACGTGCACTAAGTGCATGCTGCACACGGGATCTCGGTTTATCGGCTCATCCGAATGACTAGCGTACAGACCACCACTCAAGGTCTAGTGGAGGGGGAGAAACTATAGGCGGCTTAGTAGTGGTTCGAACCAGCGCGCTCAGATTCTCTCGCTTCCTATGAGGACGCGTTACCTCTAGGACATCACTCCACAGTGACAGGTCATGGTCTATCATGTCAAATGCTTTTTTTTAAATCAACAATTAGAACACCGCAATATGTGTTGTCACTGATATTGGCAAGCCAGTCATCTATAAGATTGACTAATGCTGTGTGGCATGAGTGTTTTACTCTGAGGCCAGACTGAAAGCTCATTGACATGAATGTGATGAGAAATATGTTTATGTGCTTTTCTAGTGGTTTCGAAAGAGCAGAAAAAATGGAAATTGGCGCGCGCACACACACACACACACACACACACACACACACACACAGAATTCAAGTACCGTCAAGTGACTGTGTAGGAGGGAGGGAGAGGGGAGAGGAAGCGTGTTTTCCACTTGGTGATATGAGCATGTTGCTTTTGTTATTGAACCATGTGAACCTCTCTCTCTCCCTCTCTCTCTCTCTCCTTTCCTTCTCTCTCCCTCTTCTCTGTGTGTGTGTGTGTGTGTGTGTGTGTGTGTGTGTGTGTGTGTGTGTGTGCTCTTTAACATACGAAGCTCTAATTGCATGAGATCTATCACTGAGACTGAGTCACAAAGGTTTGGCTTTAAAATGGATCCAGCTGCGCTTTAGTGAGTGCTGACGAAAGCACGACAAACATCAAACATATCATGAACACTTTTAGGCCGTGGTTATACTGAACCGTGCAACACACGCCGCACGTTTTACGGCGCAAATTAAGCGGCGCATGTGGTTATGCTGAACCGTACCACACACGCCGCAGGTTTTGCTTGCGCTGATGCAATACCCGCGGAAACAGGCACATACATATGAGAAAATGGCGCTAACGAGAAAGAAGAAGCTGCTTTTGTGGTGGTGGTGGAGAAAAAAACAATTAGGCAGAAGAAATCGTCGATTTGCCGTTCATCCCATCAACAAAGTGCGACACCTTCATGGCGCATATCATCATCTTATGCCCCAGCTATGGAGTGATGAAGAGAAATTCGTGGCGTATTTTAGAATGAAACCAGTGGTTCTTGTCGTCTTTGTTATAGATAAAAGTTCGAATCCTCACTGCAGCGATCAACCTCTCGTCGTCCATGTTGGAAAGGAAGTGTCGTTATTTATCCAAAAAATCAAGCACGAGTTTAGTCCCTTTTCACCCGTGCGGCCGCGTGCGCTCGGTTTGCACGACCGTGCAAAACGCGGCGTAAAATTTACGGGTCCAAGACGGCTCAGCATAACCACATTCACCCGTCCCCAGTAAGCCCAGAGAAGGATTTTCCTGAAACCGAACGCGCAATTTGCGCCGCAAAACGTGCGGCGCGTTTGGCACGGTTCAGTATAACCACGGCCTTAAATCACTCAATCATCGCACAGAAGTAACTAATAGGTACCTGAATATGCGCACCTGTACGTTTATGCGTGTACCAGAGAGATAGACGGAGAGAGAGAAAAGTAGAGAGTGAAGGGGCAAAGAGATATGCGTGCGCATACGTATGCACACACACACACACACACACACGCACGCACGCACGCACTCACAATCACACACCAACACACCCAACCCCGCACCCCGCACTCCCATCCCCCCCACCCACCCACACACACACACACACACACACACACACACACACGCGCGCGCGCGCGAGAGAGAGAGACAGACAGACAGACAGACAGACAGAGAGTGACAGAGACGAGACAGAGAAACAGACGGCAGACAGAGACAGAGACAGACAGAGAAACGGCCTGTTATTTCTATTCACCGGACTTGAAGCTGGAGCTCGCAAGTTTCATACACTAACAAACCTTGCAGCCTCCGCTATTCTTTCCATCCTTCCTTCCCTCTTTCCTTCCTTCCTTCCTTCCTCCCTCCCTCCCTCCCTTCATTCCTCCCTTCATTCCTTCGTTCGCCATTACTGCTGCTGCTGTTGCGTTGGTGGTGGTAGTGGCGGCAGCCTGACGTTTCGATCGCCCCACCACCCCCACCACCACCACCACCAGCAATAGCGCGGCCGCAGCAGAAGCAGCAGCAGCAGCAGCAGCAAACTCAGTGGTGTATGCCTGTGTCTGTGTGTTGGTGCTGAGTCTGGAATCGCCCGGAATACAGTTCAGTCGTCAGGAGCAGAATTCTGGATCTGTTCTTTGTTGTGCAGGTCAGTGAAAGCCTTTTTTTTTTTTTAATTCTCTCGGGTTCCTTTTCCTTCACGGAAGAGGTATAGTTCTTGGCGTTTACCATCATCATCATTCCGTCCATGTCGTTACTGTGGCGGGGGTTTTATGTATTGTGGAGGAGTTGTTGAAAGGAGAGGTATGGTTTTGTGGATTTAAGTCGTGTTGTTTTTATACTGGGGTGGGTGTTTGGGTGAAAAGATTTGCTGTGTGCTGTGGTGTATTGTGTGTTTGTTTCTAAAAAGCTTGTTTGGGTTTTCGTATTTGTGTTGAAGATGCTTGTGTTTGGTGTTGTTTTTGGGTGTGTTTTTTTTTTTTTCTTCCTCTCCTGTTTTCGGTTGTGATCATGGCTGTGTTTCTTTGTTTCTGTTTAACGGGGTGGAATCTGTTTTGCGTTTTTGCCGCCGGTGCTTTGATTGATTATTAATGTTTCTATTTTCGATCCTTCTCGAAGTCTTTGAACGCACGGTGTGTGTGTGTGTGTGTGTGTGTGTGTGTGTGTGTGTGTGTGTGTGTGTGTGTGTTATTTTAACATTATCTCTGTCTGTCAGTCTGTCTGTCTGTCTGTCTGTCTGTCTGTCTCTCTCTCTCTCTCTCTCATTTTGATTGTGTTTTGATTGTTTCTTCCCTTTGCTTATTTTCGCTTCTTTAGCTTTATTCCCTCTTTAGGGCGGGGGCTGGATGTAAAAAAAGCATGTTACTTGCTTATCTAATATCCTCGATGATAAAGACTTTGTCTTGTCTTGTCTTGTCTTGTCTCTCTGTCCCGCTCTATCTTTCTTTCTCTCCCACTCCCTCCAACTCTATCTCTGTCTCTCTCACACTTTCCATCTCATACACACAAACACACAGACACAAAGACGCACACAGGGACGCACGCAGGCAGACCTACTATCAGGCTTAGCGTCCAGGCACACAGTATCAGCTCTGGTTGTTGTCAGTGTTGTTTTTTTCTAAGAATATAATTTCAAATCATCACGCAAAGACACACACACACACACACACACACACACACACACACACACACACACACACACACACACACACACACACACACACACACACACACACACACACACACAATTCAGAGAGACAGAGAGAGCGAGGGAGAGATTTAAAGAGACCAACAGACCGACTGACAGACAGACAAACAGAGAGACAGACCGACAGACAGACAAACAGAGAGAGACACACAGACAGACAGAGAGAGAAACAAACCGTGACAGGCAGAAAGAGTAAAATCATGATCTTTTTTTCTTTTTCTTCTTCCTTTTACTTTTTCTTGTTTATTTCTTCATTAATGGAAATTTTCTTGATATGTAGCTAGGTTGGTGGTTTAAAAAAATCAATGAATACATCAAATCAAATAGAGGAGGACATTTTCTTGGTATGCAGCAAAGTTGGTGGTTTAAAAGTGAAAAAAATACCTCAAATCAAAAACGAAGATGACATTTTCTTGATATGCAGCAAAGTTGGTGGTTTAATAGTGAAATAAATACATCAAATCAAATAGAAGATTAATTTTTTCGTGATATGTAGCGAGGTTGGTGGTTTAACCAGTTCAGTGCCAGAGAATTTTTGTAAAAAAAAAAATTAATAAAAAAAAGAAAAAAAAGCTCTCCTCTTGCCAGGGAATTTTGAGGATTCGGGGGTAATAAATCACAGAAAATTCTAGCACAAAAGCTATGTGTGATACAGAAAGAAAGTAAACGTTTTTGCGAAGAAAAATGAGTGTAGATTCTGCCCCTGAGCTCTCTTACCAAATTAGGTTGATTGTAGATAACTGTTCAGGCATGTAAAGTCAAGATAATGATTTTTGTGCAACAAAAAAGTCTATTTACCCTTCTACATAATAACATCCATAAAGAAAAGAAACAAAAAATACAGCAAGAAATAGCATACCTATTGTCAGATTATACCTGTTAGAAGAAAATTAATGGAAACATGCTATAAGTTTATAGAAACAAATCACAGCTCGTGCAGACATGAAAGTAAATCACTGTCCCAACAATGACTAAGGTGGATAAAGTCAGCGTAAAAGGTCAATCACGGTCTCAGATACTGAGCTGGCAAGCTTTTTGACAGCGAAGAGCGTTTGGGAGTGAGAGGGTGAAGTTCTTTGATGACAGTCACGCCTTTCAAGTTGCACGTGAGCCGAGTAAAGTGTCAGCTTGTCACCTCTTCAAACAAGTTAACCAGCTGACTCAGCGAAAAACAGCGTGAAAAACAAAAAGCACGTGTTTCACGACAAGTGCCGGTTCCACCCTGCATTTCGTGAAAATCGTGGCACATTGGTGGTTGCCGATTCTACGACTGGTCTGCATTGAAATGTGAGCATACTCGCTCCTAAAAGCCACGCCCCCTTCATGAACTCTGGCTGACATTCGACCTATCGTCTTACATCACTCCTCTCTTCCCTTCTTCCAACGCTCGGTGCTCGTATTCTGTCAGTCATAGCCACTTGTTTAAAAAAAAAAAAGCTGTCTGATTGGATAGATGGACTGAATTACCATAAAATGGGGCTGTCTGTTTCGTCACTGTCATTGTCAACCACCTTCGTTTTCAAACCAATCATCAGACAAGAGAGATCCTTCTCCATCGCGAAATCTGTCCACAACCACAAGCAGAGCTTTCAGAATTGTGTAAATCTGCTGACTGAGACAATTTGCTTTACTGGACACAGTTTTCAACGCATTGTTTTGCACATGATGCAACCCCCTTTTTCCCACGCGCATACCACGTGGTCAGTTAACAAATTATTATCCAGTAGAAAGGGGTCTTCTGCCTGATGAATGTTCATTTAAATAGTATTTTTATCATCCAGACACATCAGACTAACTGTTCAGAGTCAGGTTTATGTGAATTGAACCAAACTCCAATGAAGGAAAAATCAGAACATACACAGGACGTCAGTGAACGTCTTATAGGCACTATAGCAATACTTTTTTGTAGGACGTCAGCTGACGTCTTATAGGCACTCAATTGGGAAGAGAAATAAATACATTAAATCAAATAGAAGACTGCGTCATACGATCAATTGTGGTTGCGTGGTGGGGTATGAGTGGGGGGTTCGTGGTGGGGTATGTGTGGGGATGTGCGTGGTGGGGTATGGGTGGGGTATTCGTGGTGGGGTATGGGTGGGGGATTCGTGGTGGGGTATGGGTTGGGGTGTGCGTGGTGGGGTATAGATAGGGGATTTGTGGTGGGGTATGGATGGGGGATTCGTGGTGGGGTATGGGTGGGGGTGTGCGTGGTGGGGTATGGATAGGGGATTTGTGGTGGGGTATGGATGGGGTATTGGTGGTGGGGTATGGATGGGGTATTCATGGTGGGGTATGGGTGGAGGGTTCATGGTGGGGTATGGGTTGGGGGTTCGTGGTGGGGTATGGGTGGGGGGTTCATGGTGGGGTATGGATGGGGGATTCGTGGTGGGGTATGGATTGGGGATTCGTGGTGGGGTATGAGTGGGGGATTCGTGGTGGGGTATGGGTGGGGGATTCGTGGTGGGGTATGGGTGGGGGGTTCGTGGTCGGGTAAGGTTCGGGGATTCGTGGTGGATTATGGGTGGGGGGTTCGTGGTGGGGTATGGATGGAGGGTTCGTGGGGGGGTATGGATGGAGGGTTCGTGGTGGGGTATGGGTGGGGTGTGCGTGGTGAGGTATGGATAGGGGATTTGTGGTGGGGTATGGATTGGGGATTCGTGGTGGATTATGGGTTGGGGTGTGCGTGGTGGGGTATGGATTGGGGATTCGTGGTGGGGTATGAGTGGGGGATTCGTGGTGGGGTATGGGTGGGGGTGTGCGTGGTGGGGTATGGGTGGGGGGTTCGTGGGGGGGTATGGGTGGAGGGTTCGTGGTGGGGTATGGATGGAGGGTTCGTGGGGGGGTATGGATGGAGGGTTCGTGGTGGGGTATGGGTGGGGGTGTGCGTGGTGGGGTATGGGTGGGGGGTTCGTGGTGGGGTATGGATGGAGGGTTCGTGGGGGGGGTATGGATGGAGGGTTCGTGGTGGGGTATGGGTTGGGGTGTGCGTGGTGAGGTATGGATAGGGGATTTGTGGTGGGGTATGGATGGGGGATTCGCGGTGGATTATGGGTTGGGGTGTGCGTGGTGGGGTATGGGTGGGGGGTTCGTGGTGGTGTATGAGTAGGGGATTCGTGGTGGATTATGGGTTGGGGTGTGCGTGGTGGGGTATGGGTGGGGGATTCGTGGTGGGGTATGGATGGGGGATTCGTGGTGGGGTATGGGTGGGGTGTGCGTGGTGGGGTATGGGTGGGGGGTTCGTGGTGGTGTATGGGTGTGGCAAGGTCGTGTGTGTGTGTGTGTGTGTGTGTGTGTGTGTGTGTGTGTGTGTGTGTGTGTGTGTGTGAACTGATGGGATGGTGTTTGATTGCGACGGAAGGACTGTTGTTTTCTCCGCTGGTTTTTTTTTGTTTTGTTTTTGTTTTTTGTTTTGTTTTGTTTTCTTTGGGGGGGGATTATGTGTTTGTGTGTGTGTGTGTGTGTGTGTGTGTGTGTGTGTGTGTGTGTGTGTGTGTGTGTGTGTGTGCCTGTGTCTGTGTGCCTGTGTGTTTGCCTTGAAAGTGACAGACATAGGAAAAAGGCGGAGAGGGAGAAGAGGCTTGGATGGGCCCCCCCCACCCCCTCCCACCACCCGCACCTCCGCAGGTCTTTTCTTTCTCTCTCTCTCTCCCTCTCTCTTTGCCTCTCTCTCTCTCTCTCTCTCTCTCTCTGTTCTCCATGTTTCTCTGCCTATCTGTTTTATCTGCCTCTCTTTCTCTCTCCCCCTCTCTCTCCTCCCCCTGTCTCTCTATCTGGCAGGACAGGCGTCAGTGATCACAATGGAAAGAAGCGGGCTGCAGGCAGAGGGGTGGGTGGGGGCAGTGGGGAGAGAGGGAGGGAGGGGCAACCAGCTGATAGGGAGTGGGTGGCTGGGTGGGTGGTGGGGGCAGTGGGGAGACAAAGACAAAAAACTTTATCATCTAGGGTAATAGATAAGCAAGTAACATGCTTTTTTTTATCACGATGGAAAGGAGCGGGCTGCAGGCAGAGGGGTGGGTGGTGGGGGCAGTGGGAGAGAGGGAGGGAGGGGCATCCAGCTGATAGCGTGGGTGGTTGGGTGGGTGGTGCGGGCAGTTGGGAGAGAGGGAGGGAGGAGAAACCAGTTGATAGTCAGTTAGGGTGGGTGGTGGGGAGAGAGGGAGGGAGGGGCAACCAACTGACAGTCAGTTAGGGAGGGTGGGTGGGTGGTGGGGGCAGTGGGGAGAGAGGGAGGGAGGGGCAACCAGCTGATAGTCAGTTAGGGAGGGTGGGTGGGTGGTGGGGGCAGTGGGGAGAGAGGGAGGGAGGGGCAACCAACTGACAGTCAGTTAGGGAGGGTGGGTGGGTGGTGGGGGCAGTGGGGAGAGAGGGAGGGAGGGGCAACCAGCTGATAGTCAGTTAAGGAGTGGGTGGGTGGGTGGTGGGGGCGGTGGGGAGAGAGGGAGGGAGGGGGAACCAGCTGATAGGGTGGGTGGATGGGTGAGTGGTGGGGACAGT
The DNA here is from genome assembly GCF_041734735.1 of Babylonia areolata. Taxonomy (NCBI): domain Eukaryota; kingdom Metazoa; phylum Mollusca; class Gastropoda; order Neogastropoda; family Buccinidae; genus Babylonia; species Babylonia areolata. Next base: position 39,223,804 of record NC_134881.1, on the reverse strand, counting down.
GGGGAGGTGGGGGCAGTGGGGAGAGAGGGAGTGGCAACCAGCTGATAGTCAGTTAGGGAGTGGGTGGGTGGGTGGGTGGATGGTGGGGGCAGTGGGGAGAGAGGGAGGGAGGGGCAATCAGCTGATAGTCAGTTAGGGTGGGTGGGTGGGTGGTGGGGGCAGTGGGGAGAGAGGGAGGGAGGGGCAACCAGCTGACAGTCAGTTAGGGTGGGTGGGTGGTGGGGGCAGTGGGGAGGGAGGGAGGGGCAACCAGCTTATAGTCAGTTAGGGAGTGGGTGGGTGGGTGGTGGGGGCAGTGGGGAGGGAGGGAGGGAGGGGCAACCAGCTGATAGTCAGGGTGGGTGGGTGGGTGGGTGGGTGGTGGGGGCAATGGGGAGAGAGGGAGGGAGGGGCAACCAGTTGATAGTCAGTTAGGGTGGGTGGTGGGGGCAGTGGGGAGGTGGTGGCAGTGGTGAGGACAACCAGCTGATAGTTATGGAGTGGGAGGGTGGGTGGGTGGTGGGGGCAGTGGGGAGAGAGGGAGGGAGGGGCAATCAGCTGATAGTCAGGGTGGGTGGGTGGGTGGGTGGGTGGTGGGGGCAATGGGGAGAGAGGGAGGGAGGGGCAACCAGTTGATAGTCAGTTAGGGTGGGTGGTGGGGGCAGTGGGGAGAGAGGGAGGGAGGGGCAACCGTTGGGTGGGTGGTGGGGGCAGTGGGGAGAGAGGGAGGGGGGGCAACCAGTTGATAGTCAGTTAGGGTGGGTGGTGGGGGCAGTGGGGAGAGAGGGAGGGAGGGGCAACCAGCTGATAGTTAGGGTGGGTGGGTGGGTGGTGGGGGCAGTTGGGAGAGAGGGAGGGAGGGGCATCCAGCTGATAGCGTGGGTGGTGGGGGCAGTGGGGAGAGAGGGAGGGGGGGCAACCAGCTGATAGTCAGTTAGGGTGGGTGAGAGGGTGGTGGGGGCAGTGGGGAGAGAGGGAGGGAGGGGCAACCAGCTGATAGGGTGGGTGGGTGGGGGCAGTGGGGAGAGAGGGAGGGAGGGGCAACCGTTGGGAGGGTGGTGGGGGCAGTGGGGAGAGAGGGAGGGAGGGGCAACCAGCTGATAGTTAGGGTGGGTGGGTGGGTGGGTGGTGGGGGCGGTGGGGAGAGAGGGAGGGAGGGGCAACCAGCTGATAGTCAGTTAGGGTGGGTGAGAGGGTGGTGGGGGCAGTGGGGAGAGAGGGAGGGAGGGGCAACCAGCTGATAGTCAGTTAGGGTGGGTGAGAGGGTGGTGGGGCCAGTGGGGAGAGAGGGAGGGAGGGGCAACCAGCTGATAGTCAGTTAGGGTGGGTGAGAGGGTGGTGGGGCCAGTGGGGAGAGAGGGAGGGAGGGGCAACCAGTTGATAGTCAGTTAGGGTGGGTGGTGGGGGCAGTGGGGAGAGAGGGAGGGAGGGGTAACCAGCTGATAGTTAGGGTGGGTGGGTGGGTGGGTGGTGGGGGCAGTGGGGAGAGAGGGAGAGAGGGGCAACCAGCTGATAGTTAGGGTGGGTGGGTGGGTGGGTGGTGGGGGCAGTGGGGAGAGAGGGAGGGAGGGGTAACCAGCTGATAGTTAGGGTGGGTGGGTGGGTGGGTGGTGGGGGCAGTGGGGAGAGAGGGAGAGAGGGGCAACCAGCTGATAGTTAGGGTGGGTGGGTGGGGACAGTGGGGAGAGAGGGAGGGAGGGGCAACCAGCTGATAGGGTGGGTGGTTGGGTGAGTGGTGGGGGCAGTGGGGAGAGAGGGAGGGAGGGGCATCCAGCTGATAGGGTGGGTGGGTGGGTGAGTGGTGGGGGCAGTGGGGAGAGAGGGAGGGAGGGGCAACCAGCTGATAGTCAGTTAGGGTGGGTGAGTGGGTGGGTGGGTGGGTGGGTGGTGGGGGCAGTGGGGAGGGAGGGAGGGGCAACCAGCTGATAGGGTGGGTGGGTGGGTGAGTGGTGGGGGCAGTGGGGAGAGAGGGAGGGAGGGGCATCCAGCTGATAGGGTGGGTGGTTGGGTGAGTGGTGGGGGCAGTGGGGAGAGAGGGAGGGAGGGGCATCCAGCTGATAGGGTGGGTGGGTGGGTGAGTGGTGGGGGCAGTGGGGAGAGAGGGAGGGAGGGGCAACCAGCTGATAGTCAGTTAGGGTGGGTGAGTGGGTGGGTGGGTGGTGGGGGCAGTGGGGAGAGAGGGAGGGAGGGGCAACCAGCTGATAGTCAGTCAGGGAGTGGGTGGGTGGGTGGTGGGGGCAGTGGGGAGAGAGGGAGGGAGGAGCATCCAGCTGATAGTCAGGGAGTGGGTGGGAGGGTGGGTGGGTGGTGGGGGCAGTGGGGAGGGAGGGAGGGGCAACCAGCTGATAGTCAGTTAGGGAGTGGGTGGGTGGGTGGTGGGGGCAGTGGGGAGAGAGGGAGGGAGGAGCATCCAGCTGATAGGGTGGGTGGGTGGGTGAGTGGTGGGGGCAGTGGGGAGAGAGGGAGGGAGGAGCATCCAGCTGATAGGGTGGGTGGGTGGGTGAGTGGTGGGCGCAGTGGGGAGGTGGTGGCAGTGGTGAGGACAACCAGCTAATAGTTATGGAGTGGGAGGGTGGATGGGTGGGTGGTGGGGGCAGTGGGGAGAGAGGGAGGGAGGGGCAACCAGCTGATAGTCAGGGAGTGGGTGGGAGGGTGGGTGGGTGGTGGGGGCAATGGGGAGAGAGGGAGGGAGGGGCAACCGTTGGGTGGGTGGTGGGGGCAGTGGGGAGAGAGTGAGGAGGGTGCAACCAGCTGATAGTCAGTTAGGGTGGGTGGGTGGTGGGGGCAGTGGGGAGAGAGGGAGGGAGGGGCAACCAGCTGACAGTCAGTTAGGGTGGGTGGGTGGTAGGGGCAGTGGGGAGGGAGGGAGGGAGGGGCAACCAGCTGATAGTCAGGGAGTGGGTGGGTGGGTGGGTGGGTGGTTGGGGCAGTGGGGAGAGAGGGAGGGAGGAGCATCCAGCTGATAGGGTGGGTGGATGGGTGAGTGGTGGGGGCAGTGGGGAGAGAGGGAGGGAGGAGCATCCAGCTGATAGGGTGGGTGGATGGGTGAGTGGTGGGGGCAGTGGGGAGAGAGGGAGGGAGGAGCATCCAGCTGATAGGGTGGGTGGATGGGTGAGTGGTGGGGGCAGTGGGGAGAGAGGGAGGGAGGAGCATCCAGCTGATAGGGTGGGTGGATGGGTGAGTGGTGGGGGCAGTGGTGAGGACAACCAGCTGATAGTTATGGAGTGGGAGGGTGGGTGGGTGGTGGGGGCAGTGGGGAGAGAGGGAGGGGGGAACCAGCTGATAGTCAGTTAGGGTGGGTGGGTGAGTGGTGGGGGCAGTGGGGAGAGAGGAAGGGAGGGGGGAACCAGTTGATAGTCAGTTAGGGTGGGTGGTGGGGGCAGTGGTGAGAGAGGGAGTTAGGGGCAACCAGCTGATAGTTAGGGTGGGTGGGTAGGTGGGTGGTGGGGGCAGTGGGGAGAGAGGGAGGGAGGGGCAACCGTTGGGTGGGTGGTGGGGGCAGTGGGGAGAGAGGGAGGGAGGGGCAACCAGCTGATAGTCAGTGAGGGAACTGCTTCCTTGTCTGGTGTCTGTCTGATCACACGCCTCGCTGATCACTGGGGTTGCTTGGTCAGCGTTTGGGGAATTAGTCTTATGACTGTCATCATCATCATCATCATCATCATTATCATTATAATTAGCAATAGTAGTAGTAGTAGTATCATCATTCTTATTACTATCATCATCATCATCAGTATTATAATCATTGTTAGTAATATCATCATTAGTAGTAGTAGTAGTAGTAGTAGTAGTAGTAGTATGGTCCTCCCTACACGGCAGACGTTTGTTTATGTTTTCTTGTTATTTCTCTGGCTCAGGTGACCATAAAACAGAAAGACTCGCATGCGTTTGCTGTGTCTGTCTCGTTGGCTGACAGTAACTGATGTCAGTTTCGGAATGCATGCCTGTCTGAATGTCTGTCACACACACACACACACACACACACACACACACACACACACACACACAAGCTACACGCACGCACGCACGCACGCACGTACGCGCGCACACACACACACACAAGCATACAATCTACACACACGCACGCATGCACAGCGCACACACACACACACTCTTACACAGACAGACAGACAGACAGAAACACACACACACACACACACACACACACACACACACACACACACACACACACACACACACACACACAGCTCACATATCAACCAGCAAAATGCAAACCAAGCACACAAACCTAACAACCCAGCTAGCAACAGACTCAATGAGGGGTCTATAAACAGCAACAAGCGGGTACAGCGACGTATTTCAGAGGATGGATTGGTCGTGTTTCGGCACCATATTTAGTCCTGGTCTGGTCTGTGTGTGTGTGTGTGTGTGTGTGTGTGTGTGTGTGTGTGTACGTGCGTGCGTGCGCTTGAGAACCATATTTAGGCCTTGGTTGACATTTCATTTTCTAGTGTGACTTAGTTCTGCGTCAGTTTGTTTCTGAGCAAAAATCGTTCTTGTTTTGTGTTGTGTACGTCGCGCTTGTGTGTTGTGTGCGTGCATCTGTAAGTGTGTGTGTGTGTGTGTGTGTGTGTGTGTGTGTGTGTGTGTGTGTGTGTGTGTGCGTGCGTGTGTGCGTGCGTGCGTGTACACGTTTATCTGGGTCTTTCTACGTTTCTTTCGTATCCCACAACCCCCTATCTCTGTCTGTTTGTCTGTGTGTCTATGTGTCTGTCTGTTTCTCTCTGTCTCTGTCTCTGTCTTTCTCTGTCTCTCTCCCTCTCTTATTCTTATTGCTTGCCATTATTTCAGATACAGATACGAAAGTGAACAAGTGGGGGGACGGGGGGGGGGGGGGGGAGGAGGGGGGAGAGGTGTGGGGTGGGGTGGTGTGGGGGGTGGTGTGGGGTGGGGGGATGTGTGATGTAGGGTGGGGTGGGGTGGGGTGGTGTGGTGTGGTGTGGTGTGGGGTGGTGTGGGGTGGGGTGGGATGGTGTGGTGTGGCGTGGTGTGGGGTGGGGTGGAATGGAGTGGGGTGGGGTGGGGGTGTGTGATGTAGGGTGGGGTGGGGTGGGGTGGGGTGGGGTGGTGTGGAGTGGGGTGGTGTGGTGTGGTGTGGGGTGGTGTGGGGTGGAATGGGGTGGGGTAGTGTGGTGTGTGGTGGTGTGGGGTGGGGTGGGGTGGGGTAGTGTGGTGTGGGGTGGTGTGGGGTGGTGTAGTGTAGTGTGGGGTGGTGTGGTGTAGTGTGGTGTAGTGTGGTGTGGTGTGGGGTGGTGTGGGGTGGTGTGGTGTAGTGTGGTGTAGTGTGGTGTGGTGTGGTGTGGGGTGGGGTGGGGTGGTGTGGCAGTGCTCCCCGTGCCTTGCTTATTGATCCTGTCCTGGGCCACACCCCATCAATCCAGCTGTCGCCACTTCC
>NC_134881.1:39140909-39215909 GCF_041734735.1 Babylonia areolata | reverse complement strand
TGCTTTTGGGTTTTTTTTGGGGGGGTTGTTGTTGGGTTTTTTTGTTTTTTTTTGTTTTTTTTTTGGTTTTTGGGGTTCATCAGTCACATTCAAATCGTCCACAGTCCGTAGCCTGGTCGTCAACCCGTGTCATGTATACGTGTCTGGTTCATCTGCCATATTCAAATCGTCCACAATCCGTAGCCTGGTCGTCAACCCGAGTCATCTGAGTGGGGTCAAGATTTCAACCCCACAACCCCTACTAACCGTTGCCTATTGTCGAACACGAACACGGGCAGGGTTGGTATGTCGTAATCGGGAGCGTTATCGTAGGGCTGCTGTCGCACAGAGGTGGTGCTGACAGGGCGTAGTCTGCCTCTTCTGCGGTAGTTGCGCTAGTGGAGCAGAGACGAAGTGGTCAGTGTGAAGGGTGGTAGCTGACTGACTTGTCCACTGTTTGCTGTCTCCGTCGATGCCTGAGCATCGGTGAGTTGTCAGTAAAGTGTCAGTGCCGTAAATAATTAGCTAAACCAAGCTACACTAAGACAGCCGGTCGTCGGGCAATACACTTTAGGGGGACAAACACCTATAATATGGCCACTAACCATTGCTTAATGTCAGGGTAGGGTTGTCAAATCCGGTGGGATGTTGATGCGTTCAGGAGTCAGACGATGTCAGTGTTGGCGTAACGTATTGGCGTAGGGCTGCTGCCGCACGAAGGTGGACTGGTGCTGACAGGGCGTTGTTGTCGTGACCTTCTTCTTCTGCGTTCACTTGTATGCACACGAGTGGGCTTTTACGTGTATGACCGTTTTTACCCCGCCATGTAGGCAGCCATACTCCGTTTTCGGGGGTGTGCATGCTGGGTATGTTCTTGTTTCCATAACCCACCGAACGCTGACATGGATTACAGGATCTTTAACGTGCGTATTTGATCTTCTGCTTGCATATACACACGAAGGGGGTTCAGGCACTAGCAGGTCTGCACATATGTTGACCTGGGAGATCGTAAAAATCTCCACTCTTTACCCACCAGGCGCCGTCACCGTGATTCGAACCCGGGACCCTCAGATTGACAGTCCAACGCTTTAGCCACTCGGCTATTGCGCCCGTCATTGTCGTGACCGGAATGCCTTGTTCGGAGCTCGTGCAGGGTTGTTGTCTTCAGAGGTGAAGCGCACACTGCCACGACTTGCTGATGCTGCACGGTGACCTAAACACCAGTGAGCTGCTTTCTGCGCAGCCACTTCCTCTAGCAGGAGTAACCGCCCCTTGGTGTTGATCTTCGGGGGGGGGGGGGGGGGGGGGGGGAAGGCTGCTAATCCCGTTTCACATCAGCAAGCATCGTCTGCTTCCGCTTGCAAGAGTGACCGCCCTTCGTTGACAGCAGTCTCGGGGTAAATGTCTGCTGTACCCCGTTTCACAACAATGTGATTTATCCCGGAAGTGGAACTGAACATTGTTTATTTTCTTTGATCAATTAATAATCAGAAAGGAGTGTCTTTACTTTGTCATGTTGTTTATCTCAGGGTACGAGTGAAGTCAGAATGCGAATGTTATGTGCGAGTCGTGTGAGTTTGAGTGAATGCAGCAGTGTGACATCTACATTATCATAATACCATTTCTCACAGGTAGACAAGTGACCTCCCTAACGAAAAATTATAGAATTTGTTTTGTCAAGGTTCACGGTTAAACACAAACGATCTGCTTCTTTTTTCTTTCTTTTTTTTTAAACACGTTCAACTGATTTTGACGTCCCCGGGCTGTTCCAGACAAAAGAAACACACACACACACACACACACACACACACACACACACACACACACACACACACACACACACACACAGAGAGAGAGAGAGAGAGAGATAGAGAGAGAGAGAGAGAGAGAGAGAGAGAGAGAGAAGCAGACAGACAGAATCAGAGAAAGAGTGACAGACTGACAAACTCGTACCGCTCTATGCTTGTCCCCACCAAGGACACAAACCGTCCCCTTGTCGTTATATTAAAAAAAAAAGAAGTGATAAGTCACTCAACTGCATTAATAATAATGCTGATAATAACAAGAATAATAATGATAATAATGCTGATACTGCTCTCAGTTTATATCACGGATTGACATAAGCTTGCAGTTGGGCAGACAGCAAAGTGACATCTGTATTATCAATACTTTCTCCATTTCCATGGGAAATCATTTACGGCTTAGTCTTTTGTGAAAGGACTATGACTCTTACACTAGGAGGCAAGACTGCACGGGATCTTAGTGCTGCAGCCTTGGGGGCTAGTTGGCCCTTGGGAACCATCCCAGCGCCGACTGTCCTAAAAACCCCTTGGCCGAAGAGTGGGGATTAACTTGGGCAAGACACTTTCCACTATAATTCAATTCTCACCCAGATAGTCGGGACAGCAGTTGCCTCCTTTGCTGTTCTGATGGTCATTGTCGGACACCACTATCATACTACTACTACTACTACTACTACTACTACTACTACTGATGATGATGATGATAATGATAACTTAACTACTAACCGACTGACTGACTAAATAAAACCAATCATCGTGCGTTGTCCTAGGAACGATTTCAACAAAGGAAAAACCGAAAGAGGGAGGAAGTAAGAGAGGTACCACACCACCAACCCACCCACCCACACATCAGAGAAATACCAGGACCGGGAGTTTCTTCCCCGTCCTACCCTGCGGCGCTGCCCTGCTCTGCTCTCCCGTGCACTGCCTGTCCAGCAAGACGGGTAACGCCCTGCCCCCTCCCCCCCCCCCCCCCCACACTCTCCAACCCTCTCTCTCCCCCCCACCCACCCCCACCCCCAAGCAGGCAAACCGAACACCAGCACCAGGTCTACAGATGACTGATTATTATGAGTGGCAGGCACGGAAGTCGCCGTGCTGTGTCCAGTACGCGGCCTGGTGTGACAGGCGACGTCTCCTCAGCACGGGAGGTCGCAGCTGTCTTCCGGGGAGGTAGCTTTGGTCGAGGTGAATCCCTGAAGGCAACAACCTATCGGGACCTGGCGCAACTTGGAAAAGGAATAATAGGAAGAGAAGGGGGAAGAGGAGGAGGAGGAGGAGGAAGGGCTCATTCCATTGCACAGCTGTGTGGGTAAAGAAGAGCGTCATGTAAGTTGAGCAAGTGGCATGCATGTTGGCCCGTTTTACAGTGCCTTGCTCTTACTTAGTGACGTGTGTCTGTGTAAGTCTGTGTCTGTGCCTGTGTGTGCCTGAGTATGTTTGTCTGTGTCGGTGTCTTTATGTGTGTCTGTTTGTGTATAATTATATATATGTGTGTGTGTGTGTGTGTGTGTGTGTGTGTGTGTGTGTGTGTGTTTGCGGGTGTGTGTGTGTGTCCACGCGCGTGCGTGTTTGTATGCGTGTGTGTGTGTGTGTGTGTGTGTGTATGTGTGTGTGTGTGTGTAGAAAGAGACAGACAGACACAGGGAGACAAAAGAAATAAACACACACAGACACAGACACAGACACACACACACACACACACACACACACACACACACACACACACACACACACCTTTCATCCTTCCATTAAAAAACATAACAAAATAAATAAAAACAAAATAAAGAAGAAAAAAAACACCTTACAAAGCACCACCTTAGTTCACTCAAAGATATAACAACCTGTCATAATTGCACCACAATTAAAAATTTTAAACATATCACAAGTACATAAATAAATAAGTAGATAATAGACACACACACACACACACACACACACACACACACACACACATAATGTGTATATATATATATATATATATATATATATATATATATATATGCATGCACACACACACACACACACACACACACACACACATACACACACACATATATATATATATATATATACATACATATACATACACACACATATGCACATGTACACATACATACACACACATACACACACATATACACATCTCATACACATGCATATACATATATATACATGCGACACACACACAATCAACAGGCCACGTGCGCGCGCGTGTGTGTGTGTGTGTGTGTTCTATGAAATGCATTTTATTTTAATCTAAGCCTTATTTACTTCATAGCTTTTATAATCTGATTCATCTCTCAAGTGTGCTTTTTCATTCATATGAACACACTGGATGTTTTCCATCGTCAGATAGCCGTTGATATGTTTTTAAGGCATGTTTATAGTCAGCTGGATGATGTAGGGCGCTTTGAGCAGCATTGGCACTGGATATCGCCATAGAAAAACTACGTATGATTACTGTTATTATTATTATTATTATTATTATTATTATTATTATTATTATTATTATTATTACCCTCACCCCCTCCCGAAAACGGACTATGGCTGCCTACATGGTGGGGGTAAAAAAAAAACAGTCATACACGTAAATATGTATATACATACACTATGTGTGTGAAACTGTCCATACAACCACACAACCGCTGCAAGTATCATTGCCGAATGGGTGTAGTCTGATTATTCAACAGAAAAAAAAAGTTGATAATGACTGTTTCTGAGTGACTGAGTGACAAACAAACGAAAACAACAACAAAACACTATCTACTGTCAGGTGATTTTGCATGCTTTCAATTGCTTTATTTCTTTATTTTCACTATAACAAAAACAACAAAACACTATCTACTGTCAGGTGAATTTGCATGTTTTCAATTGCTTTATTTCTTTATTTTCACTATAACAAAAACAACAACAAAACACCATCTATTGTCAGGTGAATTTGCATGTTTTCAATTGCTTTATTTCTTTATTTTCACTATAAAAACAACAACAACAAAACACTATGTACTGTCAGGTGAATTTGCATGTTTTCAATTGCTTTATTTCTTTATTTTCACTATAACAAAAACAACAAAACACTATGTACTGTCAGGTGAAATTGCATGTTTTCAATTGCTTTATTTCTTTATTTTCACTATAACAAAAACAACAAAACACTATGTACTGTCAGGTGAATTTGCATGTTTTCAATTGCTTTCTTCATTTTCACTATAAAAAAAACAAAAAAACAACACTATCTACTGTCACGTGAATCTGCATGTTTTCAATTGCTTTATTTCTTTATTTTCACTGTGCAGTTTCATATCTTTCTGTGAAAGTCCAGAGACGGCCACAGTTCCCAGTCGGTTCCTGTGTAACCAACACTACAAAGGTGGCTACAGTTCCCAGTCCTCCTGTGTAACCAACACCACAAAGGTGGCTACAGTTTCCAGTCCTCCTTGTAACCAACACAAAGGTGGCTACAGTGTCCAGTCTTCCTGTGTAACCAACACAAAGGTGGCTACAGTGTCCAGTCCTCCTGTGTAACCAACACAAAGGTGGCTACAGTGTCCAGTCCTCCTGTGTAACCAACACAAAGGTGGCTACAGTGTCCAGTCCTCCTTGTAACCAACACAAAGGTGGCTACAGTGTCCAGTCTTCCTGTGTAACCAACACAAAGGTGGCTACAGTGTCCAGTCCTCCTGTGTAACCAACACCACAAAGGTGGCTACAGTGTCCAGTCCTCCTGTGTAACCAACACTACAAAGGTGGCTACAGTGTCCAGTCCTCCTTGTAACCAACACCACAAAGGTGGCTACAGTGTCCAGTCCTCCTGTGTAACCAACACCACAAAGGTGGCTACAGTGTCCAGTCCTCCTGTGTAACCAACACTACAAAGGTGGCTACAGTGTCCAGTCCTCCTGTGTAACCAACACCACAAAGGTGGCTACAGTGTCCAGTCCTCCTGTGTAACCAACACTACAAAGGTGGCTACAGTGTCCAGTCCTCCTGTGTAACCAACACTACAAAGGTGGCTACAGTGACCAGTCCTCCTGTGTAACCAACACTACAAAGGTGGCTACAGTGTCCAGTCCTCCTGTGTAACCAATACCACAAGGTGTACAGTGTCCAGTCCTCCTTAACACAGTGTACGTGTCCATACTTCTGTAACACACAAAGGTGGCTACAGTGTCCAGTCCTCCTGTGTAACACACCACAAAGGTGGCTACAGTGTCCAGTCCTCCTGTGTAACCAACACTACAAAGGTGGCTACAGTGTCCAGTCCTCCTGTGTAACCAACACCACAAAGGTGGCTACAGTGTCCAGTCCTCCTGTGTAACCAACAGCACAAAGGTGGCTACAGTGACCAGTCCTCCTTATAACCAACACAACGGTGGCTACAGTGTCCAGTCCTCCTTGTAACCAACACAAAGGTGGCTACAGTGTCCAGTCCTCCTGTGTAACCAACACAACAAAGGTGGCTACAGTGTCTAGTCCTCCTTGTAACCAACACTACAAAGGTGGCTACAGTGTCCAGTCCTCCTGTGTAACCAACACAACAAAGGTGGCTACAGTGTCAGTCCTGTACAACACAAGGTGCACAGGTCGTCTCCTGTGTAACCAAACACTACAAAGGTGGCTACAGTGTCCAGTCCTCCTGTGTAACCAACACAAAGGTGGCTACAGTGTCCAGTCTTCCTGTGTAACCAACACAAAGGTGGCTACAGTGTCCAGTCCTCCTGTGTAACCAACACAAAGGTGGCTACAGTGTCCAGTCCTCCTGTGTAACCAACACTACAAAGGTGGCTACAGTGTCCAGTCCTTCTGTGTAACCAACACAAAGGTGGCTACAGTGTCCAGTCCTCCTGTGTAACCAACACTACAAAGGTGGCTACAGTGTCCAGTCCTCCTTGTAACCAACACCACAAAGGTGGCTACAGTTTCAAGTTGGCTCCTGTGTAAACAACACCAAGCCACTTGACACGTCCGCTGCCAAGGACGCAACTGCTGCATCTCCCAAGCGTCCAGTTCCGCAGAGGGGCACTCAACCAATCAATAATACGATCGTGTGTGTGTGTGTGTGTGTCGCCACAGTGAGTGGTGGGCGTCTCTAACCAAGGCCACCCAGTGTCTACCCCAGGATAATTCAGCTAGGACTCCTCCACGCGGTGGCGTCTTTGCCAAAGCTGAAGTGAAAAGTGAAAGGATTAAAAAAAAATAATAATAATAATAAAAGAAAAGAAAAGAAGAGGGAAAAAAGAAGTTTAAAAAGGGGAATCTGGATTTATCTTCACCTTGTCAAGATTCTGTGTAGTTCCTGGTCTACGCATCTTTCGTGAATCCAGTGAAAAACACATCATCATCATCATCATCAACAACACGTTATCAAGATTCTGTGTAGTTCCTGGTCTACGCATCTTTCGTGAATTCAGTGGAAAACATACAACATCAACAAGTTATCAAGATTGTGTGTTCAGGTTCTGTGCATATCTCGCGAAGGGCTCTGTGTTCCTGGATTATGTGTTTGTTTCGTGAACCCAGTGAAAACCAACCACAACAACAACAACGACAACAACTTAAACCACAAATAATCAAAATTATGTATTCATGGTCTGCGCCTATCTCGCGAAACAAGTGAAAATTGTACGTGTCTGTTCAGTGCAACTCTAGCAGGAAAAATGAAAGTGGGGAAAAAAGGAAAAAGTGAATAAAACGTCAAGATTACTGTGTGTGTCGTGATCTGTGTGTGTCTTTCATGCAGAATCAGTGAAAAGAGAGAAACCTCCCAGTTTATGGTGCTCGTTGGTGTCGATGACAGCATTGAAAGGTGAAATGAAATTAATATTCAGGTGATACCTGTAGAGACAATTAATTAAATTTCGTGTTGATATTGTTTCATTGTAGAAGTATCTTATTCTTCTCTCTTTTTTTCTCTCTCTTTTTTTTCCTTATTTTTATTTCTTCTTTATTTGCTGTTTGTGAACAAGTGATTTGATAGGTATGGATGGCAGGTCAGCCGTCACGTTGAAACAAATGTACCGTGTGACCGCACCATAAGCTTTAAGCTGGGTGATACTTCCTTTTGTCTTTGCTTACATTCATGATTCGTGTGTACAGTTGAACGATTAAAAGGTATTCAAACTAAAGCTGAAATAAGAAATGTCGAGTCTGTGCTCACAATCGTTCAGTGTGCACCTCTAGTGTCGGGAACCGTTGAAAGAGGGAAAAAAAAGGAAAGGACGTCATCGCAGAATTCAATCTTGTGGATGAATCTTTCTCACATGGATTCTCCTATCACGAGGATTATGTATCTGCAGTGTTAGTGTGAGATGAGCTAAGTGTGAGTGGTGTGTGTAGTACGACAAAACCTGGTTCACTGTGACGACGTTTCAAGGCGGGAAAAGGTTCATTGAAGCTCCCGTTGCCTTTTTACAGCCGTCGGGGCTGTTGAAGTCATAACCTCTGTGTCTAGGGCTGGGCATAGCAAGGCGGGACTGTTGAAGTCATAACTTCTGTGTCTAGGGCTGGGCATAGCAAGGCGGGACTGTTGAAGTTATAACTTCTGTGTCTAGGGCTGGGCATAGCAAGGCGGGACTGTTGAAGTCATAACCTCTGTGTCTTAAGGCTAGGCATAGCAAGGCGGCGCTGTTGAAGTCAAAACCTCTGTGTCTAGGGCTGGGCATAGCAAGGCCGGACTGTTGAAGTCATAAGCCTCTATGTCTTAGGGCTGGGCATAGGCAGGCGGGGCTGTTGAAGTCATAACCTCTGTGTCTAGGGCTGGGCATAGCAAGGCGGGACTGTTGAAGTCATAACTTCTGTGTCTAGGGCTGGGCATAGCAAGGCGGGGCTGTTGAAGTTATAACCTCTGTGTCTTAAGGCTGGGCATAGCAAGGCGGGGCTGTTGAAGTCATAACCTCTATGTCTTAAGGCTGGGCATAGCAAGGCGGGGCTGTTGAAGTCATAACCTCTGTGTCTAGGGCTGGGCATAGCAAGGCGGCGCTGTTGAAGTCATAACCTCTGTGTCTTAAGGCTGGGCATAGCAAGGCGGGGCTGTTGAAGTCATAACCTCTAAGACTATGGCTGGGCATAGCAAGGCGGGGCTGTTGAAGTCATAAGCTCTGTGTCTAGGGCTGGGCATAGCAAGGCGGCGCTGTTGAAGTCATAACCTCTGTGTCTAGGGCTGGGCATAGCAAGGCGGGGTTGTTGAAGTCATAACCTCTGTGTCCTAAGGCTGGGCATAGCAAGGCGGGGCTGTTGAAGTCATAACCTCTGTGTCTTAAGGCTGGGCATAGCAAGGCGGGGCTGTTGAAGTCATAAGCTCTGTGTCTAGGGCTGGGCATAGCAAGGCGGGGCTGTTGAAGTCATAACCTCTGTGTCTTAATGCTAGGCATAGCAAGGCGGGGCTGTTGAAGTCATAACCTCTGTGTCTTAATGCTAGGCATAGCAAGGCGGGGCTGTTGAAGTCATAACCTCTGTGTCTAGGGCTGGGCATAGGAAGGCGGGGCTGTTGAAGTCATAACCTCTGTATCCTAAGGCTAAGCATAGCAAGGCGGCGCTGTTGAAGTCATAACCTCTGTGTCTAGGGCTGGGCATAGGAAGGCCGGACTGTTGAAGTCATAACCTCTATGTCTTAAGGGTGGGCATAGGAAGGCGGGACTGTTGAAGTCATAACCTCTGTGTCTTAAGGCTGGGCATAGGGAGGCGGAGCTGTTGAAGTCATAACCTCTGTGTCTTAAGGCTGGGCATAGGGAGGCGGAGCTGTTGAAGTCATAACCTCTGTGTCTAGGGCTAGGCATAGGGTGGCGGGGCTGGTGAAGTCATAACCTCTGTGTCTAGGGCTAGGCATAGGGAGGCGGGGCTGTTGAAGTCATAACCTCTGTGTCTAGGGCTGGGCATAGCAAGGCGGGGCTGTTGAAGTCAAAACCTCTGTGTCTTAAGGCTGGGCATAGCAAGGCGGGACTGTTGAAGTCATAACCTCTGTGTCTTAAGGCTGGGCATAGCAAGGCGGGGCTGTTGAAGTCATAACCTCTGTGTCTTAAGGCTGGGCATAGCAAGGCGGGGCTGTTGAAGTCATAACCTCTGTGTCTAGGGCTGGGCATAGCAAGGCGGGGTTGTTGAAGTCATAACCTCTGTGTCCTAAGGCTAGGCATAGCAAGGCGGGGCTGTTGAAGTCATAACCGCTGTGTCTTAAGGCTGGGCATAGCAAGGCGGGGCTGTTGAAGTCATAACCTCTGTGTCTTAAGGCTAGGCATAGCAAGGCGGGACTGTTGAAGTCATAACCTCTGTGTCTTAAGGCTGGGCATAGGGAGGCGGAGCTGTTGAAGTCATAACCTCTGTGTCTTAAGGCTGGGCATAGGGAGGCGGGGCTGTTGAAGTCATAACCTCTGTGTCTTAAGGCTGGGCTTAGG
Source organism: Babylonia areolata (assembly GCF_041734735.1). Classification (NCBI taxonomy): domain Eukaryota; kingdom Metazoa; phylum Mollusca; class Gastropoda; order Neogastropoda; family Buccinidae; genus Babylonia; species Babylonia areolata. The sequence continues at coordinate 39,205,738 of NC_134881.1, read as the reverse complement.
AAGGCGGGACTGTTGAAGTCATAACCTCTGTGTCTTAAGGCTGGGCATAGGGAGGCGGGGCTGTTGAAGTCATAACCTCTGTGTCTTAAGGCTGGGCATAGGGAGGCGGAGCTGTTGAAGTCATAAGCTCTGTGTCTTAAGGCTGGGCATAGGAAGGCGGGACTGTTGAAGTCATAACCTCTGTGACCTAAGGCTGGGCATAGCAAGGCGGGGCCCAGTCTTCTCCTTCCGCCCCTTTGATTAGTCAGTTAAGTACTACACCTTCCCGCAACCCAAGTCCGGTTTCTATTGACACGTGGGTGGGTGGGTGGGGAACAGTAACAGTATCAGTATCTCAGTGAAGTGCCTTTCCCAGGAAACACAACACAACAAGACACACCGCCACCGGACCCAAATGGCGGGGACTTGAACCCTGAGTACTGCTGGAACACAGGATTCTGGGGTGGTCCAGCGCCTTGTATGAAATCGACTCCTTTCAGGGAAAAGACCGAAAGAAAAGGTGAAGGCTACTTCTCAGCGATGGGTTTGTGCTAGTATTCATTCATTCATTCATTCATATTGATCTGTTTATTTATTTCTACTCTATGAGTGTGCCTACTGTCCCGTGTGGAGTACCTGTGGCTGGTGAGGGGTGAGAGGTGAAGGTCAGGGTCAGGGTCAGGGGCACCATGGGCAACAAGCTGTGTGCCCCACTGCTGAAGAAAAACTACCGGGGACACGAGGCGCACTCCTGGAACTCAACCAAGGATTCTCACCTGCTCAGGTAACGTGGTGCCAGTGCTTACTGTCTTTCCTTTGCTGTCTGTCTGTCTATCTGTCTGTCTCTCCCTCCCTCTCTCTCTGTCTGTAAGCCTGCCCGTCTGTCTGTTTCTCTCTCACTTTCTCTACCCCCGTCTCTCTATGTATGTATGTATGTATGTATGTATGTGTGTGTATATATATATATATATATCAAGTAGGTCCGGCCAAATTTTCAAGTCCATAGCAGAAGCCTCATATTCGCAAACATGAAAGAGTGAAATAAAGTAAGAAGCCACACCAAATTTCAAAGCAATGTCTCAAATAGTTCGAGATATTGGGTTTTGAATTTTAAAAAAAAACAAAAAACAACAACAACAACAAAAAAACAACAAACAAACAAACAAAAAACCAACAACAACAAAAAAACAAACAAACAACAAAAAATCGGCAATTTTAGCATTTTGTGACGTGTAGAATTGCAAATAATACATTCTCTTTGTCAAACCTTTCATATATGATCTGTATAGTACACAAAATGCCTCAGACTTTTTTTCAATAGGCTCTTAATGTTATTGGCTGAATGCCATTGTCATAAATTCTGGGGAAAATGCTTATTTTCTGTATGCCCGATCCTGCACTTTTGATGGTAGCGTTACTCAAATGACTGAAACTCAAAAAAAAGTTGCATCGACATAAACATTTAAGAAATTTTCAGGTTCAGAAAGACTGTACACTTACAAGACAGCAAATATTCATCAGTCATAAATCTTGATAAATGAAAGCTTTTGATATGATTATTTGAAAAAAAAAAAAAAAAAAAAAAGCTTCATTCAAAACGATCGGGGATAACATGCTCCATTAATTAATGATTATCACTGAAAAATTCGTCTGCTATTTTGACGGAGTTCTTGGCTGTCTTTCATTGTCGGAAAGAAAATTGTTTCACAGCAGAAAACGATATTAACTAAAATAATGATATGAAGCCTAAAAGGGTATAGGGTGGAGATTTTTCCGATCTCACAGGTCAACATGTGTGCAGACTGGCTTGTGCCTGAACCCCATTCGTGCGTATACGCAAGCAGAAAATCAAATACGCATCTTAAAGATTCTGTAGTCCATGTCAGCGTTCGGTGGGTTATGGAAACAAGAACATACCCAGCATGCACACCCCAGAAAACGGAGTATGGCTGCCTACATGGCGGGGTAAAAACGGTCATACACGTAAAGGCCCACTCGTGTACATGCGAGTGAACGTGGGAGTTGCAGCCCACGAACGAAGAAGAAGAAGAAACCACATATCTAAAATAGATCTAGCTGATCAGTGGCGTAAAAAATACCAGGTCTCAACGTTTTCGTGTCACTTTATAAAGCATTTTAAAGAAAAAAAAGAATGAACTTTTCAGTTGTGGGTTTAGTAAAAAGAATTACTTTGTCTGGAGGTTCAGTAGAGCGTCCAAACATGGGTAAATTTTGAGCCACGTATATATAAATATAAATATATAAATAATTATAATATATATATATATATATATATATATATATATATATATATCGATTAAAAATTATCAATCCAAAACAGCCCACGTAAATGTAGAGAGTGTGATCTTTCATTTGATAGGTCTATTAAGTCGATTGGTTGCAAGGTGCAATGTTCGCAACCAGTTTTTTGTCACCAACCCTCAAAGACCAGAAGCACACGTCGGCAAACTTTATTTTATTATTTTATTTATGTATTTATTTATTTTTTACCGCGCTGCGTTTTGAACAGCGGAGGTTGCTCCACATCGGGCGATCAGTTTCACACAAACTGCTCACACACACACACACACACACACACACACACACACACAAAGAAACACTTCGAGGAAAGAAACAAAGGTGGTTTTATTTTTTGATATATTTTTCAATTCGATGTGTGCAATATAACGCTTGCTGGGGCGAAGTGAAAAGTGATTAAAATACAATCCGTCAGCCATATTTACACAGCATTACACAGTGGCCGGACCTACCTACCTATATAGGCATATATATATATATATATATGCGTGTGTGTCTGTATGTGTGTGCGTCCGTGACTCTGATTCTATCTGTCTGTCGGTCTGTCTGTCTGTCTCTCTGTCTGCCTCTCTCTTTCTGTGTGTGGGTGTGTGCGTGGGTGGGTGACACTCTGTCTCGCTGTCTTTGTCTCGCTGTCTGTCTTTCTGTCTCTCTCTTTCTGTCTGTCTGTCTGTCTTGTCTGTCTCTTTTGTATGTGCGCGCGCTTCTTTCTCTGTGTGTCTCTTTCTCTGTGCTGTGGTTTCTTTCTTTCATTTGTCCTTCTCTCTCTCTCTCTCTCTCTCTCTCTCTCTCTCTCTCTCTCTCTCTCTATATATATATATATATATATATATATATATATATATATCTGTCTCGCTTCCTGTCTCTCGTTCTGTCTCTTGTCTTTCTGCCTGTCTTTATCACCTCTTTCTCTGTGTGTGTGTGTGTGTGTGTGTGTGTGTGTGTGTGTGTGTGTGTGTGTGTGTGTGTGTGTGTGTGACAGAGATAGACCGATTGACAAAAAAACAAAACAAAACAAAACAAAAAAACAAACAAACAAACACACCAAAAAGCCATATACTAGGAAATGGACCAAATCAATAACGACAGTGCCAGTATTTTGTGCGCTGACATTCTGTCTGGAAAGCTTGCGCGAGCTATGCGTGGGAGGTTTTGGGTGAAACACAATATTATCTGGTTATACAATCTGGTGCTTTTAATTTGTACGCAGATAATGCAGATATAAACAAAGACAAGAGACGTAACTACACACACACACACACACACACACACACACACACACTCATATATATATATATATATACTCCGTATTTTTCTCCAATTTCAAATCGTTGGAAATAATCAGTTCGAGAAATTTAAATTCGCTGGTGCTCTCCACTTGCTTATCTGGTCTTCCTGAACTCTAAAATTAATTCTTTTGTTTTTGATACGTTGAGTTCTAAGTTATTTTGCTAACACCAGCTGAAAAGTTCTAGTACTTCTTCCCTATATTTTGACCCATCCCTGTTCGTAATCAGCCCTTCTAGAGTGGTATCGTCGGCAAACTTGACCATGGTGTTACATTCATTACGAGTTGCACAGTCGTGTGTGAATAGTGAGTACAACAGTGGGGATAGAACACATCCCTGTGGGGCGCCTATGTTGAGAATACATAAGCAAAAAACAATAATTTTCCACAATGTAAATCAAGAAAATGTTTAATTCTGGATAGCTGATAAAATCTTTTTGGATAGAGTTTTGCATAATGACATAATATGATTAGACCAAGATAAGTTGTTATCAATGGTGACTCCAAGAATCTTATGATTATCAACTTCTTCTATTGGTTGACCATTTATGGAAAGGGGTGGAAGGTTGTGTGTGTGTGTGTGTGTGTGTGTGTGTGTGTGTGTGTGTGTGTGTGTGTGTGTGTGTGATTCATTTACTGAGGGTAACAGTAGTAAGCATACAATGATTTCGTTTTCATCCCGTCTTCGACAAAAATGTGGAAACGCTCAGAGAGAGAGAGAGAGAGAGAGGCGCTTGTTTTCCTACCTAACCACATGATAGACAGTGCGCTGCAGCCAGCCATTACCATTACCATCAGTGAACCATGCACATCAGCACTGTAACCAGGGCTGGTTGTGGTGCCAGTCGATAGGACGTTGTTTCTGCATTATGATGCTGGCTTTTCTCTCTCTCTCTCTCTCTCTCTTTCAGTGGATTGTACTGTGAACGATATGAACGAACTTACTGTGGCGTATATTTCCTGCGCGCGCGCACAGATGCATAAAAGAAAAGCATGGAAAGGAGATGGGTTTCAAAAGCATTCCTGTGGTATTTGTGTGTGTGTGTGTGTGTGTGTGTGTCTGTGTCTGTGTCTGTGTCTGTGTGTTCCTCTGTCTGTGTGCGTGCTATCAGCATGGCGTGTAAACAGCGTCGTGAATTCATTCATTGAGAAATAGACTGTCCAGGTATTGGTTAAAAAAAAAAAAGAAGAAGTAAGATTTATGCAGCGCTGCACAGACATGAATTTGCATTGCACATTGTGATTCCGATAATTCGGTTACTGAATAACTTGGTTAGAGGCGGCATTTTGGCTCATCCGGCGATCATTGCAAGCCGGTGGAACATCCACTGGAGTAAAAACAAAAGTGAAAAAAAATGGAATGACGTGGGCCGACTGAATAACTGAATAATATTTTAGCCATTCTCAGTGTCCAAACAAACTAGTTTGAATGTATTTCAAAATGAAATGTACCATCCAGAACTCGTCAAAGAATTTGCAAACACAATATCTTAATTTTTCCCCCCCACTGTATGCTCGCGTGTATGTCTGTGTCTGTTATGTGCGTGTACATGTGTGTGTTGTAAATAATATTAATGCATATGTATATATGTACACACACACACACACACACACACACACACACACACACAAACAAATATATATATATAGATAGATAGATAGATAGATAGATAGATAGATAGATAGATATATAGATAGATATATATATATATATATATATATATATCAGCATAATTTGAAATATATATATATATATATATATATATATCAGCATAATTTGAAATTTCTCTTTGTAACCTTATGCTTTTTGTACTGCATGTTTACTGTGCTTTCCCGTTTTTTTAGGGCAGGATAAGAGCAAGCCTGATGCACGAATTTTCTTTCAGAGAAATGTTCATTTATTCATTCATTCATTCTCTTCTTTCTTCTTGTCTCCCGTATTCATTCATTCATTCTGACCTTCTCTCTCTTTCTATCCCCTCCATCCCGCTCTCTGTGCCCCCCCCCCCCACACCCCCCACACCCAACCCCAACCCCCCACCCTCACCCCCACCCACCCCCGCACTGGGTCCCCAACGACAGAACGTGCCGGTCTAGCGGGCACAAAATAATTACGAAGATCATGCATGAGATAAAAGCATCCTTATTCAAATCAATACCCGAGAATGGGATTGGTGGAAATTGGGGTGGCGGGGTGGGGGCTGGGGGGAGGGGGGGGGGAGCTGGGTGAGTGGATGTGTGTGGGGGTGGGGGTAGGGGGTGGGTTATTACGAACTCCGGTCAGGCCACCAGGACTCCACGAACAGTAGCTGCAGATTGTAGCACCACCTGGGAACAAACCACGCTTTCCAGTCCAAAGACACAGCCGCCGTGTTTCGTTACGAGCTTGCTTTTTGGTGGTGTTCTCTTCCGAGTGCGATTTTACGGATTCTTGGATGAAGCTCGCATGTATCATCATCCCCTTGAAGAAGTGGAAACCGAATCGCTAGTAGTAGCATGCGCCTGTGATTCTGGAATCTGTTATTAAAGGGGAAAACGTCTGTATGCTGTTGGCAGAATCGTGCTTGTTGATAAGCGGGATGATGAAAATTGTTTGGTTGTTTTTTTTTGTTCTGTTTCCTGTCATTGAAAATGTGATAGACACACGCAGAAAGACAGACAGACAGACAAACAGAAAGAGAGACAGACTGACAGACAAATGGACACAACAACGGTCATTTGTTGAGGCTGGTGTCTTGTTGCCATGGGAACACGAGAAACAGACTCAGACAGACAGACAGACAGACACATGAATCATTTGCCGGTGGGTCGGTTTGTTAGTGGGTTATGTGCATACAGTGTTGCCATGGTTCATACCGGTTTGTTATTGGGGTTCTGTGCATACGGTGTTGCCATGGCTCATACCACTTTGTTATTGGGTTCTGTGCATACAGTGTTGCCATGGCTCATACCGGTTTGTTATTGAGTTCTGTGCATACAGTGTTGCCATGGCCCATACCGGTTTGTTTTTCGGTTCTGTGCATACAGTGTTGCCATGGCTCATACCGCTTTGTTATTGGGTTCTGTGCATACAGTGTTGCCATGGCTCATACCGCTTTGTTTCTGGGTTCTGTGCATACAGTGTTGCCATGGCTCATACCGTTTTGTTATTGGGTTCTGTGCATACAGTGTTGCCATGGCTCATACCGCTTTGTTTCTGGGTTCTGTGCATACAGTATTGCCATGGCCCATACCGGTTTGTTTTTCGGTTCTGTGCATACAGTGTTGCCATGGCTCATACCGCTTTGTTATTGGGTTCTGTGCATACAGTGTTGCCATGGCTCATACCGCTTTGTTTCTGGGTTCTGTGCATACAGTGTTGCCATGGCTTATACCGTTTTGTTATTGGGTTCTGTGCATACAGTGTTGCCATGGCTCATACCGTTTTGTTATTGGGTTCTGTGCATACAGTGTTGCCATGGCTCATACCGCTTTGTTATTGGGTTCTGTGCATACAGTGTTGCCATGGCTCATACCGGTTTGTTATTGGGTTCTGTGCATACAGTGTTGCCATGGCTCATACCGGTTTGTTATTGGGTTCTGTGCATACAGTGTTGCCATGGCCCATACCGGTTTGTTTTTCGGTTCTGTGCATACAGTGTTGCCATGGCTCATACCGCTTTGTTATTGGGTTCTGTGCATACAGTGTTGCCATGGCTCATACCGCTTTGTTATTGGGTTCTGTGCATACAGTATTGCGATGGCCCATACCGGTTTGAGAGAGAGAGAGAGAGAGAGAGAGAGAGAGAGAGAGAGAGAGAGAGAGAGAGAGGTGGGGGGGAGGAGGGTTATGGGGGCGAATGATGATACTATTCAAAGAAGAACTATTTCGCTCCAAAGATAGACACTGCGCATGCACTTCACTTTTTCTTCTTTCTTTCTTTCTTTCTTAATCTCTCTTTTTCTCTTTCTTCTTCTTTTTTCTCCTCCTCCTCTTCCTCCCCCTGCCCCTCCCCTTCCCTCCCTCTGTGAAGAAGAGTCACTGGGACGCTGCACAGAACTGTTCACCAAATCCTCCAGTCTCTTGGTTGTGTGTCCAACTCTAATCCTGGGTGTTTGTATAACATGAAATCACTTTCCTAAGATTGATTGATTGATTGATGTGAATACTTCTATAGCGCCTATCCTCGGTCAGAGACCAAGCTCTAAGCGCTTTACATACACGGGGACATTTGCACCACAGGCTGCCTACCTGGGTAGAGCCGACTGACGGCTGCCACTGGGCGCTCATCATTCGTTTCCTGTGTCATCCAATCAGATTTCAGACGCACACACATACACACTCAGACAGACATGTAACATTTTACGTGTATGACTGTTTGTTTGTTTTTTATTTACCCCGCCATGTAGGCAGCCATACTCCATTTTCGGGGGTGTGCATGCTGGGTATATTCTTGTTTCCATAACCCACCGAACGCTGACATGGATTACAGGATCTTTAACGTGCGTATTTGATCTTCTGCGTGCGCATACACACGAAGGGGGTTCAGGCACTAGCAGGTCTGCACATATGTTGACCTGGGAGATAGGAAAAATCTCCACCCTTTACCCACCAGGTGCACCGAGATTCGAACCCGGGACCCTCAGATTGAAAGTCCAGCGCTTTAACCACTCGGCTATTGCACCCGTCCAGTACCCACCGTTAAGACCCCCCCCCCACCCACCTCCCTGCCCCTCCCCCCCCCCCCCCACACCCCCCGTGCTAAAGATCAACCGCTCGGTAATTCATGGGAACACTAACAACGCCTCGCATTCCTTCACATAAGGAAGACAGAATACGGCTACCTTGAAGTGGAGGTATGGCCACAACAAGCAAACTGTTCAGCAAGAGACGGGTGAGCGTGGGAGGAATCAGCCTGCCGCCAACAGGGAAGGGAGTGAGTGTGACATACACAGCTTCGTCAGCGGGTGTGTGTGTGCGTGTGTGTGTGTGTGTGTATGTGTGCGTGTGTGTGTGTATATGTGTATGTGTGTGCGTGTGTGTGTGTGTGTGTGTGTGTGTGTGTGTGTGTGTGTGTGCGTGTGTGTGTGTGCGTGCGTGCGTGCGTGAGAGAGAGAGAGAGAGAGAATTCAATTGGAATTACAGTGTAAAAGTCACCGACCTGCATATACATTTAGGGCCACATGTTGCACACACATACATGCAAGGACATACACACAGACACACATACATGCAAAGACACACACACACACACACACACACACACACACACACACACACACACATGTAGCCGGTTGGGCAGGGTTCTCTCACTACTGATATCAGTCCAGGTTCTTTTTCAAGTGGGGAAGGGAACGGGAGAGCGAGGGGTTAAACGTCAAAGGACTCTACTCATACACGAAGGAAAATAAGCAGATTAATACCCCCAATCAAGCTGACAGAGGCCCACACTAAAACGCTGTTGCCTTTCCCCTTTTCCAGTTAACTGAGAACTGATGAAATTACCGCGTAATCCGCGAGTGTGGGGTGGGTGAGGGGGGGCGGGGGGGGGGGGGGGGCGGGGCTGCGGGTGTGTGCTGATTATCTGGTTGCGGTTTTCCGCAATTTATCTTTATTCTTATCTTATTCGTCTATTATAATCAATGTGCAGTATAGTAGGCTATGTTTATAATTATATTCAAATAATGTTTCTTAATTCTTTCTGTTTTTACATTAAGAATACTAGTTATTACCTGCAGTGTGTGGATGTATGTAAGAAACGGTGTATGTGATATATTTTACATTTGTATCTTCGTAATATTCGTAAAAGCTGTTGTTGACTTTTACAGTTATGGTCCCCATGTTGTATACTTGTCTATGTTGTGATAATGCACCTGACCAAATTTCTCCAGTTAGAGATAATAAAGTTATTCTTATCTTAGCTTATCTACCGTTACTGCGTCTACAAGGAAAGGAAGAAGAACTCACTTCGTAAAAAACATACGAGTATGCAGCACATCCACCCTACATGAAATATCATTTTGCACGTGAAGTAATCACACGAAAGCTAACAGGGACATGAACATGCACGCGCGCGCGCGCACACACACACACACACTCTCTCTCGGCGGGGCAAGAATTGCAATTTCACCTCTGTTACACACGCACGCACGCACGCACGCACACACACACACACACACACACACACATCTCATCTAAGATTTTGTCAGAGACAACCAAAGCACCACAAAATACCCAACAGTGAGCTGTCTGAAGACGGAGAGAGAGAGAGAGAGAGAGAGAGAGAAATGTGTGTGTGTGTGTGTGTGTGTGTGTGTGTGTGTGTGTGTGTGTGTGTGTGTGTAAACGGACTGGTGGACACACAGACAGACAGACAAGCAGGCAAGCAGACAGGGAAGACATACCTACATTCAATTGCCTTCAACGCAGAATTCGTTCAAGCAGCCAGCTTTACACAAAGCCTTTATCCGACCTTATTTCCCCAAATCGGTTTGTTCTTTCATCATCTTTGTTTCTTTGTTTTCCTTTTTTTCTTTCTTTTGTTTTTCTTCAAACGATGCAGTTGGCATTATCTGTCGTTTCCAAGCTCTTGGGGTAAGCACCCAACGACAGAACCACCCATTGATTGGGGAAAGTGAGCAAATCGATGAGAATGAGAGAGAAGAAGAAGACAAATATAGACACACACACACACACACACACACACACACACACACACACACACACGCACGCACACGCACACGCACACGCACACACACACACACAGCAGTCAGATTTAACGATCTTACCACACTGGCTGCTAGCGTGCTTCGCTTTCTCACCATTCCCCTGCATGTCTTTGCTCCTAGCTCAGGGTTTCCTCCTCACAGGAGCTCAGGGTTTCCTCCTCACAAGATTTCCTCCTCACAGCTCAGGATTTGCTCCTCACAGGAACTCAGGATTTCCTCCTCACAGCGCAGGATTTCCTCCTCACAAGATTTCCCCCTCACAGTTCACGATTTCCTCCTCACAGTTCACGATTTCCTCCTCACAGCTCAGGATTTCCTCCTCACAGGAACACAGGATTTCCTCCTCACGGGAACACAAGATTTCCTCCTCACAACTCAAGATTTCCTCAGGATTTCCTCCTCACAGCTCAGGATTTCCTTCTCACAGCTCAGGATTTCCTTCTCACAGCTCAAGGTTTCTTCCTCACAGCTCAGGATTTCCTCCTCACAGCTCAAGATTTCCTCCTCACAGGAACCCAGGATTTCCTCCTCACAGCTCAGGATTTCCTTCTCACAGCTCATGGTTTTTTCCTCACAGCTCAGGATTTCCTCCTCACAGCTCAGGATTTCCTCCTCACATCTCAGGATTTCCTCCTCACAGCTCAGGATTTCCTTCTCACAGCTCATGGTTTTTTCCTCACAGCTCAGGATTTCCTCCTCACAGGAGCTCAGGATTTCCTCCTCACAAGAGCTCAGGATTTCCTCCTCACAGGAGCTCAGGATTTCCTTCTCACAAGAGCTCAGGATTTCCTCCTCACAGCTCAGGATTTCCTCCTCACAGGAGCTCAGGATTTCCTCCTCACAGCTCAGGATTTCCTCCTCACAGGAGCTCAGGATTTCCTCCTCACAAGAGCTCAGGATTTCCTCCTCACAAGAACTCAGGATTTCCTCCTCACAAGAGCTCAGGATTTCCTCCTCACAAGAACTCAGGATTTCCTCCTCACAAGATTTCTTCCTCACAGGAACCCAGGATTTCCTCCTCACAGCTCAAGATTTCCTCCTCACAGGAACCCAGGATTTCCTCCTCACAGCTCAGGATTTCCACAGCTCAGTATTTCCTCCTCACGATTCCTAGATGCGATTATCATGAAATACGTGCTTAAAAACAACAACCCCCCCCCCCCCCCCCCCTGATAGTGGAGGGTGGGTTGGGGGGTTTGGGGGGGGGGGGGCTGAGGGAGACAGTGTGTGTGCGTGAGATAAAGAGATAGAGTGTGAGCGCGTATATGTGTATGTGTGTTTGAGAGAGAAAGAGAGAGAGAGAGATCAGGAGACAGGCAGACAGCAGACAGACAGACAGAGGATGATGATGCACAGACACAAACACAGTGGAGCTGGATCAGAGAACACACACACACACACACACAGATCGAGAGCTGGGGCGTGAAGTAGGGGAGTGAGGAGGGGGGGGGGGTGAAGAAAACGCAAATCCCGGGTCAGTTTCGTTCCTTCTAATCCTTGATCTGATGAGCGATGAAGTAACAATGGCCCAAAGCGCAGTGCGGCGTTCAGTACGATCGCATCATTCTGCATGCTCCCACAATCTGTGCTTCACTGGAGAATTGGCCGTCAACATCATCAGCCCATCCGTCACGTGATTTTTTGTCCACGGAGGGAGATATTTTACAGCTGCTGGTGTGGACATGCTTTGGCTGAAGACTTGTTCCTCGGGACACTGGACATTTATCATTACCCTGTCCTGATAATTATCAATACCCTCACTGACTCCTGATAACCGTCATTACCCTCACTGACTCCTGATAACCATCATTACCCTAACTGATTCCTGATGATCATCATTACCCTGATTCCAGATAATCATCATTACCCTCACTCATTCCTAATAATCATCATTACCCTCACTGATTCCTGATAATCATCATTGCCCTCACTGATTCCTGATAATTGTCATTACCCTCTCCTGATAATTATCATTACACTCACTGATTCCTGATAATCGTCATTACCCTCACTGATTCCTGATAATCATCATTACCCTAACTGATTCCTGATGATTGTCATTACCCTCACTGATTCCTGATGATTTCATTACCCTCTTCTGGTAATTAACATTACCCTCACTGATTCCTAATACTTATCGTTACCCCCTCACTGATGCCTTATAATTATCATTACCCTCTCCTGATAATTTTAATTATCAATACTCCCGATTCCTGATAATTATCATTAGAGAACGGGACAAAAAAAAATGGACCAAACCTCATCACGGCATTCAGAAGGACACCATCACCGGTTGTTTTCTGCATGCTCACAGGCCAACTGGGTGTCAACGCTGCCAACACTTCCCTCGGGTGATTTTTCCCAGAGATCTTTTTTTCTTTTCTTTTTTTTCTTTTTTTTTTTTAAAGACATAACCAGAAATGATGTGGTTTCAGAAAGCCGCGTCTAACGAACTGGCTAATGGCACAACAGGAGAGAGCACCATCCTCCATTTCTAGCGAAATTTCCTCGAGATGTGCTGGAAAGAAAGATACCCCCCCCCCACCCCTCCCCCTCCCATCAATCACCCCCACCCCCACACCCCTTAGACAAAAATCATCTTATGATTGGTATATCCCTCACTCTGAACAGTTCTTTCTGAAGATGACTGGACAGTTTTTCCTTTGCATGTGATGGACCTTTGAACCCTCCACACTCCTCTTCCAGTTGACAACCACGGCTTGTGGTGCGGTGTCCAGTTTATCTTGGGCTTCACTGTGAAAAGTCCCTTTTAACTCGCTCAGTACGGCCAATCCTCTCTTCTCCTCTACACAGACCCTTCAGATGTCCAGTGGGTGTCTGAATGACCCAACCTTTAGCTTCCGTCGTCAGAATTGTGGTATTCTTTGTCAACATTCACGTCTTCAGTATAAGAGCCTTCCGCTTGCAATATTTTGAAGATGGTAATTGGGGTGAAACGCTGTTAACATCGTCTCTTTCGCCGTTCGTATGGAGAGAGTTAATCCCCTTTGGATTATTAGCCCTTGTTTCCGGCCCCCTCTGGCCATTTGTGGTATTTCCCGTTTTTACAGATTTCAACAACTACAAATGTTTGGGCTGTTATTCTGTCAAAAAGATCTGTTGTTGTTTGTTGGGTTTTTGTGTGTGTTTTTTTCCCCTTTCAGTTTTCTGCACATGTATGTTTTTGAGAGAAACATTCCTGACAAAAGATGATGATGATGATGGTGATGTTAATGATGATGATGATGATGTGGGTACTTACATAGCGCCTATCCTCGCTCGGTGACCAAGCTTTAAGAGCTTTACAAACACGGAGTCATTTGCACATGAGGCTGCCTACCTGGGTAGAGCCAACTGACAGCTGCCATTTGGCGCTCATCATTCGTTTCCTGTGTCATTCAATCATGTTTCAGTCATGCAGACATATATTGATACAGACATGTAACATTTGTTGTACGTGTATGACCGTTTTGTTTATTGATCCCCGCGTATAGCGGGGAATGCATGTAATTGAGTGAGGGTGTTTTCTGTCCTACTTACTGTCAGCTGGAGTGAGGGTGTTTTTTTTCCTGTCTACAGTCAGCTGGAGTGAGGGTGTTTTCTATGGAGTGAGGGTGCTTTCTTTCCTGTCTACAGGCAGCTGGAGTGAGGGTGTTTTTTTTTCCTGTCTACAGGCAGCTGGAGTGAGGGTGTTTTTTTTTCCTGTCTACAGGCAGCTGGAGTGAGGGTGTTTTCTATGGAGTGAGGGTGTTTTCTATGGAGTGAGGGTGCTTTCTTTCCTGTCTACAGGCAGCTGGAGTGAGGGTGTTTTTTTTTCCTGTCTACAGGCAGCTGGAGTGAGGGTGTTTTCTATGGAGTGAGGGTGCTTTCTTTCCTGTCTACAGGCAGCTGGAGTGAGGGTGTTTTTTTTTCCTGTCTACAGGCAGCTGGAGTGAGGGTGTTTTCTATGGAGTGAGGGTGTTTTCTATGGAGTGAGGGTGCTTTCTTTCCTGTCTACAGGCAGCTGGAGTGAGGGTGTTTTCTATGGAGTGAGGGTGCTTTCTTTCCTGTCTACAGGCAGCTGGAGTGAGGGTGTTTTTTTTTCCTGTCTACAGTCAGCTGGAGTGAGGGTGTTTTTTTTCCTGTCTACAGTCAGCTGGAGTGAGGGTGTTTTTTTTCCTGTCTACAGTCAGCTGGAGTGAGGGTGTTTTCTATGGAGTGAGGGTGCTTTCTTTCCTGTCTACAGGCAGCTGGAGTGAGCGTGTTTTCTATGGAGTGAGGGTGTTTTCCTTCCTGTCTACAGTCAGCTGGAGTGAGCGTGTTTTCTATGGAGTGAGGGTGTTTTCTATGGAGTGAGGGTGTTTCCTGTCCTGTCTACAGGCAGCTGGAGTGAGCGTGTTTTCTATGGAGTGAGGGTGTTTTCTTTCCTGTCTACAGTGAGCTGGAGTGAGGGTGTTTTCTATGGAGTGAGGGTGTTTTCTATGGAGTGAGGGTGTTTTCTATGGAGTGAGCGTGTTTTCTATGGAGTGAGGGTGTTTTCTATGGAGTGAGGGTGTTTTCTTTCCTGTCTACAGGCAGCTGGAGTGAGCGTGTTTTCTATGGAGTGAGGGTGTTTTCTTTCCTGTCTACAGGCAGCTGGAGTGAGCGTGTTTTCTATGGAGTGAGGGTGTTTTCTTTCCTGTCTACAGTGAGCTGGAGTGAGGGTGTTTTCTATGGAGTGAGGGTGTTTTCTATGGAGTGAGGGTGCTTTCTTTCCTGTCCACAGTGAGCTGGAGTGAGGGTGTTTTCTATGGAGTGAGGGTGTTTTCTATGGAGTGAGGGTGTTTCCTGTCCTGTCTACAGTCAGGAGCAGGTAACAGGCCTGATGAGCAACACTCAGTGCAACACGATCTGCCTAGACTTACCTCCCCTTTTGGAGACCCAACATGGCTGACATGGTCATTGAATGGGAGAGATTAGAATACAGTGTCATACGATAAAGTACAGTCCAACACACATCACAAACCAATACAACGCAACCCAACACAACGCAATACAGTGTCATCACAATATCATGAATATAGCACTGCACACTACACCTCGATAAGTCACGACACGACACAACGCAACAAGACGCATCGGAAACCAAATCAACGCACTGCATACAACGCAATGCAACGCAACACAAAGCGATTCAGGTCATTCTTCTTTTTCCCCAAACAGGCTGTGGGCGGACGTGTTTCGGGTGCAGGGTGCAGGCAACCATATGCACTGGGAGCGGGTGTCGGAGGACGTGGCCCCGGTGAACATCTCGTGTGTGCAGGACACGCCGCACACCGTCTTCCAGGTCACCGCCTACAACAGACAGGTGGAGAAGATCTTTGACGTCCGTATCTCTCAGCCAGGTCAGTGATCTGGTGTGGTGTTGGTGTGGTGTGGTGTGGTGTGGTGTGAGGTGGTGTGGTGTGGTGCGGGGTGGTGTGGTGTGGGGTGGTGTAATGTTCAACTTCTTTGTACAAGATCTTTCACGTCCGCATCTCGCAAACAAGTCAGCTGTCTGGAGTGTTGTGGTGTGGTGTGGTGTGGTGTGGTGTGATGTGGTGTGGTGTGGTGTGGTGTGGGGTGGTGTGGTGTGGTGTGGTGTGATGTGGTGTGGTGTGGTGTGGTGTGATGTGGTGTGGTGTGGTGTTGGTGTGGTGTGAGGTGGTGTGGTGTGGTGTGGTGTGGTGTGGTGTTGGTGCGGTGGGGTGTGGTGTGGGGTGGTGTAATGTTCAACTTCTTTGTACAAGATCTTTCACGTCCGCATCTCGCAAACAAGTCAGCTGTCTGGAGTGTTGTGGTGTGGTGTGGTGTGGTGTGGTGTGATGTGGTGTGGGGTGGTGTGGTGTGGTGTGGTGTGGTGTGGTGCGGGGTGGTGTGGTGTGGGGTGGTGTAATGTTCAACTTCTTTGTACAAGATCTTTGACGTCCGTATCTCGCAGCCAAGTCAGCTGTCTGGAGTGGTGTGGTGTGGTGTGGTGTGGTGTGGTGTTGGTGTGGTGTGAGGTGGTGTGGTGTGGTGCGGGGTGGTGTGGTGTGGGGTGGTGTAATGTTCAACCTCTTTGTACAAGATCTTTCACGTCCGCATCTCGCAAACAAGTCAGCTGTCTGGAGTGTTGTGGTGTGGTGTGAGGTGGTGTGGTGTGGTGTGGTGTGGTGTGGGGTGGTGTAATGTTCAACCTCTTTGTACAAGATCTTTCACGTCCGCATCTCGCAGCCAAGTCAGTTGTCTGGTGTGGTGTGGTGTGGTTTGGTCTTTTCTGTTCTATCCTGGTCTGGTCCGGTCTGTTCTATCCTGGTCTGATCGTCGTTGACATCGATGTCTTCGTCGTCACCATCACTAATATCATCATAATTACACCAGCATCATCACCGTCGTCGTCGTCGTCATCGCAGCCTCATTGCCGTAATAACATCGTCATCACCATTGTTGTCATCATTGTCATCATCAACTTCATCATCATCATCATCATCATCAACAACATCATCGTCATCGTTGACGTCGTCATCAAAATCATCATCAACGTTGTCGTCGTTGTCATCACCATCATCGTCACCATTGTCATCATTTTCGTGTACTCCGAAATAGACATGTACTGTTTTGTCTTGTTATGTTTTGCCTTGTCTTATCATTATTATCGTCATGATCATCATCTGCCCCTCCTTCTCCTGACCATGAAGGAGAAGAAGAAGGAGGTAGGAGGATGGAAGGAAGGGAGGAATTAATGAATTTTATTTCTGAGGGTAATAGAATAAGCAACGATGCTTTTTTTTTCACCCATCTCCCAAAAGAACATTGGGGGAAAATATTTATAAACAAATGAATTTCAAATAGCATCACATAACATCAAACGAGAAAGGAAGAAAAAAAATCAAAGCATCACATTCATTACAAATCATGGAAAGAACTATAAGGAACTTGTACACATAAACACGTATATGCGCGAAGAAATGCAGAGAAAATAGAGACAGACAGACAAACACACAGACCAAAAGAGACACACAGGGATGGAGGGATAGACAGAAATAGCAAGATTTCCCATCAGATACTTAATTTCTGTTTATAATTAGCAAAGCTTTCCATCAGATAGTCATGGTACTTTTTTTTTTTTTTTTTTTTATAATATTGAGACATGTATGAACATTGAAACTAGATAAGATGTTCCAGAGACATCCACCAGAGTAAATAAATATGGAATATGGAGGAATGGGATGGAGGAGGGGGTGGAGGAGGATGGAGGGGATGGAGGAGGGGGTGGAGGAGGATGGAGGATGGAAGAGGGGATGGAGGAATATGGAAGAGTGGGATGGAGGAGGGGCTGGAAGATGTAGGAGGGGGGATGGAAGACGGGGATGGAGGACGGGGATGGAGGAGGATGTAGGATAGAAGAGGGGAATGTAGAAGGATGGAGGAGGATGGAGCAGGATGTAGGATAGAAGAGGGGGATGTAGAAGGATGGAGGAGGATGGAGCAGGATGTAGGATAGAAGAGGGGGATGTAGAAGGATGGAGGAGGATGGAGGGGGGGGATGGAGGAGGATGGAGCAGGATGTAGGATAGAAGAGGGGGATGTAGAAGGATGGAGGAGGATGGAGGGGGATGGAGGAGAGGGATGGAGGAGGATGGAGGAGGATGGAGATGGAGGAGGATGGAGGAGGAGGATGGAGATGGAGGAGGATGGAGGAGGAGGATGGAGGAGGAGGGGGATGGAGGAGGATGATGGAGGAGGATGGAGATGGAGATGGAGGAGGATGGAGGATGGAGGATGATGGAGATGGAGGATGGAGGAGGATGGAGATGGAGGAGGATGGAGGAGGAGGATGGAGGAGGATGGAGGATGGAAGAGGGGTTGGAGGAATATGGAGGAGAGGGATGGAAGAGGATGGAGGAGAGGGATGGAGGAGGTGGATGGAGGAGGATGGAGGAGGGGGATGGAGGAGGGGGATGGAGGTGGATGGAGGAGTAGGATGTAGGAGGATGGAGGAGAGGTATGGAGGAGGGGGATGGAGGAGGGGGATGTAGGAGGATGTAGGAGAGGGATGGAGGTGGATGAAGGAGAGGGATGGAGGAGGGGGATGGAGGAAGAGGATGGAGGAGGATGGAGGAGGATGGAGGAGAGGGATGGAGGAGGGGGATGGAGGAAGATGGAGGAGGATGGGGGATGGAGGAGAGGGATGGAGGAGGAGGATGGAGGAGGGGGGTGGAGGATGATGGAGGAGGATGGCGGAGGAGGGGGGATGGAGGAGGATGGAGAGGAGGAAGAGGATGGAGGTGGATGGAGGAGGGGGATGGAGGAAGAGGATGGAGGAGGATGGAGGAGGAGGATGGAGGAGGATGGAGGAGGAGGATGGATGGAGGAGGATGGAGGAAGAGGATGGAGGAGGAGAAGGATGGATGGAGGAGGGGGATGGCTAACGGTTCGTGCCGCAGTGCAGGATCTTTCCCATGTAGAAATGACCCAGGAGAGACCGATTGCCATAACAACCAGAGACTCCCCTGTAATTCCCAGACCGGCGCCGCCGGAGTCAAAGATGGGTGTGTAGGGGAAGGGGGCGTGGTATCTGTAAGATGACTGCCTGCTCCATTACGGCCACAGGCCAAAAGGGCAGGGTTATGAGCCATGCCCCCCACCCACCCACACACACAGCCTGTCTTCTGTCCCCATCACACACACCCTGCTCTCCTCCCACACACACACACACTTCACACACACCATGCCCTCCCCCTACCCCTCACACACACACACACACCCTCCCCTACTCCAACACACACCCTGTCCCCCCCCCTCACCCCTCACACCCACTCACACACACCCTGCCCTCCCTCCTCACACACACCCTGCCTTCCCCCCTCACACACACCCTTCCCCGTCACACACACCCTCCCCTCCCCTGTCTGTCTATCTGCCTGTATGTCTGTATCTATCTATCTAACTGACTGTCTGTCTGTCTATCTATCTATCTATCTATCTATCTATCTGTCTGTCTATCTAACTGACTGTCTGTCACTCTATCTATTTACCTGTCTGTCTCACTATATGCCTGTCTGTCTGTCTCTATCTGTATGCCTGTCTGTCTGTCTATCTATCTGTCTATCTATCTGTCTGTCTGTCTGTCTATCTGTCTGTCTATCTATCTATCTGTCTATATATCTCTGTTACTGTCTCAGATTGGGGTCTTTATTTGGTAAGTATTTGCGCGGGGTGTGTTTTCCTTACTACCACACACCCCCACCGCCCCCCCACCGACCCCCTCCCCCTCTTTGTCCATTCTGTCTTGTCTGGCCGTGTTTGCTGACCTATAGTCGGGCGGAGTGCTGCCGAATTTATCACTGCTCCAAGCCTGACCATACATACAAACTCTTTACAAGTAGTTTTAAGGACCATTTCATATATATATATATATATATATATATATATATATATATATATATATATATATATATATATATATATATATAAAAGCAGGTCTGTCTTCACATTGCTTTAATCAAGAGATGATTCATATTTATAACGCAGGCTGCACAATGTCAACCTCTGACCTCTCACTGAACACAGACGGCTGTTTCAGGCACACGTGCACCATGAACACTTGAGAAATGACCTTGAAAAATCCAAGTTCCCGCCCAAAGTTGATAGTTATTCAGTGGTTATTTTGAGACGAAAGCTCTGGTTCGTCACTGTGAAGAACTGAAGTGCATGTGCGAGGAAGCAGCTCTGGTTATCACATTGGCTGCCTGCAGACACCGCTGTTTACCGGTAATGCCGCACCCTGTCACCACGTCCTCACCGCTGTTCACTGGTAATGCCACGCCCTGTCCATACCGCTGTTTACCGGTAATGCCGCACCCTGTCCACACCACTGTTTACCGGTAATGCCGCACCCTGTCACCACGTCCTCACCGCTGTTTACCGGTAATGCCGCACCCTGTCTCCACGTCCACACCGCTGTTTACCGGTAATGCCGCACCCTGTCACCACGTCCACACCGCTGTTTACCGGTAATGCCGCACCCTGTCACCACGTCCACACCGCTGTTTACCGGTAATGCCGCACCCTGTCACCACGTCCACACCGCTGTTTACCGGTAATGCCGCACCCTGTCACCACGTCCTCACCGCTGTTTACCGGTAATGCCGCACCCTGTCACCACCGCTGTTTACCGGTAATGCCGCACCCTGTCACCACCGCTGTTTACCGGTAATGCCGCACCCTGTCACCACGTCCACACCGCTGTTTACCGGTAATGCCGCACCCTGTCCACACCGCTGTTTACCGGTAATGCAGCATCCTGTCACCACCGCTGTTTACCGGTAATAACGCACCTTGTCACCACCGCTGTTTGCCGGTAACGCCGCACCCTGTCACCACGTCCACACTGCTGTTTACCGGTAATGCCGCACCCTGTCACCACGTCCTCATCAAGAAATCTGTTCAAGTTCCCACGTGGTCCTTAAGGTTTCTGTAAACCCTGTGGAACGGCAATAGGGGAGAAGATGAAGAAAGAAGAAGAAGAAGAAAAAGAAAAAGAAGAAGAAGAAGAGGAGGAGGAGGCGGCGGCGGCGGCAGCAGCCGCCCAATGAAACATGTCTGCAAGTCACGACATGCTCCAGTATTCAGTGAAGGAGAAACCAGCAGCAGTCCCTCCATCAAGGCTGTGGGAATAAGCCACACGTTGCCCAGGCTGTGAGAATAAGCCACACGTTGTTCAGGCTGTGAGAATAAGCCACACGTTGTCCACACATTGTCCAGGCTGTGAGAATAAGCCACACGTTGTTCAGGCTGTCTGAAAAAGCCACACGTTGTTCAGGTTGTGAGAATAAGCCACACGTTGTTCAGGTTGTGAGAATGAGCCACACGTCGTTCAGGCTGTGAGAATGAGCCACACGTTGTTCAGACTGTCAGAATAAGCCACACAATGTTCAGGTTGTGAGAATGAGCCACACGTCGTTCAGGCTGTGAGAATGAGCCACACGTTGTTCAGACTGTCAGAATAAGCCACACGATGTTCAGACTGTCAGAATAAGCCACACGATGTTCAGACTGTCAGAATAAGCCACACGATGTTCAGACTGTCAGAATAAGCCACACGTCGTTCAAGCTGTGAGAATGAGCCACACTTGTTCAGGCTGTGAGAATAAGCCACACGTTCAGGCTGTGAGAATGAGCCACACGTTGTTCACGCTATGAGAATAAGCCACTCGATGTTCAGACTGTCAGAATAAGCCACACGTTGTTCAGGCTGTGAGGATAAACCACACGTTGTTCAGGCTGTGAGAATGAGCCACATGATGTTCAGGCTGTGAGAATGAGCCACACGTTGTTCAGACTGTCAGAATAAGCCACACAATGTTCAGGTTGTGAGAATGAGCCACACGTCGTTCAGGCTGTGAGAATGAGCCACACGTTGTTCAGGCTGTGAGAATGAGCCACACGTTGTTCAGGCTGTGAGAATAAGCCACATGTGGCTCAGGCTTTCTTCTAACTCGCGTCGACTCCTTCTCAGCCTGTCATCCTTTTGGCCTCAAACCTGATCACTTTGTCTTGCACAGTGTGCTTGGGGTGTTTGGTGTTTCATCACACCCCCAGAGATTTTATCAATTTTCGAAAAAAAATGAAAAACTTGATATTTTTATTAGCTGAATATCTTTTCTTGGAGTCAGTGTTTGTTTGGTATCTAACATTCTATGTGCAGCACAGCACAGGAAAGTACAGCACAACATAGTACAATACAGCACAGCACAGCATAGCACAACAAGGCACAGCACAGCATAGCACAGCACAACACAGTACAGGACAACACAACATAGCACAGCACAGAAGAGCACAGCACAGCACAGCACAAGAAGTACGGTACAATACAACACAGCACAGTACAATACAACACATCACAGTACAATATAACACATCACAGTACGATACAGCACAGTACAATAAATCACAGCACATACAGAATAGCACAACGCAACACAGTACAATACAGAACAAAACAGCACAACACAATACAGCACAGTACAATACAGTACAGCACAATACATCACAGCACAACATAGCACAGTACAGTACAGCACAGCACAATACAGCACAACACTGCACAGTATGATATAGCACAATAATGCACAGCCCAGTACAATACAGCACAGCACAGTATAATACAGGACAGTACAATACAGCACAACACAGCACAGCACAACACAGCACAGCACATTATAATATGGCACAACACAGCACAGTACAATACAGCACAGCACAGGTGAATACAGCACAGCACAAAACAGAACAGCACAGTACAATACAGCACACTACAGTACAATACAACACAGCACAGTACAATACAGCACAGCACAGTACAATACAGCACAGCACAGTACAATACAGCACAGCACAATACAGCACAGTACAATAAAGCACAGCACAGCACAGTACAATACAGCACAGCGCAACACAGCACAGCATAGTAAAATACAGTACAGCACAGTACAATAAAGCACAGCACAGTACAATACAGTACAGTACAACACAGCACAGCATAGTAAAATACAGCACAGCACAGTACAATAAAGCACAGCACAGTACATTACAGCACAGCGCAGCAAAACACAGCACAGCAAAGTACAATACAGCACAGCAGAATACAGCACAGCACAACACAGTACAGCACAGCACAACACAGTACAGCACAGCACAGCATAACACAGTACAGTACAGTACAATACAGCACAACACAACACAGATCAGCACAGCACAATACAGCACAGCACAACACAGGTCAGTACAGCACAACACAGCACAGTACAGTACAGCACAGCACAATACAGCACAGCACAATACAGCACAGTACAACACAGATCAGCACAACACAGCACAGCACAATACAGCAGAGTACAACACAGATCAGCACAACACAGCACAGTACAATACAGCACAGTACAACACAGCACAGCACAATACAGCACAGTACAATACAGCACGGTAGAATACTGCACAGCACAATACAGTACAATACAGCACAACACAGATCAGCACAGCATAGCACAGCACAGGACAGCACAGAACAATACAGCACAGCACAATACAGCACCGTACAGCACAGCACAACACAACATAGCACAGAACAGCACAACACAGCACCGTACAGCATAGCACAGCACAATACAGCACAGCACAATACAGTACAATACAGCACAACACAGCATAGCACAGCACAGGACAGCACAGAACAGTACAACACAGCACAGTACAATACAGCACAGCACAATACAGCACAGTACAATACAGCACAGTACAACACAGCACAGCACAATACAGCACAGTACAATACAGCACGGTAGAATACTGCACAGCACAATACAGTACAATACAGCACAACACAGATCAGCACAGCATAGCACAGCACAGGACAGCACAGAACAATACAGCACAGCACAATACAGCACCGTACAGCACAGCACAACACAACATAGCACAGCACAGCACCGCACAGAACAGCACAACACAGCACCGTACAGCATAGCACAGCACAATACAGCACAGCACAGCACCGCACTGCAACGCAACGCAACGCAACACATGAATATTAACGGGGTGGGTGGAGTGTGAATGATTTTGTGATGGGGAAGGATGCAGGGAAAATATTGGTGGGAGGGAGGAGGGGGGGGGAATGGTTTTGTGATGTAGGGAAAATATTGTGTCAAAAGCACACTTTGGGGAGGAGGAAAACTTGCTTAATAAAGTTCCAGACTCGACGGAATTAGTCAGTAAAACGATCAAACATCATTAAAACATGGCAGCGCAACGCCAACTAACCACTTTGATATCTATAATCATTACTGTGGCTTTTCTTTCCTCGGTGATCTGAATCTTCTTATTGCCCTCGTGATGCCACTGTCGGTTTTTGTTTTGTTTTGTTTGTTTCATTTTGGTTTTTGTTCACCTGTTTTCAAAAATATCTCCTCCATACCCTTCCCTTTTCAGTCAATAGTTTCCCTTCCTTTCTGTCAACATGCAGTGTGTTTTGCAGTAATTGTATGTGGAAGGTATGTGTGTGTGCATATTAGTGTGTGTGTGTGTGTGTGTGTGTGTGTGTGTGTGTGGTTTTTAGATGGGGAGTGTCTGAAGACTGAATGTCCATATCAAATTCTTCTATCTGAAGCCAGTAAAAAGTCTGCAAGTTTTGACGTGTTCAAGTGTGGAAGTCTTGACGTCTTGAAGTGTGGAAGTCTTGACGTATTCAAGTCTGGAAGACTGGAAGTTTTGACGTCTTGAAGTGTGGAAGTCTTGACGTATTCAAGTGTGGAAGTCTGGAAGTTTTGACGTCTGGAAGTGTGGAAGTCTTGCCGTATTAAAGTGTGGAAGTCTGGAAGTTTTGACGTCTTGAGGTGTGGAAGTCTTGCCGTATTCAAGTGTGGAAGTCTGGAAGTTTTGACGTCTTGAGGTGTGGAAGTCTTGACGTATTCAAGTGTGGAAGTCTGGAAGTTTTGACGTCTTGAGGTGTGGAAGTCTTGACGTATTCAAGTGTGGAAGTCTGGAAGTCTTGAAGTGTGGAAGTCTTTACGTATTCAAGTGTGGAAGTCTGGAAGTTTTGACGTCTCGAGGTGTGGAAGTCTTGACGTATTCAAGTGTGGAAGTCTTGACATCTTGAAGTGTGGAAGTCTTTACGTATTCAAGTGTGGAAGTCTGGAAGTTTTGACGTCTTGAGGTGTGGAAGTCTTGACGTATTCAAATGTGGAAGTCTGGAAGTCTTGACATCTTGAAGTGTGGAAGTCTTGACGTGTTCAAGTGTGGAAGTCTTGAGATCTTGAAATGTGGAAGTCTTGACGTCTTGATGTGTTCAGAAGTTTTTTTCTTTCCCAACTTTCCTTCAGAGTCATTCCTGCCTGTGATGTTTGGCTGTGAAACCGATTTGGTTTGCTCGAGGAAAAGATTTAGCGCTGTACATAATATATCTATCATGAATAGTGATTATATATATATATATATATATATATATATATATATATATATGTATGTATGTATATATATATGTATATATATATATATATATATAGATAGATAGATAGATAGATATATAGATATATATAGATATATATAGATATAATCATTATTACATAATTATCGTTAATGTTTTTGTTTCTTTCTTTGACGACTCTCTTTTCACTGGAATTTTTTCACCAGAAATTATTTGTTGAGCGAAATGTCAGGTGTAATTTCTGCGCAGCGAGAAGTAATTTAAAACCGTGTGTTGTTTTGTTTTGATTTGTTTGGCTTATAGTTGGAACTCGGAAATGATTTTAAAGGTCAGCGCGCCATGCATTAATCGCAAGAAACAAGGGTAGGGGTGTGAACAGAGACAGAGACACAGAAATGAACACAGATAGAGATAGGGGAGAGGGTGGGGGGGGGGGTAGAGAGGTAAAGAGAAAAAAATATATAAAGGGACAGAAAGACAGGGGGATATAGAGAAAGACAGACAGACGGAGAGAACCACGTTACAACTGAGATGGGTAAAGACAGAGACTGAGGGAGAGAGAGAGGGAGAGAGAGCCATGCCACAACAAAAAGAGAAAGATGGAGAGTACGAGAGAGACAGAGAGAGGGAGAGAGAGAGAGAGAGCCATGCCACAACAAAAAGAGAAAGATGGAGAGTGAGAGAGAGACAGAGAGAGGGAGAGAGAGAGAGAGAGCCATGCCACAACAAAAAGAGAAAGATGGAGAGTGAGAGAGAGAGGGAGAGAGAGAGGGAGAGAGAGAGAGCCATGCCACAACAAAAAGAGAAAGATGGAGAGTGAGAGAGAGACAGAGAGAGGGAGAGAGAGAGAGAGAGCCATGCCACAACAAAAAGAGAAAGATGGAGAGTGAGAGAGAGAGGGAGAGAGAGAGAGAGATGAATCAGATCACCACAGAGAAAGAGAAACTGAAGAATAGAACGACAGACAGACAGACAGACATCAGACAGAGACAAACAGACAGACAGACAGACATCACACAGAGACAGACAAACAGACAGACATCAGACAGGGACAGGCAGAGACAGACAGACATCAGACAGAGACAGACATACAGACAGACAGAGACAGACAGACAGACAGACATCAGACAGAGACATGCAGAGACAGACAGACAGACAGACAGACATCAGACAGAGACAGACATCAGACAGACAGACATCAGACAGAGACAGACATCAGACAGAGACAGGTAGAGACAGACAGACAGACAGACAGACAAGACAGAGACAGGCAGAGACAGACAGGCATCAGACAGAGACAGGCAGAGACAGACAGACAGACAGACTTCAGACAGAGACAGGCAGAGACAGACAGACAGACAGATAGACAGACAGACTTCAGACAGAGACAGGCAGAGACAGACAGACAGACATCAGACAGAGACAGGCAGAGACAGACAGACATCAGACAGAGACAGGCAGAGACAGACAGACAGACATATAGATAGACAGACTTCAGAGACAGGCAGAGACAGACAGACAGACAGACAAGACAGAGACAGGCAGAGACAGACAGACATCAGACAGAGACAGGCAGAGACAGACAGACATCAGACAGAGACAGGCAGAGACAGACAGACAGACAGATAGATAGACTTCAGACAGAGACAGGCAGAGACAGACAAATAGACATCAGACAGAGACAGGCAGAGACAGACAGACAGACATCAGACAGAGACAGACAGACAGACAGACAGATAGATAGACTTCAGACAGAGACAGGCAGAGACAGACAAATAGACATCAGACAGAGACAGGCAGAGACAGACAGACAGACATCAGACAGAGACAGACAGACAGACAGACTTCAGACAGAGACAGGCAGAGACAGACAGACAGACATCAGACAGAGACAGGCAGAGACAGACAGACAGACATCAGACAGAGACAGGCAGAGACAGACAGACAGACAGACTTCAGACAGAGACAGGCAGAGACAGACAGACAGACATCAGACAGAGACAGGCAGAGACAGACAGACAGACAGACTTCAGACAGAGACAGGCAGAGACAGACAGACAGACATCAGACAGAGGCAGGCAGAGACAGACAGACAGACATCAGACAGAGACAGACAGAGACAGACAGACAGACAGACTTCAGACAGAGACAGGCAGAGACAGACAGACAGACATCAGACAGAGACAGGCAGAGACAGACAGACAGACATCAGACAGAGACAGGCAGAGACAGACAGACAGACAGACTTCAGACAGAGACAGGCAGAGACAGACAGACAGACATCAGACAGAGACAGGCAGAGACAGACAGACAGACAGACTTCAGACAGAGACAGGCAGAGACAGACAGACAGACATCAGACAGAGACAGGCAGAGACAGACAGACAGACAGACTTCAGACAGAGACAGGCAGATACAGACAGACAGACAGATAGATAGACAGACTTCAGACAGAGACAGACAGACAGACAGACAGACATCAGACAGAGACAGGCAGAGACAGACAGACAGACTTCAGACAGAGACAGGCAGAGACAGACAGACAGACAGACAGACAGACTTCAGACAGAGACAGGCAGAGACAGACAGACAGACAGATAGATAGACAGACTTCAGACAGAGACAGGCAGAGACAGACAGACAGACAGACATCAGACAGAGACAGGCAGAGACAGACAGACAGACAGACTTCAGACAGAGACAGGCAGAGACAGACAAACAGACAGACATCAGACAGAGACAGGCACAGACAGACAGACAGACATCAGACAGAGACAGACAGACAGACAGAAATCGAGAAATTATCACACCACCACCACAACAACAACACCTCTACTTCCCAGGGGAATGAATTGTTAATTTAAGATCGTTATGCAGCCATTCAGGTGGTGTCAGCGTTATTCTCCTGCCCGCTTCCTCTTTACAGCGAGCATCTCCTCACCACCCCTCCTACACACACACACACACACACACACACACACACACACACACACACACACACACACACAAATACACACATCCTTTAATTCTGCTGACATTGCCCTCATCAACGGTTCCAGTGTTCAGCTTCACACACACACACACACACACACACACACACACACACACACACACACACATCCTTTAATTCTGCTGACATTGCCCTCATCAACGGTTCCAGTGTTCAGCTTCACACACACACACACACACACACACACACACACACACACACACACACACACACACACACACATAGTCACCCCCCACACCCCCAGACACCCCCCTCAACCCCCTCACCAAACAGACAGACAGACAGAGATATCCAGCCAGTCAAGCACACAAACAGACAGACAGACAGAGATATCCAGCCAGTCAAGCACACAAACAGATAGAGATACACAGCCAGTCAAACACACAAACAGACAGACAGAGATACCCAGCCAGTCAAGCACACAAACAGACATACAGACAGGCAAGCAGGCAGGCAGACAGACAGGCACAGACAGACAGACTTGCAGACATTCAGACAGACAAAGATTGTGGAAGCTATTCCCCCTATACATGTCTCTGATCGATGGCCTCGGAACGCTGTCAGGTGATAATCACGTGGTTCCTGTCAATGCCCGGATGAGCCGCGCACGCGTCTGACAGGATGGTGGCCATAGCGTGCCAAAAGGATGATGAAAAAAGGATGGCAACCATAGCGTGCCAAAAGGATGGTGTCAAAAGGACGATGAGCATAGCTTGCCAAAAGGATGGTGACCATAGCGTGCCATAAGGATGGTGCCAAAAGGATGGTGGCCATAGCGTGCCAGAAGGATGGTGACCATAGCTGAGCATAACGTGCCAAAAGAATGGTGACCATAGCGTGCCAAAATGATAGTGACCATAGCGTGCCAAAAGGATGGTGACCATAGCTGAGCATAGCGTGCCAAAAGGATGGTGACAATAGCTGAACATAGCGTGCCAAAAGAATGGTGACCATAGCGTGTCAAAAGGATGGTGACCATAGCGTGCCAAAAGCATGGTGACCATAGCGTGCCAAAAGGTGTCAAAAGAATGGTGACTATAGCGTGCCAAAAGAATGGTGCCAAAAGGATGGTGACCATCGCTGAGCATAGCGTGCCAAAAGGATGGTGACCATAGCTGAGCATATCGTGTTAAAAGGATGGTGACCATAGCGTGCCAAAAGGCGAGAGTTGTCTGGGATTCCCGCCCTCCTCAGACGAGCCCAAAGCACATCAGCCTAAGCTGGCCTCAGATGAATTAATCGCTTCCATCTGACGGAACTCTTTTTTGCGGGGAGGGGGGAGGAGGGGCGAGGGGGACGGGGGGGGGGGGGGGGGGGGGGGGGTACTATCCTGCTTAATTGGAGGTCTGCGTGTCAGCTGGAGCTGATTAAAGCCCTTGTCTACTGATATACATCTCTCTCTCTCTCTCTCTCTCTCTCTCTCTCTCTCTCTCTCTCTCTGTGTGTCTCTCTCTCTCTCTCTCTATATATATATATATATATATATATATATATATATATATATATATATATATGGTTTTTAGGGGACGGGTTTTAGTCGACGCGATATGTGTGTGGTGTGTGTGTGTGTGTGTGTGTGTGTGTGTGTGTGTAATGATTTAACGCATTTTCATTTTTAAGTGACATTAAACGTGTAGTTCATGTGCGTGTGTGTGTGTGTGTGTGTGTGTGTGTGTGTGTGTGTGTGTGTGTAAGCGTGTGTGTGTGCATGTGTGTGTATGTGCGTGCTTCTGTACGTGTATGCCCTCGCGCGCACGAGCGCGGTGTTACTCTTCTGAATCAATATTTATTGCACAAAGTGCATGTGCATCTTTGTATGCGTTTGTGTGAGCACGTGGTGTGTGCGCGTGGAGAGCGCATGCGCGTGTATGTGTGTGTGTACTTTCGTGGGTACGTGCGTGCTTGTGTATGTGTACGCCTCCGCGCGTGCGAGCTCGGCGTAACTGCAGTGAAGCAATACTGCACAAAGCAATTCGTGAATGACAATCGATGGCATCAGTGATATCCCAAATTGAGGGAGAGGAGGGGAGCAAGAGGAAATTGACTCACCGCCCACCGACCAGTAAATAACCAATTCAGATATCGTGTTTTCGCATCAGCGCCGTGCCGAACAATCACCCTTCGCGTTTCCTTTGACATAAGAACGGCGCCAAACAAGACAACGAGAAATATGTTTCCCTTGTCAGCTTTTGAATCCACACACTGTCTTCTTCGATCAGTTCACCAGCAAGGATGCTGTTCCACACAGGCTGAAAAGACAGGCTGTCGTATCGAGCTGTTCATCCAGCCAGCAAAGAGACTCCGCCGTTATGGAGCCTTCTAACAGAGTTCAACACGGGATTGTTATTCCGGAAGGCCTTAGATCAATATGGAACAATAGATAGTTGTTGTTCTATTTGTTATTTGCTTTTTATCGCACATGTTCTGTCCGTGAACACGGAGTTGTGTTATTGTGAAAGACGTTTGATCAATATGGAACAAGAAATAGCTTTCGTTTTTATCTTATTTTCCTTTTTATCTTATTTTACTTTATAATGCACGTGTTTGTCCGTGGAGTTCACATGTACCATTGTCGTCATTTGCGGGCTGATGGTGTGGAGAATGTTTATGATGTGTGGATGTGTAAAGGTGTGGAGAATGTTGATGGTGTGTGGATGTGTAAAGGTGTGGAGAATGATGATGGTGTGTGGATGTCTAAAGGTGTGGATAATGTTGATGGTGTGTGGATGTCTAAAGGTGAGGTGAATGTTGATGGTGTGTGGATGTGTAAAGGTGTGGAGAATGTTGATGGTGTGTGGATGTGTAAAGGTGTGAAGAATGTTGATGGTGTGTGGATGTGTAAAGGTTGAAGAATGTTGATGGTGTGTGGATGTGTAAAGGTTGAAGAATGTTGATGGTGTGTAGATGTGTAAAGGTTGAAGAATGTTGATGGTGTGTGGATGTGTAAAGGTGTGGAGAATGTCGATGGTGTGTGGATGTCTGTGGCGTGGAGAATGTTGATGGTGTGGAGAATGTTGATGGTGTCTGGATGTCTAAAGGTGTGAAGAATGTTGATGGTGTGTGGATGTCTGATGGTGTGGAGAATGTTGAGTGTGTGTGGATGTCTAAAGGTGTTAAGAATGTTGATGGTGTGTGGATGTCTGATGGGGTGGAGAATGTTGATGGTGTGTGGATGTCTAAAGGTGTTAAGAATGTTGGTGTCTGGATGTCTGATGGGGTGGAGAATGTTGATGGTGTGTGGATGTCTAAAGGTGTTAAGAATGTTGATGGTGTGTGGATGTCTGATGGGGTGGAGAATGTTGATGGTGTGTGGATGTGTAAAGGTTGAAGAATGTTGATGGTGTGTGGATGTGTAAAGGTTGAAGAATGTTGATGGTGTGTGGATGTGTAAAGGTGTGGAGAATGTTGATGGTGTGTGGATGTCTGATGGTGTGGTGAATGTTGATGGTGTGTGGATGTGTAAAGGTGTGGAGAATGTTGATGGTGTGTGGATGTCTAAAGGTGTGGAGAATGTTGATGGTGTGTGGATGTGTAAATGTTGAAGAATGTTGATGGTGTGTGGATGTGTAAAGGTGTGGAGAATGTTGATGGTGTGTGGATGTGTAAAGGTGTAGAGAATGTTGATGGTGTGTGGATGTGTAAAGGTGTGGAGAATGTTGATGGTGTGTGGATGTCTAAAGGTGTGGAGAATGTTGATGGTGTGTGGATGTGTAAAGGTGTGGAGAATGTTGATGGTGTGTGGATGTCTAAAGGTGTGGAGAATGTTGATGGTGTGTGGATATGTAAAAGTGTGGAGAATGTTGATGGTGTGTGGATGTCTAAAGGTGTAGAGAATGTTGATGGTGTGTGGATGTCTGATGGTGTGGTGAATGTTGATGGTGTGTGGATGTGTAAAGGTGTGCAGAATGTTGATGGTGTGTGGATGTCTAAAGGTGTGGAGAATGTTGATGGTGTGTGGATGTGTAAATGTTGAAGAATGTTGATGGTGTGTGGATGTGTAAAGGTGTGGAGAATGTTGATGGTATGTGAATGTCTAAAGGTGTGGAGAAAATTGATGGTGTGTGGATGTCTAAAGGTGTGGATAATGTTGATGGTGCGTGAATGTCTAAAGGTGTGGAGAATGTTGATGGTGTGTGGATGTGTAAAGGTTGAAGAATGTTGATGGTGTGTGGATGTGTAAAGGTTGAAGAATGTTGATGGTGTGTGGATGTGTAAAGGTGTGGAGAATGTTGATGGTGTGTGGATGTGTAAAGGTGTGGAGAATGTTGATGGTGTGTGGATGTCTGATGGTGTGGAGAATGTTGATGGTGTGTGGATGTGTAAAGGTGTGGGGAATGTTGATGGTATGTGGATGTGTAAAGGTTGAAGAATGTTGATGGTGTGTGGATGTGTAAAGGTTGAAGAATGTTGATGGTGTGTGGATGTGTAAAGGTGTGGAGAATGTTGATGGTGTGTGGATGTGTAAAGGTGTGGAGAATGTTGATGGTGTGTGGATGTCTGATGGGGTGGAGAATGTTGATGGTGTGTGGATGTGTAAAGGTGTGGAGAATGTTGATGGTATGTGGATGTGTAAAGGTGTGGAGAATGTTGATGGTGTGTGGATGTGTAAAGGTGTGGAGAATGTTGATGGTGTGTGGATGTCTGATGGTGTGGAGAATGTTGATGGTGTGTGGATGTGTAAAGGTGTGGAGAATGTTGATGGTGTGTGGATGTCTGATGGTGTGGAGAATGTTGATGGTGTGTGGATGTGTAAAGGTGTGGAGAATGTTGATGGTGTGTGGATGTCTGATGGTGTGGAGAATGTTGATGGTGTGTGGATGTGTAAAGGTGTGGAGAATGTTGATGGTGTGTGGATGTGTAAAGGTGTGGAGAATGTTGATGGTGTGTGGATGTGTAAAGGTGTGGAGAATGTTGATGGTGTGTGGATGTCTAAAGGTGTGGAGAATGTTGATGGTGTGTGGATGTGTAAAGGTGTGGAGAATGTTGATGGTATGTGGATGTGTAAAGGTGTGGACAATGTTGATGGTGTGTGGATGTCTAAAGGTTTGGAGAATGTTGATGGTGTGTGGATGTCTGATGGTGTGGAGAATGTTGATGGTGTGTGGATGTCTGATGGTGTGGAGAATGTTGATGGTGTGTGGATGTCTAAAGGTGTGGAGAATGTTGATGGTGTGTGGATGTGTAAAGGTTGAAGAATGTTGATGGTGTGTGGATGTGTAAAGGTGTGGAGAATGGTAATGGTGTGTGGATGTCTAAAGGTGTGGGGAATGTTGATGGTGTGTGGATGTCTAAAGGTGTGGAGAATGTTGATGGTGTGTGGATGTGTAAAGGTGTGGAGAATGTTGATGGTGTGTGATGTCTAAAGGTGTGGAGAATGTTGATGGTATGTGGATGTGTAAAGGTGTGGAGAATGTTGATGTGTGTGGGTGTTAAGTGGGAGAAGGGATGGTGTGTGTGGTGTCTAAAGGTGTGTGAGATGTTGATGGTGTGTGGATGCTTGTGTGTGTGGAGATGTGATGTGTGTGTATTCCCAACAGTGATCTGGCATGTTCTGTTGTTGTGTTGTCGATGTCTAAATGTTTGTGAGAAGATGCTTATCCTGTGCTGTTAACGACAAAAGTATAGAAAGTGTTTGTATGTGGATGTGGGAAACATGTAAGAAGAAAACAAAACATAAAAACATGGGTTGTGAAATGGATGTAGAGAATGTTGACGGTGGGCGTGGTATTCTGAGGTGTGATGGAAGAAAAGTGCAGTAGGGAAGTGATAATGTTGGAGAAAGTGATGTGAGTAAGTGGAGTATGAAAAGTGAGAAAAGGATCGGAGTCGTGGATGATAACGAAAGGTCTGGATCAGTTCAACTGTGGAGGCGTTTCCGTTCGACAACATGAGTAATGGCCCGGAAATGCAGCATGGTGTCTGATGGTGAGGAGAATGTTGATGGTGTGTGGATGTCTAAAGGTGTGGAGAATGTTGATGGTGTGTGGATGTGTAAAGGTGTGGAGAATGTTGATGGTGTGTGGATGTGTAAAGGTGTGGAGAATGTTGATGGTGTGTGGATGTGTAAAGGTGTGGAGAATGTTGATGGTGTGTGGATGTGTAAAGGTGTGCAGAATGTGATGGTCTGTGAATGTCTAAAGGTGTGGAGAAAATTGGTGTGTGAATGTCTAAAGGTGTGGAGAATGATGATGGTGTGTGGATGTGTAAAGGTGTGGAGAATGTTGATGGTGTGTGGATGTGTAAAGGTGTGGAGAATGTTGATGGTGTGTGGATGTGTAAAGGTGTGGAGAATGTTGATGGTGTGTGGATGTGTAAAGGTGTGCAGAATGTTGATGGTGTGTGGATGTCTGATGGTGTGGAGAATGTTGATGGTGTGTGGATGTGTAAAGGTGTGGAGAATGTTGATGGTGTGTGGATGTCTGATGGTGTGGAGAATGTTGATGGTGTGTGGATGTGTAAAGGTGTGCAGAATGTTGATGGTGTGTGAATGTCTAAAGGTGTGGAGAAAATTGATGGTGTGTGAATGTCTAAAGGTGTGGAGAAAATTGATGGTGTGTGGATGTCTAAAGGTGTGGAGAATGTTGATGGTGTGTGGATGCCTGATGGTGTGGAGACAAAAGCAGTTCTGTAAGCGCTCTTTAAATATGCGTATGAAGTGTTTCTCATCCCCAACTGCCCACAGGGAGAGACAGACAGACAGGGATCGTCCCGAAAAAAAACAACAGTAACCACCCCCCCCCCTTACCCCCCCCCCCCCCCCCCCCCCAAAAAAAAAGACAAAAATAAATAAATAGATAAAAATAAAAAAGGTTCCGGCAAAGAAGAAAAAAACCCACTTTGATCAGTCTTAGTTCTGATCGATTGCCTGTAACACGACAGGTGATAATCAGAGGCGTCACGTGGGCCTTTTAATGCCCGGATGAGCCTGGGCCCGTCTGTCAAGTATGGCTCACAAGGAGCGCCAAAAGTTGGAGATTGATGTGGAGTTGAGTTGGGGTGGGGGGAAGGCCTCCTTTCGGCTGAGATAAACAGCAGGCCCGATTCGCTGGGTCATTAATTCATTAATTAATCAGCACCATCTGTCACGGACGACTCTTTTAGTACGCTTCCAGTCTGGTTCAGCCAGCCATTTATCTTGGGGGTGTTGTGGCAGAAATCGTACTCCCTGTTTGTGCAGGTTCATTCTGTGTGGGTTTGATGGGGAAGAAGGAGGAGGTTGTGTGTGTGTGTGTGTGTGTGTGTGTGTGTGTTACTCTGCCTTGCTGTGTGTGTGTGTGTGTTTCTGTCTTCCTGACACTATGTCGACCCTCTCTGTCTCTGTCTCTGTCTGTCTGTCTGTCTGTCTGTCTCTTATTCTCGCTTACTCGTTTATCTGATGAAGTACTTTCTTTATCCATTCCAGCTGTTAACGACAAAACAAAAAAACGACTGTTTAGTATGTGGAACTGACATATGGAGAAAGCATGTAAAAAGAAAAAAAAACAAAAAAACCCAAACAAACAAAAAACACATGGGTTGTGAAAATGGACTCACTGTAATGAGAAGTGTCGACGGTTCGGGCCGTAGGTTTTTCATCGGGCTCTGTGATGAGAGAGGAAAAGGCAAGCCCTAGGGAAAGTGATGAGTATTATTCAGCAGAACACCCAAGAGATGTGAGTACAGATGAGGTATGAAACAGTCAGAAAAAGGACTTACAGGAAGTCCGGAGATGAATAACGAAAGGTCTGCATCAGTTTTCACTTCTCGTGGAGGCGTTTCCTCGTTCGGACAAATCCATGCACGCTACACCACACCCACTAGGCCCAGGCCAGACCAGCAGCATAACCCAACGCGTTTAGTCAGGCCTTGAATGCATGCATGCGTGTTTGTGTATTTATCAGAGTGGATTTCTTCTCCCGAAGTTTTCCAGCGGACAGCCCTTTTGTTGCCAATGGTTCTCTATCAGTGCGTCAAGTGCGTGCTGCACACGAGGACCTCGGT
Organism: Babylonia areolata; assembly: GCF_041734735.1. Lineage (NCBI taxonomy): Eukaryota > Metazoa > Mollusca > Gastropoda > Neogastropoda > Buccinidae > Babylonia > Babylonia areolata. The sequence continues at coordinate 39,169,492 of NC_134881.1, read as the reverse complement.
TTGTCGTCTCGTTCCAATGACTAGACGATTAGTTGGATTTTCTGTTTCAATCTAGGGAGAAACGGGAAAAGCGGGAATGGAACCTAGATACTCACGTTTATTGTATGGGCAGATGAACGTCTTAACCATTCTGCCACATTCCTCCAAGGTCTATGTATGTCCGTAAGGGAAAACCAACACCTGTACCAACAAAAACAACAATAATACCACCAACACTACCAACACTACCAGCAATAGCAACAGCAATAACACCACCACCAACAACAATATCAACAACACCAAAACAACACAACTACTGCCATCACCACCAACACTACCACTACCACCACCACCAACAACAACAACAACAACAAAACCCCGTCATATTGACTAATGTACTCATTAGCTGCTACCAGTCGAATGTGCGCGTCTGTGGGTGTGTTTGTTTGCGTGTTTGTGTGTGCATACGCTTGTTCGTGTATGGGGTGCACTTACTTGACGCATGCAGTTTATTCATGGGCAACTTGTGTGTTGCATCACAATCATCATCATCGTCATCATCATCATCATCATCATCACCACCACCATTATTATTATCATTGTTATTGTTATTATTGTTATCATTCAGGCGAGGCGGAATCGGTTGAGCGTTTTGTTCCTCACCCTGTGATCAGCAGTGAGCAGGGCTGGAGCCCCCTCTACGTGTGTATGCGCAAGCAGAAGATCAAATACGCACGTTAAAGATCCTGTAATCCATGTCAGCGTTCGGTGGGTTATGGAAACAAGAATATACCCAGCATGCACACCCCCGAAAACGGAGTATGGCTGCCTACTTGGCGGGGTAAAAACGGTCATACACGTAAAAGCCCACTCGCGTATATACGAGTGAACGTGGGAGTTGAAGCCCACGAACGCAGAAGAAGAAGAAGAGAAGAAGAGGCCCCCTCTTGGGCAGGCATGGTGTTGTGTCCTGGAGGAAGGCCCTTTAGTCTTATGTCCACTCACAACACCCAGGAGTGAATGGGTTTCGAACCCCGATTGGGGAAAGTTAAAACGGCGGAAGAAGAGGAGGGCTGGGCCCTGCCTTCCTGTACCGAGTCCTGGACACAACGGACATGAGTTCACTCCCCCCAATGGCCGTGAAAGGCTTTGGGCCCTATAACTCTGTCACCTTGTTATCACCATGATCATGGTCTGTCTGTCTGTCTGACTGTCTGTCCTTCCTGCAGGAACCATCCACTGATGATAATGATCATGGTCTGTCTTGTCTGTCCTTCCTGCAGGAACCATCCACTGATGATAATGATCATGGTCTGTCTTGTCTGTCCTTCATACAGGGACCATCCACTGATGATAATGTTCATGGTCTGTCTGTCTGTTTGTCTGTCTGTCTGTCTGTCTGTCTGTCTGTCCTTCCTGCAGGAACCATCCACTGATGATAATGATCATGGTCTGTCTGTCTGTCTGTCCTTCCTGCAGGAACCATCCACTGATGATAATGATCATGGTCTGTCTGTCTGTCTGTATGTCTGTCTGTCTGTCTGTCCTCCCTACAGGGACCATCCACTGATGATAATGATCATGGTCTGTCTGTCTGTCTGTCTGCCCTTCCTGCAGGAACCATCCACTGATGATAATGATCATGGTCTGTCTGTCTGTCTGTTCTTCCTGCAGGGATCATCCACTGATGATAATGATCATGGTCTGTCTGTCTGTCTGTTCTTCCTGCAGGGATCATCCACTGATGATAATGATCATGGTCTGTCTGTCTGTCTGTTCTTCGTGGAGGAACCATCCACTGATGATAATGATCATGATCTGTCTGTCTGTCTGTCTGTATGTCTGTCTGTCTGTCTGTCCTCCCTGCAGGGACCATCCACTGATGATAATGATCATGGTCTGTCTGTCTGTCTGTTCTTCTTGCAGGAACCATCCACTGATGATAATGATCATGGTCTGTCTGTCTGTCTGTCTGTCTGTCTGTCTGCCCTTCCTGCAGGAACCATCCACTGATGATAATGATCATGGTCTGTCTGTCCTTCCTGCAGGGATCATCCACTGATGATAATGATCATGGTCTGTCTGTCTGTCTGTCTGTCTTCTGTCTGTCTGTCTGTTCTTCCTGCAGGGATCATCCACTGATGATAATGATCATGGTCTGTCTGTCTGTCTGTCTGTTCTTCCTGCAGGGACCATCCACTGATGATAATGATCATGGTCTGTCTGTCTGTCTGTCTGTCTGTCTGTTCTTCCTGCAGGGACCATCCACTGATGATAATGATCATGGTCTGTCTTGTCTGTCTGTCCTTCCTGCAGGGACCATCCACTGATGATAATGATCATGGTCTGTCTGTCTGTCCTTCCTGCAGGGATCATCCACTGATGATAATGATCATGATCTGTCGTCTGTCTGTCCTTCCTACAGGGACCTTCCACTGATGATAATGATCATGGTCTGTCTTGTCTGTCTGTCCTTCCTACAGGGACCATCCACTGATGATAATGATCATGGTCTGTCTGTCTGTCTGTCCTTCCTACAGGGACCATCCACTGATGATAATGATCATGGTCTGTCTGTCTGTCCTTCCTGCAGGGACCATCCACTGATGATCATGATCATGATCTGTCTGTCTGTCTGTCCTTCCTGCAGGAACCAACCACTGATGATAATGATCATGATCGGTCTTATCTGTCTGTCTGTCCTTCCTGCAGAGACCATCCACTGATGATAATGATCATGGTCGGTCTGTCTGTCTGTTCCTCCTGCAGGGATCATCCACTGATGATAATTATCATGATCTGTCTGTCTGTCTGTCCTTCCTGCAGAGACCATCCACTAATGATAATGATCATGATGTCTTGTCTGTCTGTCCTTCCTACAGGGGCCATCCACTGATGATAATGATCATGGTCTGTCTTGTCTGTCTGTCTGTCCTTCCTGCAGGGACCATCCACTGATGATAATGATCATGGTCTGTCTGTCTGTCTGTCTGTTCTTCCTACAGGGACCATCCACTGATGATCATGATCATGATCTGTCTTGTCTGTCCTTCCTGCAGGGACCATCCACTGATGATCATGATCATGGTCTGTCTTGTCTGTCTGTCCTTCCTACAGGGACCATCATCTGTCCGGCCACAGAGTGCTTCGTCCACTGGCGGGACCCCCTGACCAGCAAGGAGTGGGGACTGAACTTCTCCACTCCCACTGACGCCACCCGCTTCAGGGACTGCTGTTCGGTCAGTGTCTTCTTCTTCTTCTTCTTCTTCTTCTTCTTCTACTACTACTACTTCTACTCCTCCCCTCCCATCCCCCCGCCCCCACACCCCTCCCCCCCCACCCCCTCTCCCCTCGCCCGACTCGTCCTCAGAAAGAAAAGATCTGAGCACATCACTCCTCTTTTGCAACATCTCCACTGGCTCCCTGTCTCACACCGAATAAAAGTACAAGATCAGCACTCTATGTTATAGATGTATTCACAAAACTGCCCCTTCCTATCTCTGTGGCTGCCTTCTACCTCTACACTCCATCTCGCTCACTACGATCGACTTCGGATCCACTCTGTTTACGCATACCCAGATTCAAACACTCGACTGTTGGCCGCCGTTCTTTCTCTGTCTCTGGACCTTGCGATTGGAATGAACTTCCTCTTTCGCTTCGTCAAGTCTCCACACTCAGCTCTTTCAAGTCTGGCCTTAAAACTCACCTCTTCCCAAAATAACCTCCCTTGCCTGCCCTTCCTTGTCTTTAGTTTCTACAGTTTTAGAGTTATGCATGCCTGTGAATGACGGGTGTGAAAGCGTTTTGATTTGTCTCTGCACAAGATTCAGCGCTATATAAATACCATTATTATTATTATTATTATTATTATTATTATTATAAAGACTGACAATTGTTGTGCTGCAGAGAACTGTTTACCAGAGTCCCGCAGATCTGTCAGTTGTGAGTCAGTGTAAGTGTTTCTGCAAATGGGTTGCCCGACAATTCTGAACTGTGGTGTCCATCATTAATTTTATTTCTGTCTTGGCCTCTTCAGTTCCCTGCGGGATTGTTTTAGCAAAGCCGTTTGTCTTGTTGCACGTTACCTATAGGATTCACAAAGAGTTTAGCACCACTTGGGAATTTGCACTTTTCTTCCTGGGGAGCACGGCAAAGTGACGCTGAAGTTTTGGTTTCAAACGTGCAGTTTTGTTGTTAGTTATATGTTGTTTGTTGTATGTTGTTTGATGATATACTTTCTTTGTACATGACTGCGATTGTAACTTACTTCTTCAGGTCCCTTCAGAATGGGCCGTTGGTCTTCTGGAGAAAAAAAAATCATTTCTCTCTGTCTCTGTCTCTGCCTGTCTATCTCTGTCTCCCTGTCTCTCACTTCTCCCAGAATCTACCTCACTCTCCCAGATCCCTCTGAATCAATCTCTGTCTTTCTGTGTGTGTGTGTGTGTCTGAATCTCTCTGTCCCTGTCTCTGTCTCTGTCTCCTTCCCTCCCTCCAAACCTTTCACCCTCTTTTCATTCTTTCCGCTGTCCCGCTCTCTCCAGGGAAGCGGCATCGAGGGGAAGAGAGGAAAGACCCACATCGATTCAGCCCGGCCACGGTTTTCATCTCCCACACCCCTACACCCCACCCTCACCGTCCCCGTCCCCTTCACCCCTCACCCCCTCACCCTCACCCCCTTTCTTCCTGCTGTTCTGACGCCCCCACACACCCCCGCCCTTTTAGCCCGCCCCCCCCCACCCCGTACCCCCCCCCCCCCTTACCCCTCTCCCAACAAACTGTAGGCTGTTTGGGTAGAGATCTGTAACCCCGGAGAACTCGAGAGATGCGTGGAGATCTTAGAGGTGTTTACTGTGTGATTTAGAATCACCTCATCTTTTCTTTCTCCTCTTTTCAGCTGCGTCTTATGCGTGACCCGATCAGTTTTCGTTTTAATGTGCATATTTTAATGGTTGTTGCCCCCGCCCCGCCCCCACCCCCCTCTGCGATTAAAGTTTGTAATGCTGATAAATGGTGATGGATGGGGGGTGGGGGGTATAGGGGCTTGCTCTGTGCGCCTATCTGTCTGTATCTGTCTTTTTCTTCACCATCCATGGAGATCCAAAGCTACGTTTGATTTGTTTTGTTTCAACCGACAAGCTGACACCTGCACTGCAAAACCAGTTCCGATCTCTTCTCTATGTGAGCATAAAGCACATGCACATATTTTATTCTTGTCTCCCAGATGCCCAGGTTCTACTCTCTCACATCAACTCGTATACATACCAGGCCTCGTCCTCCACAGAAGAACACACACACACACACACACACACACATACACACACAAACACACACACACACACACACACACACACACACACACACACACACACACACACACACAAACACACACACACACACACACACACACACACACACACACGACCACGACACCGTACCACAATACACCACACCACACCATACCATTGGCACAACCACCACACCACACCACAACACCACATCACCCCACACCACACCACACCAGACCACATCACCCGCACACCACACCACATGACCCACCCCACACAACACCACATGACCACACCACATCACACCACACTACAACACATCACACCAGGCCACAACACATCACACCACACCATGTCACCCCACACTACATCACACCACACAATGTCACCCCACACCACACCACACCACACAACACCACATGACCACACCACATCACACCACACCACATCACACCACACAATGTCACCCCACACCACACCACACCACACCACACCACACCACGCCACATCACACAACACCACACATCTCCACATCACACCACCCCACACCACATCACACCACACAATGTCACCCCACACCACACCACACCACACCACGCCACATCACACAACACCACACAACCCCATACCACACCACATCACCCCACACCACACCACACCACATCACCCCACCCCACACAACACCACATGATCACACCACAACACAACACATCACACCACACCACATCACAGCACACCACCCGCACACCACACCATATCACCCCACCACACACCACAACACACCACACCACCCCACACCAGACCGATCAACATCTCAGGAAAAAGGAGAATGTCAAAGAGAAAGGGGGGTGGACCCAGAAGGGAAAGGAGAAAGAAGTGCCAGCAATGATCAGAGAAAGGGGGGTGGACCCAGAAGGGAAAGGAGAAAGAAGTGCCAGCAATGATCAGAGAAAGGGGGGGGGGGGTGGACCCAGAAGGGAAAGGAGAAAGAAGTGCCAGCAATGATCAGAGAAAGGGGGGTGGACCCAGAAGGGAAAGGAGAAAGAAGTGCCAGCAATGATCAGAGAAAGGGGGGTGGACCCAGAAGGGAAAGGAGAAAGAAGTGCCAGCAATGATCAGAGAAAGGGGCGTGGACTCAGAAGGGAAAGGAGAAAGAAGTGCCAGCAATGATCAGAGAAAGGGGGGGTGGGTGGACCCAGAAGGGAAAGGAGAAAGAAGTACCAGCAATGATCAGAGGGGGGGGGGGTGGATCAGAGAAAGGGGCGTGGACCCAGAAGGGAAAGGAGAAAGAAGTGCCAGCAATGATCAGAGAAAGGGGGGGGGGGGGTGGACCCAGAAGGGAAAGGAGAAAGAAGTGCCAGCAATGATCAGAGAAAGGGGGGGGGGGTGGACCCAGAAGGGAAAGGAGAAAGAAGTGCCAGCAATGATCAGAGAAAGGGGGGTGGACCGTGAAGGGAAAGGAGAAAGAAGTGCCAGCAATGATCAGAGAAAGGGGGGTGGACCTAGAAGGGAAAGGAGAAAGAAGTGCCAGCAATGATCAGAGAAAGGGGGGTGGACCCAGAAGGGAAAGGAGAAAGAAGTGCCAGCAATGATCAGAGAAAGGGGGATGGACCGTGAAGGGAAAGGAGAAAGAAGTGCCAGCAATGATCAGAGAAAGGGGGGTGGACCCAGAAGGGAAAGGAGAAAGAAGTGCCAGCAATGATCAGAGAAAGGAGGGTGGACCCAGAAGGGAAAGGAGAAAGATGTGTCAGCAATGATCAGAGAAAGGAGGGTGGACCCAGAAGGGAAAGGAGAAAGATGTGTCAGCAATGATCAGAGAAAGGGGGGGTGGGTGGACCCAGAAGGGAAAGGAGAAAGAAGTGTCAGCAATGATCAGAGAAAGGGGGGGGGGGGTGGATCAGAGAAAGGGGCGTGGACCCAGAAGGGAAAGGAGAAAGATGTGCCAGCAATGATCGCTGCAGTCGGACCTTTCAGCTACTGAGAAAAAAAACACCCAAACTTATCCCGGAGGTGGGTGGTGGGGGTGAAGGAAGTCCACGAAGACGGCGTGCGGGTGGGTGAGGTCCACGAGGAGGGCGTGGGGGTGGGGGAGGTCCACGAGGAGGGCGTGGGGGTGGGGGAGGTCCACGAGGAGGGCGTGGGGGTGGGGGAGGTCCACGAAGAGGGCGTAGGGGTGGGGGAGGTCCACGAGGAGGGCGTGGGGGTGGGGGAAGTCCACGCGGAGGGGGTGTGGGTGGGGGAAGGTCTACGAGGAGGGCGTGGGGGTGGGGAAGTTTCACGAGGTACACAGGGGACCCATCGCAATCCGTTGATTCACAGCCTATTTTCCCCGCCCCCCCCCCCCCCCCCCACCACCACCACCAACGCCCCCCCCCCCCCTCCGCCCCCCACCATCCCCTCCTGCGTGACAGCACACAGACAACCTGTGGTTACAGGCCATGACTGGGGGGAGTGGGGAGGGGGTGGGTGGCGTTAGTGTGACCTCAACTTGACCCCTTTTCCACTGGCACAATACCACCACCACCCCTTCCCCCCCACCCCCTCCTCGAGTCCCCCCCCCCTCCCCCTTCCACCCCAACGCTTGATCTGCGTCCCAGACAGTTTTATTTTGCACGCTTCCTTTTTCTTCTTCTTCTTTGGAATAGAATAGAATGAAGGAATGGAGTGGAAGTCTGGTGAGTGAGTGACTTTGTGGGGACGACCTTGACTCCATCGCAATCCCTGTGGACAGTGGTGGAATAGAGGAACTCTGTGTGTGTGTGTGTTTGTGTGTGTGTGTGTGTGTGTGTGTGTGTCTGTCTGTCTGTCTGTCTGTCTGTCTGTCTGTCAGAATGTTTGTGTCTCTGTGTGTGTATGTATGTGTGTCTGTCTATCTGTCTGTCTGTCTGTATATGTGTGTGTGTGTCTGCGCCTGTGTTTGTGTGTGTGTGTGTGTGTGTGTGTGTGTGTGTGTGTGTGTGTGTGTGTGTGTCTGTCTGTCTGTCAGAGTGTGTCTCTGTGTGTATGTGTGTCTGTCTGTCTGTATATATGTGTGTGTCTGTGCCTGTGTTTGTTTGTTTGTGTGTGTGTATGTGTGTGTGTGTGTGTGTGTGTGCGTGCGCGCGCGCGCGCGTCTGTCTGTTGTCTGTCTGTCTCTGTCTGTATGTCTGTCTCTGTGTGTGTGTGTGCGTCTGTCTGTTGTCTGTCTGTCTCTGTCTGTATGTCTCTGTGTGTGTGTGTCTGTGTATGTGTCTGTGTCTGTATGTGTGTGTGTATGTGTGTGTGTGTGTGTGTGTGTGTGTGAGAGAGAGAGAGAGAGAGAGAGAGAACTCCAGGCAGAACAAACAAATCGTAAATTTCATTCCGTGCAGCAGCGGACAAGCATGCACACAGGGGAACTTATTCGGGAAATCCCTGTATGAAAAGAGAACGAAGGCGTTGTCAAAAACAACTTGTCAGAAGTCCAGTCGTTTTGTTGTCAGACCTTCACGCCCAGTTTCAGTTTCAGTTTCAGTAGCTCAAGGAGGCGTCACTGCGCTCGGACAAATCCATATACGCTACACCACATCTGCCAAGCAGATGCCTGACCAGCAGCGTAACCCAACGCACTTAGTCAGGCCTTGAGAGAAAAAAAATGAGATAATTACATTAAAAAAAAAAGAAAAAAGAACTACTAATAATAATGATAATATGTATAAGGCGCAAAAACTTGATGAAGTCAACTATAAGCGTACAACAAAAGTAATAAAAAAAAAAAAATTTCTGCCCCATCATCTGCACCGTTTCAGTGGCATTACTCCCACGCCGCTCATTTAGATTCCCCCATACACGGCCACACCCGGGTTCGTTCGTCGCAGTTCCAGCGTCGGCAGTCCACAGGGAACCATCGATGTTAGGTCGCCAGGAGGCCACACACCAGAGGAGACCCTGCACTGCTGCTGAGTCACTTCGGTGGTGTTCAGTGGTGCCTGTTCTGACTTTACGTACTTAAAATAAATTTATTTATTCACGCCCGCCCCATGAATACTGACTTCGCTGCAGCAAAAGTGTTTGACGTTCAAAGTCCAGTCGTTTTGCTTTTCACCGGACGTACGCAAGTCAGTGCCCATATACTGGACCCCTGCTTTTTTCACAGCAGCACACCTTTGATTGACTGGAGAAAACAGTGAGCAGAAAGCTATCAGCAACAGTGAACAGAAAGCTATCAGCAACAGTGAACAGAAAGCTATCAGCAAACAGTGAGCAGTCAGCTATCAGCAAACAGTGAGCAGAAAACTATCAGCAAACAGTGAGCAGAAAGCTATCAGCAACAGTGTGCAGAAAGCTATCAGCAACAGTGAGCAGAAAGCTATCAGCAACAGTGAGCAGACAGCTATCAGCACACAGTGAGCAGAAAGCTATCAGCAAACAGTGAGCAGTCAGCTATCAGCAAACAGTGAGCAGAAAGCTATCAGCAACAGTGTGCAGAAAGCTATCAGCAAACAGTGAGCAGAAAGCTATCAGCAACAGTGAGCAGACAGCTATCAGCACACAGTGAGCAGAAAGCTATCAGCAAACAGTGAGCAGTCAGCTATCAGCAAACAGTGAGCAGAAAGCTATCAGCAAACAGTGAGCAGAAAGCTATCAGTAAACAGTGAGCAGTCAGCTATCAGTAAACAGTGAGCAGAAAGCTATCAGCAAACAGTGAACAGAAAGCTATCAGCAAACAGTGAGCAGTCAGCTATCAGCAAACAGTGAGCAGAAAGCTATCAGCAAACAGTGAGCAGTCAGCTATCAGCAAACAGTGAGCAGTCAGCTATCAGCAAACAGTGAGCAGAAAGCTATCAACAGTGAACAGAAAGCTATCAGCAACAGTGAGCAGAAAGCTATCAGCAAACAGTGTGCAGAAAGCTATCAGCAAACAGTGAGCAGTCAGCTATCAGCAAACAGTCAGCAGAAAGCTATCAGCAAACAGTGAGCAGTCAGCTATCAGCAAACAGTCAGCAGAAAGCTATCAGCAAACAGTGAGCAGTCAGCTATCAGCAACAATGAGCAGACAGCTATCAGCAAATAGTGAGCAGAAAGCTATCAGCAAACAGTGAGCAGTCAGCTATCAGCAAACAGTGAGCAGAAAGCTATCAGCAAACAGTGAGCGAAAGCTATCAGCAAACAGTGAGCAGTCAGCTATCAGCAAACAGTGAGCAGACAGCTGTCAGCAAACAGTCGTTGGAAAAGCTCGTGTGTCTGCCCCAGCAGCAACAAAATGGTAACTACGACTTCGGTTTTACAGAATATTTAACTTTTCTTGTTGATATCTTCGCCAATACTTGTTCGGATTTCCCAGTTTTTTTCACGATGTTGTTCAGAGTTCAATGGCATTTTTGTAGAACTAAAATTTGCACGGGAGTTCCTCCATTAAACTTGATAATTATGTCGATTTTCTCGCTGCCGTGTGAAATACGTCTGAGCCTTCTCGCGAGACCAGGGAAGAGAGGGTGACGGAGGGTGGGGGTGGGGGCAGAAAGAAAAAAGAGGCAGAAAAACAAAGTGAAAGAGTAAGGAAGGGATGAATATGCCGGACTCACTCCCACCAGACGACTCCATGAATATTCATAAGCACGACGTCGGTCATCAAAATCCAGATACACAAGTGCAGCCAGAGGCCACAGAAATCCCTTCATGGTGCGCTCAGGTTCTGGAGCTGCCGAGTCCAGAATTTCTCTCTGTGGCATTTTGTTCCAGAATAAACGGCATGGGAGTTTTACGTAGTAACAACAGTAGCATACATGAACAATAATTTGTTCCGAATTTTTCTGCGAGGTGTGTGTGTGTGTGTGTGTGTGTGTGTGTGTGTGTGTGTGTGTGTGTGCGCGCGCGCGCGCGATCTGTTTCTTTCTACCAAGTTGAGCACTTCCTTTGCATTGAAAAATGCACCGTTCAGTTCAAACCTGGGGCTTGCAGCTTGAAACATGCATTGGTTATCTGCGCCCTATTAGCAATGTTCAGTTACGGAAGATAAAATAGAGAGAGCGACAGAGAGGGAGAGAGAAGTAGAGAGAGAGAGAGATGTACAGACAGACGGACAGACGGACACGCCGACAGGCAAACAGGCAGGCATGTGGAAAAACGGATGTCAGAAGACAAAAAGAAAAGCAGAGAAAGAAAGACTAAATAAATGAATGGAAAAATAAATGAACGAATGAATGAATGAATGAACAGATGAATAAATGGATAGATATATAAGTAACTTCTTCAGGTTAGGGGCATAGCCCTTGCTACTGGTACCATGTAACCCAGTACTACCTGCCGCATTTGAAGTCTCCCAACGACGAACCAGGCGGAGGAGGAAACCTTTCCCAACGGCTGTGAAGGCGGAAGAGGATGCCCAAGGGCAGGGGGAGCTCTTATCCTTGGCTGGAAGTCCTCCTAGGACACGGAACTCCGAAGAAAAAACCTGCACCTGCCGAGGCCGTCCTACACGTGGCAGTATCTGCACCTGTGGGACTGTGAGCGTCGGTAGGCGAGAGAGAGGGGAAGGGACTGCACAACTCCTGCACAACCAGGCTAATGTCGGAACGGAAGTGACGCTGCGCATCGCCAAGGCCAGCTCCGCCTTTGGAAGACTCAACAACAGGCTGTGGAACAACAAAGGCATCAGGCTCAGCACCAAAATCAAAACCTACAGAGCTGTTGTGCTGACCACCTTGTTGTACTGCTGTAAAACATGGACGACGTATCGCCGTCACATTCAACAACTTGAGCAGTTTCACCAGAGATGCCTACGAAAGATCCTCGGCATAAAGTGGCAAGACAGGGTCTCCAACCTCCAGGTCCTAGAGAGGAGTGGTCTGCCCAGCATCGAAAGCCTGCTGATCCAGTGCCAGCTACGCTGGACAGGACACGTTGTCCGCATGACAGACAGCAGGATCCCGAAGATGCTACTGTATGGCCAGCTGAAGGAAGGCCACCGCGAACTTGGAAGACCCTGCAAGCGCTTCAAGTTTCAGTTTCAGTTTCAGTAGCTCAAGGAGGCGTCACTGCGTTCGGACAAAACCATATACGCTACACCACATCTGCCAAGCAGATGCCTGACCAGCAGCGTAACCCAACGCGCTTAGTCAGGCCTTGGGAAAAAAACCCAAAAAAACCAAAAAAAAACAAACAAAAAAACACACACACAAAAAAAAAAAACAAAAAAAAAAACGGGGGAATAAATAATAGATAAGCTTGCATAAATAAATAAATAAATAAATAATAATTATAATATAGAAAAAGGTAGTAGTAATAATATTAGTAATACTAATAAAATGATAATAATAAAACATAAATAAATAAATAAATAAGACAACAATGGTGATAAATAAGCAAATAAATTTAAAAAATGAAGACACACATTCACACATACACCCACACATGCATAACAGAAATGCACCAGACATGCAGTTTCACATATATGAAAGCACAGTCAAATACATATAAACGTACATGAGCTCCAACACACACACACACGCATTACCGTGCACCTCCTCTACCCCCCTCCACACACTCATTTCTAGTCTAAGTATCGCAGCTTCCACGGCACACACACACACACAAACACAAACACACACTCACAGAGATGAACACTTACTTGTACAAGCGCTTCAAGGACACCTTGAAGACAAATCTCAAAGCCTGTGACATAGACATCGCTTCCTGGGAAACTGATGCCCTTGACCGCTCTCGTTGGAGGACTAGTGGCATAAAGACGTTTGAAAACAAGAGAACGCTGGCCATTAAGGAGAAGCGTGAGCGAAGGAAGCAGGGCTCAACTTCTGAAGACGTTTTGCCTTGCAACACCTGTGGGAAGTGCTGCGCATCCAGAATCGGCCTCTTCTCCCATATGAGGATACACACCGACAAGTAAGCCTGCCTGCCTACTCATCCGTCGGTCCGACGGGAGACTCCATCGAGATATAAGTATATAGATAAGTAGATGAATTAATGAATAAATAAACGGAGACAGATAGACAGACAGTCAGACACAGAGTGATTTGTAGAGTGACCTTCATCCTGCACTAAATGACACTCTTCAGTCCGGCAAAAAAAAGGCCTCTCTCTCTGCCTGTATGTCTGCCCGTTTGTCTGTCTGTGTCGGTGTATGTCAGTCTCTTTGTCTGTCTGTGTCTGCCTGTCTCTCTGTCTGTCTCTCTCTGTCTGTCTGTCTGTCTCTCCCTATCCCTCCCTCCCTCTATCTCACCCTCTCTCTCTCTTTCCCTCCCTCTCTCTCCCTCTCCCTCCCTCCTCACTCTCTCTCCCTCCAATCCTCCCTCTCTTTTTTCATGTACACTTTATGTAAACTCCAGTCTCGGTGTCTTTAAAAGACTGTATCATAAACACCTAATATCAGAGCTAAGTTCTACGAATCCGTGTAATTACTGAGACTGAAAAACAAGTGATATATTCTCAGTATCCTTGTCTGTGTGACCATCTCCTTCCCTCTCTCTCCTCCTCTGTCTCCCTCTCTCTCTCCCTTTCTCTCTCAACAGTTTCTCCTCTCTCTCCTTCTTCGTACCTGCGTCCTTCCCTCTCTCTTTTTCACGCAGACGCATACTATGTTTTTTTGTGGAGACTTGTGTATTTTCTATGCCATTCATTTGTTCTTTTGTTTTTAATTTTGGTGTTGTTGCCATGCGGTGTGTATGGGTTTTTTTCCCCCACTTTTATCTTTTATTTTTCCTAGACTAGTATAAAGGTTTTCTTTACGAGGGTAGGATGAAAACAGGTCGATAAATGCCCATTCCTTTTTCCCTCAACAAAGTTTCGATTTCGATTTATCTCCCACTCTCTCTCTCTCTCCATCCCTCTCTCTCTCTCTTCCTCTCTCCTTCTCTCCCACCCTTTCTCTCTCCCTCCCTCTCTCTCTCCCACCCTCTCTCTTTCTCTCTCTCTCTCTCTCTCCCCCCTGTCCCCCCTCTCTCTCTCCCTCCGCCACTCTCTCTTTTTCGCTGTCCCTCCCTCTGTGCCCCTCACTCCCCTACTCTCCCTCCCTCCCTCTCTCTCTCCCCCTCCCTCTCCCCCCCCTCTCTCTCTCTCCTTCACTCCCCTACTCTACCTCCCTCTCTCTCCCTCCCTCACTCCCCTACTCTCCCTCCCTCTCCCTCCCTTCCCTCTCTCTCTCCCTCCCTCCCTCTCCCTCCCTCCCTCTCCCTCCCTCCCCTCTCTCTCTCCCTCCCTCCCCCTCCCTCCGCCACTCTCTCTTTTTCGCTTTCCCCCCCTCTCTCTCCCTCAGTCCCCTACTCTCCCTCCCTCTTTCTCTCTCTCTCTCCCTCCCTCCATCTCTCCGTCCCTCCCCCTCTCTCTCCCTCCCTCCGTCTCTCTCTCCTTCTCTCCACGTTTTAGATTTCCCAGGACCCCTGGCACTTGGTACCCAGAACATCCTGCCGAACATGGCAGTGATCTCTGGAGGGAAGAAGGAGAGATGAGAAAATGGAGCTGGGGGAAGGGGTGAAGGTGAGGGGAGAGAGGGGTGTGTGGAGAGGGAAGGGGGATGGATGGATGGACCAGTTGATGGGATAGATGGACCAGTTGATGGGATGGATGGACCAGTTGGATGGGATGGATGGACCAGCTGATGGGATGGATGGACCTGTTGATGGGATGGATGGACCAGTTGGATGGGATGGATGGACCTGTTGATGGGATGGATGGACCAGTGGGATGGGATGGATGGACCAGTTGATGGGATGGATGGACCAGTTGGATGGGAAGGGTGGACCAGTTGATGGGATGGGTGGACCAGTTGGATGGGATGGATGGACCAGTTGATGGGATGGATGGACCAGTTGGATGGGAAGGGTGGACCAGTTGATGGGATGGGTGGACCAGTTGATGGGATAGATGGACCAGTTGATGGGATGGATGGGCCAGTTGGATGGAATGGATGGACCAGTTGGATGGATCAGTTGATGGGATGGATGGACCAGTTGGATGGGATGGATGGGCCAGTTGGATGGGATGGATGGACCAGTTTGATGGAATGGATGGATGGATCAGTTGGATGGGATGGATGGGCCAGTTGGATGGAATGGATGGATGGATCAGTTGGATGGGATGGATGGGCCAGTTGGATGGGATGGATGGATGGATCAGTTGATGGGATGGATGGATCAGTTGATGGGATGAATGGACCAGTTGGATGGGATGGATGGACCAGTTGATGGGATGGATGGACCAGTTGGATGGGTTGGATGGACCAGTTGATGGGATGGATGGACCAGTTGGATGGGATGGATGGACCAGTTGATGGGATGGATGGACCAGTTGATGGGATGGATGGACCAAGTTGATGGGATGGATGGACCAGTTGGATGGGAAGGGTGGACCAGTTGATGGGATAGATGGACCAGTTGATGGGATGGATGGATCAGTTGGATGGGATGGATGTAAAAAAGCATACATATGCTTATTCCACTTCCCTCATTAAAAAAAGATTCGTTCGTTCGTTCTCTCTCTCTCTCTCTCTCTCTCTCTCTCTCTCTCTCTCTCTCTCTCTCTCTCTCTCTCTCTCTCTCTCTCTCTCTCTCTCTCCCTCCTTACAGCTCAGTTAATGCCGTGCAGGCTGTTTGATTGTATGAGGACAATGAGTTACCATATTCACCACAGAGGAAAATATGAATGCCAACCGGATGAGGAAAAACCTTTTTTTTTTTTTTTTTTTGATTGAACTATTGTGATTATAAAGATTATTTGATTAGGAGCTATACGAATCAACTTATTGTGATTAATCATTATAATATCTGTGAACCTATGACACAAAACGCAAGAACTGGACATGTCAGCTGAATGGCATGAACTGGTTGTTGTTTTCCACAGCACTGTAAGGGCAGAGAATCTTTGAGCAGAAAGTGTATCAGCGATACAGATGACGCGGCACAAGTTAGCCATTAACCCTTTCACCGCCAAACTCGCATTTATGCAGTGGCTAGTAGAGGACACATGTCACAGAAAGGTGACCAGATCATGGGTCTGTTATCCATGAACCTACTGCTCTTAACGTTCGGTGGTAGGATAGGACATATTTTCTACACATCGCATGGGTAATCCCCAGCTATTCTTAGACGCCATAATTATTTTCTGTGTTCATCGCACAAGTGAATTTTGCACTCTAAATTGACTGGCGGTGAAAGGGTTAACAAAGTGAACGGGGCTTTTTGTGATGTCAGTCCCCCGTGGTTTAAATCAAAGGGGTCGGAATCCTCGTTGAGTTAATCTGCCTTGGGAGTGGGTGGCTGGGGAGGTGTGTGTGTAGGGGGAGGAGGTGGACGAGGAAGAGGAGAGAGTGATGGTGAAAACTGTATTCCCCTTTTTCTGCGGGGAGTTGGAGTATGTTGGGTGCTTTTTGTTGTTGTTGTTGTTGTTGTTGCTTCCTTTTTTTGGATAATATGTGTATTCCGCTTTCTATAGTCCAATCACTTGTGTTATTGTTGTTCATTTTATTAGTTACATCCATTAATTACATTTGCAATTCATGTCAGATCTGTCTGTCTATCTGTCTGTCTGTCTCTCTCTCTCTCTCTCTGTCTGTCTGTCTCTCTCTCTGTCTCTCTCTCTCTCTCTCTTTCTCTCTCTCTCTCTTTCCTTCTTCCTTAAGTGACAGAAGTGGTAAATCATATGGAATAATTATTGATAAGAGATTGCAAGAATGGGTGGATGAAAATGACATCACTGCTGACCACCAAGCTTGCTTTTAAAAAAAATATTCTACTCTGGACCACATGCTTACGTTGCTTGCATTAGTACAGAAACAGTTTTACTTTAACCGTAAGTTGTATGTTGCTTTCATTGATTTCGACAAGGTATTTGATTCTGATGATCGTAATCTTCTGTGGCCAGTTTTACTTAGGAATGGTATGAGAGGTAAACTTTACAAATGTATAAAAAGCATGTATAATGTAGTAAGATCTAGAGTTCACTGTGGCGCTAAATTTATTAACTGTACAGCTGGGGTTAGACAGGGGAATGCTTGCAGTCTGATTTTGTTTTCTTTATTCATTAATGAATTAGCCATCCAAAATTTGGTTTCTATAAGAATTTTTGCAGTGCCTGACCTGAAACCTTATTTAGTGTTAATCATGGATAGACCTTTAAGATATATGACGACAAGAATTAGATTAGGTATTACCGAATTAGCAGTCCAGTGAAGGGGAGGGACGTGTGGGTATGTCTTCATACTTGTATTTTGTGTTTCACGTGCTTGTCCTCTTTTCACGAAGACATCATGGGGTCTGATTTTTTTTTTTTTAATATATGAAGATACAGTCAATATCACTCTTTATTAACATGTAAAGAACGAAAGAAAGAAAGAATGCTAGGAAATGAGGAAATAAAATAATACAAGACAAAAAGGTAAGTGAAGAAATGGAGGGAAGAAAGAAAAGACACAAAAATGGAAAACAGAGATCGAGAAATGGCCGTTACGGCATATGAATCAATTCCCAGCTCAGTGTTTTAGATGGACATTAAGAAGAGTAATACAATATCTGCCTCCCATTTTAAGAAAAAAGAAAAAAAAGCAGAAAGGGTTGAAGCAGGGGGATTTTCATATGAATCGGCATTCCGAAGGAATTCTTTAGAAACTGGAAAGAAAGAGCGATTCAAGTGAAAAGAAAGAAAGCAATTCAATCACGATTAACTGTCCGTTTTATTTAGAAAGAAAAGAAAAAAGAGTCAATTTTGAAAAATAGTGGTTATTTCTCATGAGTCAGTACCTCCACTTGAATTTCCCAAAAAACTGGACAGAAAGATAGATGAATTCTATCGGAATTAGTGGAACTACAGCCATTGCTTTTCACATGTAAACTGGAACCAAAAAAATAACAACAACAAAACGAAGAAACAAAACAAAACAGAAACAAACTGAATGTATAAACGAAAAAAAACAAAAAAAAAAAAAAACCAAAGAAGAAGAAGAGGCCGGCAGATCGGAGTCTGAAGACGATTGAAGACGAGTCTGTTTTCTTCTTCTCTAACTGGAAAGCTTTCTACATGGACCGAACGAGAGAAGTGAGAACTTTGAGAGTGGAAAAGAGGGGGACACTGCCCGCTAGACGGAAAGAGACAGACTGACATTAAGAGACAGACTGACAGAGACAGAGACAGACTGACAGAGATAGACTGACGTTTAGAGACAGACTGACAGAGGCAGACTCACAGAGACAGACTGACAGAGACAGAGAGACAGACTCACAGAGACAGACTTACAGAGACAGACTAACAGAGAATGACAGAGAGAGACAGAGAAACAGAGACAGACTAACAGAGACTGACAGACTGACAGAGACAGAGACAGAGAGACAGACTGACAGAGACAGAGAAACAGAGACAGACTCACAGAGACTGACAGACTGACAGAGACAGGCTCACTGAGACAGACTAACAGAGACTGACAGACTGACAGAGACAGAGACAGACTGACAAACAGACTGACAGAAACAGAGACAGAGACAGAGAAACAGACTCACAGAGACAGACTGACATTTAGAGACCGACTGACAGAGGCTGACAGAGACAGAGACAGACTGACAGAGACAGAGACAGACTGACAGAGACAGACTGAAGTTCAGTGCAGTCTCCATGTAGACAAAAGGCGGGCATTATTGTACAGGCATCGCAGTCCATTTGCAGCCAGACAGTGACATCCGCAATCGTCTGTTTTTTGTTTGTTTGTTTGTTTCCAGTCTTGCGGTCCGTTCGGTACTGCCGTCTCGTTGTTGTTGTTGTTGTTGTTGTTGTTGAGACCTCGGTCTCATCCGAATGGCAGCTTTGTATTTCAAGGGTTTCATGTCCCTTTCTCCTTCTGTTAATACGTTACAACTCCCTCTCTGTCGAGAGAGACAGGACATGGCGAAAAAAAACAACAAATATCAGGTGAAGCGTTTACCAAGAGTCTCTATTTCTGTGTGTTTGACTGTGCTTTTTGGAAGAGGTGGTGCGTGCGTGTGTGTGTGTGTGTGTGTGTGTGTGTGTGTGTGTGTGTGTGTGTGTGTGTGTGTGTGTGTGTGTGTGTGTGTGTGTGTATTGTTATGTATGTATGGGGCGTGGAATGCAACACAATTGATGCGCTCGACCAATGTCTCTCACATCCTCATTTCGTGTGTGTAATGTAAGTGTGCGTTATGTTCGTGTTTTCTCTCTCACACACCACACATAATCTTCAGGTTACAAGTACAAAATGAGACCACTTCAAGGTTGATAGTGTTTGCCAACTGTAATTAAGTTGTTTTTCACAAGCAAAACAAAAAACATAGGTATTTGTCCACATACTAATTTTCAGTCCTCATCAAATCTTGATACCATGTTTATATTTCTATAGGTTAATAATCAACAGTGTATAATCATACACTCCACAACAAGATTCACCTGTCAAAACACCACCACTCCTCCAATCAAAACAGAATCTAAAAAAACAACAACAGCTTCTTTACCAAGTTCACATCCACCAAAAAAAACCCAACAACAAACAAACAAAAACCAGTTTCTAACCTTCCTTTCCTATCCAAACTTCTTGAAAAAGCCTTCTTGAAGCAGCTCAACAACTACCTTTGTTTCAACAATCTTATCCACCCCTTTCAGTCTGCCTGTCGTGCTGATCACAGCACTGAAACCACTCTCCTCACATCCAGAACAATCTACTGCTGGCATCTGACTCAGGACAAATTTCCCTTCTCACTCTTCTCGACTTGTCAGTCGCCTTTGACACGATAAACCATTCGATCCTTCTTTCCCGTCTTCATTTTACATTTGGTATCAACGGCACTGCTCTCAGTTGGTTCAAATCATATCTCACCGACCGATTCCAGCCTGTCATAATTGATGATTGTCAGTCTGAACCCGTTAAAGTCGAACACGGAGTCCCATAGGGATCTGTTTTAGGCCCTGCGCTCTTCACACTGTACACTGCTCCTCTCCCTGAAATTATCAACCGCCACAATCGTCAGTCATCATTCTTATGCTTATGACACTCAACTTCAGAAAACTGATACCCCTGAAAATTTGTCCTTGCTCTTGCAAGAAACATCTGACTGCTTCCTGGACATTCAAAACTGGATGACTCTAAATACGTTACAATTGAACGCAGACAAAAACGAAGCAATCATCATCGGAATTCAACAAAAACTTTTTTCTGTCACAACTGATACAATCAAACTTAGCATTACGTCCATCCCTCTTTCCAGTTCAGTCAGGAACCTCGGCGTTGTCCTTGATAACACACTGTCCACGCAAAAAATTATCAGTCGTACCTGTGAATCCTGCTATTGTCAATTCCATTCGGAAATATCTTTCCACTGACGCAACATCTAAACTTGTTTCTCTCATTCTCTGTCGCCTTGACTACTGTAACTCTCTATTGTCTGGTTTGCCTGTTTCATCTATTCAGTCCCTTCAGCGCATACAAAACTCTGCTGCCCGACCCGTCCTCAGAAAGAAAGGATCTGAGCACATCACTCCTCTTTTGCAACATCTCCATTGGCTCCCTGTCTCACACAGAATAAAGTACAAGATCAGCACTCTATTTTATAAATGTATTCACAAATCGCCCCTTCCTGTCTCTGTGGTTGCCTTCACCTCAACACCCCATCTCGCTCTCTACGATCGGCTTCGGATCCACTCTGCTTGCGCATACCCAGATTCAAACACTCTATTGTCGGCCGCCGTTCTTTCTCTGCTGTGGATCTTGCAATTGGAATGAACTTCCTCTTCCGCTTCGTCAGGTCTCCTCACTCAGGTCTTTCAAGTCTGGCCTCAAAACACACCTCTTTCCAAGAAAGCCTCCTTCCCCTGCCTTTCCTTTGTTTTAAGTTTCTCAAGTTTTTAGTTATGCATGCGTGTGAATGACTGGTGTGAGAGCGCTTTGATTTGTCTCTGCACAAGATTCAGCGATATATGAATTATCATTATTAGCATTAGCATTTGCATTAGCATTATTAGCATTGTTCTCATATTATCATTATTATTAGCATTAGCATTAGCATTACTGTTATTATTATTGTATGACTGAAAACATGAAGTGAACGAACAAATGAATGATAGAGTGTACTGATTGTTTGATAAAAATACAATCCTCATAACAGTTAACCCTATAGACAATGGATTCTGATCGAATCAGAAAGAAAGAAAGAAAGAAAAGAAAACCGAATAAGTAAGTGAAAATAAAAGGAAAACAACAAACAGGAAAGAAAAAGAAGGAAAGAAAGAACACAAACCAATCTTTTTTTTTTTCTCTCAAAACAGAGAAAGGCTCCAAACCACCTCAGTTTCCCTCATTTCTGCAGACATCACGCGATGTTAATCCCGCAGCAAACAGCCAGGGCCTGAAGCCATTGGCTTCAGGAATGGAGAGGGGGGAGGGTGACGGGCGGGGGGGGGGGGGGGGCAAAGGGTAAAGAGGGGAGATAATGGCGGGGAGGCAGACAGCTGCACGTGATGCACGGACCCAGTGATGTCGGTCACTGCTGGGACACGGGTCAGGAACATGGAGAACCTGTGTGTGTGTGTGTGTGTGTGTGTGTGTGTGTGTGTGTGTGTGTGTGTTTTAATCTCTCCGTCCTTCTGTCTGTTTCTGTCTGTCTCGATATATATCTGTTGTTGTTGTTGTTGTTGTTGTTTTTATCCTTCCCTGAGGCAAGATAACACTGTGCATGCATTTGCATTTGTACGTGTGTGCGTGCGTGTGTGTGTGTGTGTGTGTGTGTGTGTGTGTGTGTGCTTTGATTAATTTGTTGTCAGTTTGGCTGTTTGATATTCTATGGTGACTCATCCTGACTGTACATCAGGTCATATCAGCTGGGCTACAGTCCTTCATGGCCAGTGTTCTGTACATCAGGTCTGACATCAGCTGGGCTACAGTCCTTCATGGCCAGTGTTCTGTACATCAGGTCATATCAGCTGGGCTACAGTCCTTAATGGCCAGTGTTCTGTACATCAGGTCATATCAGCTGGGCTATAGTCCTTCATGGCCAGTGTTCTGTACATCAGGTCTGACATCAGCTGGGCTACAGTCCTTCATGGTCAGTGTTCTGTACATCAGGTCATATCAGCTGGGCTACAGTCCTTCATGGTCAGTGTTCTGTACATCAGGTCATATCAGCTGGGCTACAGTCCTTCATGGTCAGTGTTCTGGACATCAGGTCATATCAGCTAGGCTACAGTCCTTCATGGTCAGTGTTCTGTTCATCACGTCATATCAGCTGGGCTACAGTCCTTCATGGTCAGTGTTCTGTACATCAGGTCATATCAGCTGGGCTACAGTCCTTCATGGTTAGTGTTTTGTACATCACGTCATATCAGCTGGGCTACAGTCCTTCATGGTCAGTGTTCTGGACATCAGGTCATATCAGCTGGGCTACAGTCCTTCATGGTCAGTGTTCTGTACATCAAGTCATATCAGCTGGGCTACAGTCCTTCATGGTCAGTGCTCTGTTCATCACTAATCAAGTGGTTAATGTGAGCCAGTACTGTATTTGGCAGCAAACTGTTGCAGCTGAAAAAAATCCAGTATCTGGAACTGGAATCGTTATGCTTTTAAAAAAAAAAATTCTTTTAATATGGCTACATTGCTATTTTGCTCGTTCATTATGTAACTTATATTTCATATCTACTCTATCTCGGTTTCTGTCTTTTCTTATTTTTCACTTTTTAGTATGTTTGAATAAACATATGCCCAGATAATTTGATTATGAATGGATGACGAGTCACCGATCAATAAGAACAAGAGAATATTGTTCATTCGGCTGTTAGCAGTGTGCCGGTGCTGTTCATTGTTATCATCCCCCAGCCCCCGATTCCATCCATCCCTCCCTACCTAGAATCAGCAAATGAAAACTTGATGAGTGCGTTTATCTATAGATAACTGAATTTTGGAAAGAAAAAAAAAAGAAGAAGAAAAGCTAAATAGATGAATAAACGACGGGCGCAATAGCCGAGTGGTTAAAGCGTTGGACTGTCAATCTGAGGGTCCCGGGTTCGAATCACGGTGACGGCGCCTGGTGGGTAAAGGGTGGAGATTTTTACGATCTCCCAGGTCAACATATGTGCAGACCTGCTTAGTGCCTGAACCCGCTTCGTGTGTATATGCAAGCAGAAGATCAAATACGCATGTTAAAGATCCTGTAATCCATGTCAGCGTTCGGTGGGTTATGGAAACAAGAACATACCCAGCATGCACACCCCCGAAAACGGAGTATGGCTGCCTACATGGCTGGGTAAAAACGGTCATACACGTAAAAGCCCACTCGTGTGCATACGAGTGAACGCAGAAGAAGAAGATGATGAATAAACATGCAGTCTTTCCCTTCCCTCCCCCACTCCACTCCCTCTCCCCAAGCCCTTCCCAGCAACTATTCCTATCCAAACACATTTGTATTTGTTTTTCTTTTTATAACAACAGATTTATCTGTGTGAAATTCGGGCTGCTCTCCCCAGGGAGAGCGCGTCGCTACACAACAGCGCCACCCATTTTTTTTTTTTTTTTTTTTTTTTTTTTTCCTGCGTGCAGTTTTATTTGTTTTTCCTATCGCAGTGGATTTTTCTACAGAATTTTGCCAGGAACAACCCTTTTGTTGCCGTGGGTTCTTTTACGTGCGCTAAGTGCATGCTGCACACGGGACCTCGGTTTATCGTCTCATCCGAATGACTAGCGTCCAGACCACCACTCAAGGTCTAGTGGAGGGGGAGAAAATATCGGCGGCTGAGCCGTGATTCGAACCAGCGCGCTCAGATTCTCTCGCTTCCTAGGCGGACGCGTTACCTCTAGGCCATCACTCCACATCATCTCTATAGTTCAAAGACTTCCTTATCAGTTCCATCGCTCAGCTTGCATCACAGACTGACATAAGCATACAGTCGGGCCAACAGAAAATAGAGCTGTATGTTCAATGGTTTCTCCATTGCGTTTAGTCTTTTGTGTAGGACTATGACTCTCAAACTAGGAGGTAAGACTGCCCTGGCTGCAGCTTTGGGGGGCCAGTTGGCCGACTGTCCTAAAGACCCCTTGGCCGAGAGAGTGGGCGTGTAAGTTTGGCAAGGCACTCTACAGATAGTTGGGACAGCTGTGGCCGAATCGGTAAGACATTGGACTTAAGATCCAGTAGTCAGGGTTCGGGTCAGGGTTTTGCTGAGCCCTGAACACAATGGATGTGACCTCACTGTCCCGGCGGCTCAGGGACCCTTCATCCCAACTTTTTAAACTCTACCACAGTATATGTGTATTTTTGTTTTACAAAGAACAGATTGGACAAGAGAGAAATTATGGGTCGACCTTTTATTATAGTCCCTGCACTGCTGCATTGATTGAGGTCAGTTGTGGGGCATGTGTGTGTGTGTGTGTGTGTGTGTGTGTGTGTGTGTGTGTGTGTGTGTGTGTGTGTGTGTGTGTGTGTGTGTGTGCTTTGATTAATTTGTTGTCAGTATGGCTGTTTGATATTCTATTTCACTGGTTAACTGACTGGGTACACGGATGAATTTGGCTGTCTTGATGGTGGGGTCTGTTAGTTATCTGTTTTGGTCCTTTTATTTGTTTGTTTAGTTATTTAGCTAGCTAGTGATTGAGTGAGTGAGTGAGTCAGTTAGTTAGCCAGTCAGTCAGTTAGTAGCCAGTCAGTTAGTTAGCCAGTCAGTTAGACAGTCAGTCAATTAGCCAGCCAGTCAGTTACCTAGTCAGTCAGTTAGCCAGCTAGTCAGTTTGTATGTCTTTCTTTTTTCTTTCTTTCTTTCTTTCTTTCTTTCTTTCTTTCTTTCTTTCTTTCTGTTTCTTTTTTTTTCTTTCTTTCTTTGCCTTCTGTTTGTCTTCTGATATCTGTTTCTCCCAATGCCTGCCTGCATTTCTGTCTGTCCGTCATATAAATTTGTTAGAAATAACACTTGTTTTTCGTATCGATCCGTGGACTGATTTTGTTAATCAAATTACCAATCGGATCAGAACTCATAAGGTTTTGAACCTCGTGATGTCTAGATGAAGATAATGTCATTTTAGGATAATCCAGATAATCTTCACACCGGATATTTTCTTCTTCTTCTTCTTCTTCTTCTGATGAGGAGGGAGAGAAAGGAAGGAAGAGAACAGATTAGGTATATCTGTTTATTTATTTATCTATTTGTTAATCTATTTATTTATTTATTTATTTATTTATTTATTTGTTTATCTCTTTATCTCTTTATCTATTTATTTATTCATTTATATATTTACTTGTTTATTTATTTATTTAATCATTATTGTTATTGTTACAGTTCATCAACAGCATCATCATCATTATCGTCGTCATCACCATCATCATCATCATCTTCTTTTCCCCTGTGGGGATGCCAGACGTCCCTCAGTATAAATAGCACCCCCGCCCTCCGGAAATTACGTGCTGGAATGTTCCTCTTTTCTAATGCTGTCTTTACTTCTGTTCTTTTTCTTCCATACTTGTTGTCCCTTTTTTTTCTTTTTTTAAAAATTATATTATTATTATTATTTAGTTAGTTAGTTAGTAAGTTAGTTGGTGTTTTTTTGTTTTGTTTTTGTTTTTTTGTACGCTTATAGTTGACTTCATCAAGTTTTTGCGCCTTATACATATTATTATTAGTAGTAGTAGTTCTTTTTTTATGTATTTATCCTTTTTTATCTTTTTTTTTTCTCAAGGCCTGACTAAGCGCGTTGGGTTACGCTGCTGGTCAGGCATCTGCTTGGCAGATGTGGTGTAGCGTATATGGATTTGTCCGAACGCAGTGACGCCTCCTTGAGCTGCTGAAACAAACTGAAACTGTCCTTTTTTTTTTCCTTCTCAGTCCTTTCCCTTTTCTCTTTCCTTTTCTCTTTCCTTCCCAGTCCTTGTCCTTTCTTTTTTCGAGCAAGCTTTGGGGTAGAGACAGACAGACGTAGAGAGGGGGGGGGGGGCAGAGGGGAGGGAAAGAAAAAAAAATAAAGACAGACATAGAGGGGGGCCAGGGGGGGCAGGGGAGGTGAGAGGAAAGGGGAAAGAGAGAGTACGACACAGACAGATAGAGAGGTCTCCGCCGAGTGTCTTATGGAGCGGTCAATATAACCCTCCTCCCACCCCCCACCCTCCCCCACGTTTTCTATCATCGGCCACTTCCGGAACTCGGAGGAGAGCGACAGGAACCGGAACCGTGACCCACGGGCGCCCCCTAGTGGGCTGAACAGCAGCAGCGTAATCAGGTTAGATAACCGGAACCCTCATGAAATATTGAGTTAAACAAATCGCCTGGCACGGTGACGAGAATTGGGGGATAGGGGGTGGGGAGGTGGGATGGGGAGGAGATCGAGGGTGGGGGGAAGGGGACGGTGGGGGGGCAGGGGGGGAGGGGACGGTGGAGGGGGGTGGGGGTGGGCGCAGCCTGATCGTGGTGTGTTTAGAGAGAGAGACAGGGGCGAAGCCTGATCGTGGTGTGTTTAGAAAGAGAGAGATACAGGGGTAAAGCCTGATCGTGGTGTGTTTAGAGAGAGAGACAGGGGTAAAGCCTGATCGTGGTGTGTTTAGAGAGAGATACAGGGGTAAAGCCTGATCGTGGTGTGTTTAGAGAGAGAGACAGGGGTGAAGCCTGATCGTGGAGTGTTTAGAGAGAGATACAGGGGCGAAGCCTGATCGTGGTGTGTTTAGAAAGAGAGAGAGACAGGGGTAAAGCCTGATCGTGGTGTGTTTAGAGAGAGATACAGGGGTAAAGCCTGATCGTGGTGTGTTTAGAAAGAGAGAGATACAGGGGTAAAGCCTGATCGTGGTGTGTTTAGAGAGAGAGACAGGGGTGAAGCCTGATCGTGGTGTGTTTAGAGAGAGAGACAGGGGTAAAGCCTGATCGTGGTGTGTTTAGAGAGAGAGACAGGGGTAAAGCCTGATCGTGGTGTGTTTAGAGAGAGAGACAGGGGTAAAGCCTGATCGTGGTGTGTTTAGAGAGAGAGACAGGGGCGAAGCCTGATCGTGGAGTGTTTAGAGAGAGAGACAGGGGCGAAGCCTGATCGTGGAGTGTTTAGAGAGAGAGACAGGGGCGAAGCCTGATCGTGGAGTGTTTAGAGAGAGAGACAGGGGTAAAGCCTGATCGTGGAGTGTTTAGAGAGAGAGACAGGGGTAAAGCCTGATCGTGGTGTGTTTAGAGAGAGAGACAGGGGTAAAGCCTGATCGTGGTGTGTTTAGAGAGAGAGACAGGGGTAAAGCCTGATCGTGGTGTGTTTAGAGAGAGAGACAGGGGCGAAGCCTGATCGTGGAGTGTTTAGAGAGAGAGACAGGGGCGAAGCCTGATCGTGGAGTGTTTAGAGAGAGAGACAGGGGTAAAGCCTGATCGTGGAGTGTTTAGAGAGAGAGACAGGGGTGAAGCCTGATCGTGGTGTGTTTAGAGAGAGAGACAGGGGTAAAGCCTGATCGTGGTGTGTTTAGAGAGAGAGACAGGGGTAAAGCCTGATCGTGGTGTGTTTAGAGAGAGAGACAGGGGTGAAGCCTGATCGTGGTGTGTTTAGAGAGAGAGACAGGGGTGAAGCCTGATCGTGGTGTGTTTAGAGAGAGAGACAGGGGTGAAGCCTGATCGTTGTGTGTTTAGAGAGAGAGACAGGGGTGAAGCCTGATCGTGGTGTGTTTAGAGAGAGAGAGAGGGGTGAAGCCTGATCGTGGTGTGTTTAGAGAGAGAGAGAGGGGGGGGTAAAGCCTGATCGTGGTGTGTTTAGAGAGAGAGACAGGGGCGAAGCCTGATCGTGGTGTGTTTAGAGAGAGAGACAGGGGCGAAGCCTGATCGTGGTGTGTTTAGAGAGAGAGACAGGGGCGAAGCCTGATCGTGGTGTGTTTAGAGAGAGAGAGGGGGGGGGGTAAAGCCTGATCGTGGTGTGTTTAGAGAGAGAGACAGGGGCGAAGCCTGACCGTGGTGTGTTTAGAGAGAGAGACAGGGGTGAAGCTTGATCGTGGTGTGTTTAGAGAGAGAGAGAGACAGGGGTGAAGCCTGACCGTGGTGTGTTTAGAGAGAGAGACAGGATCGTGGTGTGTTTAGAGAGAGAGACAGGGGCGAAGCCTGATCGTGGTGTGTTTAGAGAGAGAGACAGGGGTGAAGCCTGATCGTGGTGTGTTTAGAGAGAGAGACAGGGGCGAAGCCTGATCGTGGTGTGTTTAGAGAGAGAGAGAGAAACAGAGACAGACAGAGGGGAAGAGAGAAAAAGAGGCGGAAGGGTGCGGATGAAAGGGGAAGAGACAGCGTTGAGATCATTCACTGCTGATGGATGGTTTAAGTGAGTTTTGGTGGTTATGACGTCAGAGAGTGGACTGGGGAAGGAGAGGGGGTGGCATTTTTTTTATTATTTTTTTGTTTTGTTTTGTTTTGTTTTGTTTTATGGGGTTTTTTTCT
>NC_134881.1:39085909-39135909 GCF_041734735.1 Babylonia areolata | reverse complement strand
TCCTGGACACACAGTGAGTCCCATAGTCCTGGACACACAGTGAAGTCAGTGAGACCCATAGTCCTGGACACACGGTGAAGTCAAACAGTGAGTCCCATAGTCCTGGACACACAGTGAAGTCAAACAGTGAGTCCCATAGTCCTGGACACACAGTGAAGTCAGTGAGTCCCATAGTCCTGGACACACAGTGAAGTCCAACAGTGAGTCCCATCGTCCTGGACACACATTGAAGTCCAACAGTGAGTCCCATAGTCCTGGACACACAGTGAAGTCAGTGAGTCCCATAGTCCTGGACACACAGTGAAGTCCAACAGTGAGTCCCATAGTCCTGGACACACAGTGAAGTCAAACAGTGAGTCCCATAGTCCTGGACACACAGTGAAGTCAGTGAGTCCCATAGTCCTGGACACACAGTGAAGTCAATGAGTCCCATAGTCCTGGACACACAGTGAAGTCAGTGAGTCCCATAGTCCTGGACACACAGTGAAGTCAAACAGTGAGTCCCATAGTCCTGGACACACAGTGAAGTCAGACAGTGAGTCCCATAGTCCTGGACACACAGTGAAGTCAGTGAGTCCCATAGTCCTGGACACACAGTGAAATCAAACAGTGAGTCCCATAGTCCTGGACACACAGTGAAGTCAGTGAGTCCCATAGTCCTGGACACACAGTGAAATCAAACAGTGAGTCCCATAGTCCTGGACACACAGTGAGTCCCATAGTCCTGGACACACAGTGCGTCCCATAGTCCTTGACACACAGTGAGTCCCATACTCCTGGACACACAGTGAAATCAAACAGTGAGTCCCATAGTCCTGGACACACAGTGAAGTCCAACAGTGAGTCCCATAGTCCTGGACACACAGTGAAGTCAAACAGTGAGTCCCATAGTCCTGGACACACAGTGAAGTCCAACAGTGAGTCCCATAATCCTGGACACACAGTGAAGTCTAACAGTGAGTCCCATAGTCCTGGACACACCGTGAAGTCCAACAGTGAGTCCCATAGTCCTGGACACACAGTGAAGTCCAACAGTGAGTCCCATAGTCCTGGACACACAGTGAAGTCAAACAGTGAGTCCCATAGTCCTGGGCACACAGTGAAGTCAAACAATGAGTCCCATAGTCCTGGACACACAGTGAAGTCAGTGAGTCCCATAGTCCTGGATACACAGTGAAGTCAAACAGTGAGTCCCATAGTCCTGGACACACAGTGAGTCCCATAGTCCTGGACACACAGTGAAGTCAAACGGTGAGTCCCATAGTCCTGGACACACAGTGAAGTCAGTGATTCCCATAGTCCTGGACACACAGTGAAGTCCAACAGTGAGTCCCATAGTCCTGGACACACAGTGAAGTCCAACAGTGAGTCCCATAGTCCTGGACACACAGTGAAGTCCAACAGTGAGTCCCATAGTCCTGGACACACAGTTAGGGGCAGGCGTACAGGAAGCACAAGACACAGGACAGATGGGACAGTTGTCCTAAGGCAGACAAGACGAACAGACAGGTCGAAAAAAATAGGCAGACATTCAGGCACACATAGAGAGAGACATACAGATAGACGGACAGACAAGACATGCAGACATGGTGAACAGACAGGTAGACATGAACAGACAGGCAGACATGATGAACAGACAGGTAGACAAGATAGGACGGACAAAATACAGACATACAACCAAGACGAACAGGCAGACATACAGACAAGACAAGACATAATTTTAGACAGGCATGCAGATAAGATGAACAGACGAGACGTACAGACAGACAGGAAAAGCAGACAAGACATACAGACAAGACGAACAGACAGACTAGACAAAGAAGACAGACGCACTCTATGTGTGACACGTGGTGGTGTTGCGTGTTGCAGTATCCCAGCCAGCGGTTCGCCAGAAAGGCCTCTTCCGCCAGCTCGCTTCACATCAGTCCTCCCAAGGTCAGTTCTTTTTTGTTTTTTTGTTGTTGTTTTTTGACTCACTGTTTTAACCCGGTGTGTGTGTGTGTGTGTGTGTGTGTGTGTGGTAAACTTTAACATTGACATTTTCTCTGCAAATACTTTGTCAGTTGACACCAAATTAGGCATAAAAATAGGAAAAATTCAGTTCTTTCCAGTCATCTTGTTTAAAACAATATTGCACCTCTGGGATGGGCACACAAAAAATAATAAAATGAAGCCTAATTATATGCAAACTGCATTTACTGTTATATTTATATTTTTTGTATTCTCTAAACTTGGCACTTTGATCTGATATTCTGACACAACAACAAGAGCAGTCATTATTATCATTTTTTGTTCAAACAGGAACTTCTTTTGCTAAGCATGGAAGTTTTATTTATTTTGCAAACGTTTTATTGCAGATAGTGAAAAAGGGAAATTACTCTGTAATTAATGCTAGGGGACTTAATTTGCCACAAGTGAGTCTTGAAGGCCTTGCCTCTCTTGTTCTTTCTTTGTTTTCAAACTTTTTTTTAATTCATTTTTGCTTTTACATTTTTCACATATATAACAGAATACATTTACATTACAAGCAAATATGCATCATGGATAGATCAACTATGTATTCAACATTTTATATATTAACGTTATATTACGTTAACTGTATGTCCTTAGTAGTTCTACATATTAGAGGTTCATGTGTGTATAAATATGAAGGACATATTTAAATATGAAAAGAAATATAGACAGATAAATAAAGATAAATAAATAAGGGAAGAAGAGAGGAAGAAGAGAAATCTCAGTTCTTAGCCACCAGTCTTCTGCTACTGCTCCTTGTTGTTGTTGTTGTTTTTGTTGTTGTTGTTGTTGTTCTTCTTCTTCTTCTCCTTCTTCTTCTTCTTCTTCTTCTTCTTCTTCTCCTCCTCCTCCTCCTTCTTCTTGTTCTTTTTTTTTTCTTCTTCCTCTTCTTATTTTTCTTGTTCTCCTCTTCCGCCTTCGCCTCCTTCTTCATCTCCTCTTCCTCCTCCTTCTCCTCCCCCTCATTCTCCTTCTGCTTCTCCTCCTTCTCATCCTGCGTTCGTACACTGTAACTTATGGGTGATAGAAATGATGTCCAGATGGGGAGAGAGAAACAAGCAGACAGGCAGACAGACAGACTGACAGACAGACAAATAAGGGGTGGGGGTGTACAGATAGGTAGGGTACAAGGAAAGAGAGAGGGAGGAGACAATCTCTTCATAAACGGGAATAACTGGCATGTAAGTACGGATTTTTTCCTTCCTTTTTTATATTGAGCCATGACCCCAAAGTGGATCTTAAGTGAAAGAAGCAATTTGCAAAGAAAAAGGCGAAAAAAAAATATTAAAAAAACAGTGAAAACGCATGCATCACTGCAGTTATCCCTTATCCCCTGATCGCACTTAAAAAAAATATTTATCCAGTTATATCTGTTTAGTTAATAGGGTTTGTTTTTTTGGGGGGGGGGTTTGTTGGGGTTTTTTTGGGGGGTTGTTATTACTTCTTCTTTAGGCCATACTAAGCGCGTTGGATTACCCGGCAGGTCAGGCATCTGCTTAGCAGATGATGGTGTAGCGTATACGGATTAGTCCGAAAGCCGTGACACCTCTCAGAGAAGCTGAAACTGACACTGTCCACTCTAACCCCCGGTTATTCCTGTCCCTCTTCCATCCTTCACCACCCTCCTGTCCACCCTTCACCACCCTCCTGTCCACCCTTCACCACCCCACCCTCCTGTCTACCCTTCACCACCCTCCTGTCCACCCTCCTGTCTACCCTTCACCACCCTCCTGTCCACCATCCTGTCCACCCTTCACCACCCCACCCTCCTGTCCATCCTCCACCACCCTCCTGTCCACCCTTCACCGCCCTCCTGTCCACCCTTCACCGCCCTCCTGTCCACCCTTTACCACCCTCCTGTCCATCCTTCATCGCCCTTCTGTCCACCATTCACCGCCCTTCACCACCCTCCTGTCCACCCTTTACCACCCTCCTGTCCACCCTTCACCGCCCTTCACCACCCTCCTGCCCACCCTTTACCACCCTCCTGTCCACCCTTCACCGCCCTTCACCACCCTCCTGCCCACCCTTTACCACCCTCCTGTCCATCCTTCACCGCTCTTCACCAACTTCCTGACCACCCTTCACTGCCCTCCTGTCCACCCTTCACCACCCTCCTGTCCACCCTTTACCACCCTTCACCACCCTCCTGTCCATCCTTCACCGCCCTTCTCTCCACCATTCACCACCCTTCTATCTACCCTTCACCACCCTCCTATCCACCCTCCTCTCCACCCTTCACCGCCCTCCTGTCCACCGTTCACCACCCTTCTGTCCACCCTTCACCACCCTCCTGTCCACCCTTCATCACCTTCCTGTCCACCCTTCACCACCCTTCACCGCTCTCATGTCCACGCTTCTGTCCACCCTTCACCACCCTCCTGTACACCCTTCACCGCCCCTCTGTCCACCCTCCACCACCCTCCTGTCCACCACCCACCCTTCACCACCCTCCTGTCCACCCTTCACCGCCCTCCTGTCCACCATTCACCACCCTCCTCTCCACCCTTCACCACCCTTCTGTCCATCCTTCACCACCCTCCTGTCCACCCTTCATCACCCTCCTGTCCACGCTTCTGTCCACCCTTCACCACCCTCCTGTCCACCCTTCACCGCCCTCCTGTCCACCCTCCACCACCCTCCTTCCACCCTCCACCACCCTCCTGTCCACCCTCCACCACCCACTCTTCACCACCCTTCTGTCCACCTTCCACCACCCTCCTGTCCACCCTCCACCACCCTCCTGACCACCCTTCACCGCCCTCCTGTCCACCCTTCACCGCCCCTCTGTCCACCCTCCACCACCCTCCTGTCCACCACCCACCCTTCACCACCCTCCTGTCCACCCTTCACCGCCCTCCTGTCCACCATTCACCACCCTCCTCTCCACCCTTCACCACCCTTCTGTCCATCCTTCACCACCCTCCTGTCCACCCTTCATCACCCTCCTGTCCACGCTTCTGTCCACCCTTCACCACCCTCCTGTCCACCCTTCACCGCCATCCTGTCCACCCTCCACCACCCTCCTTCCACCCTCCACCACCCTCCTGCCCACCCTCCGCCACCCACCCTTCACCACCCTTCTGTCCACCTTCCACCACCCTCCTGTCCACCCTCCACCACCCTCCTGACCACCCTTCACCACCCTCCTTTCCACCCTTCACCGCCCTCCTGTCCACGCTTCTGTCCACCCTTCACCACCCTCCTGTCCACCCTTCGCCGCCCTCCTGTCCACTCTCCACCACACTCCTTCCACCCTCCACCACCCTCCTGTCCACCCTCCGCCACCCACCCTTCACCACCCTCCTGTCCACCCTTCACCACCCTCCTGTACACCCTTCACCGCCCCTCTGTCCACCCTCCACTACCCTCCTGTCCACCACCCACCCTTCACCACCCTCCTGTCCACCATCCTGTCCACCCTTCACCACCCCACCCTCCTGTCCATCCTCCACCACCCTCCTGTCCACCCTTCACCGCCCTCCTGTCCACCCTTCACCGCCCTTTACCACCCTCCTGTCCATCCTTCATCGCCCTTCTGTCCACCATTCACCGCCCTTCACCACCCTCCTGTCCACCATCCTGTCCACCCTTCACCACCCCACCCTCCTGTCCATCCTCCACCACCCTCTGTCCACCCTTCACCGCCCTCCTGTCCACCCTTCACCGCTCTTCACCACCCTTCTGTCCATCCTTCACCACCCTCCATCCACCACCCTCCTGTCCACCCTCCACCACCCTCCTCTCCACCCTCCTGTCCCACCCCTCCACCACCCACCCTTCACCACCCTTCTGTCCACCCTCCACCACCAACCTGTCCCCCTTCACCGCCCTCCAGTCCACCCTCCTGTCCACCCTCCACCACCCTCCTGTCCACCCTCCACCACCCACCCTCCACCACCCTCCTGTCCACCCTTCACCACCCTCCTATCCACCCTCCTGTCCACCCTCCACCCTCCTGTCCACCCTTCACCACCCTCCTGTCCACCCTCCACCACCCACCCTTCACCACCCTCCTGTCCATCCTTCACCACCTACCCTCCACCACCACCCTTCAACACCCTCTTTCCACCTTCACCACCCTCTGTCCACCTTCACCACCCTTCTGTCCACCCTCCACCACCCTCCTGTCCACCACCCTCCTGTCCACCCATCATCACCCTCCTGTCCACCCATCACCACCCTCCTGTCCACCCTTCACCACCCTCCATTACCCTCCTGTCCACCCTTCACCACCCTCCACTACCCTCCTGTCCACACTTCACCACCCTCCTGTCCACCCTCCACCACCCACCCTTCACCATCCACCCTTCAATCACCCCTACTGTCCACCCTACAACACCCTCCTGGGGAGAGCGATGGGGTGGGGTGTGGGAGTAAGGGAGGGAAGGAGAGGGGTTGAGAGGAATCAGTGTGGATGAGACAGACAGACAGACAGGAACGCACAGAGGGGGAGAAGAATGTGTGTGTGTGTGTGTGTGTGTGTGTGTGTGTGTGTGTGTGTGTGTGTGTGTGTGTGTGTTCACCTCCAGTATCAAAGTCGTTAAAGATGTTCGCTTTCGAGGTATTCTGTTTTCCTCTGCTTTGTAATGATTTTAGCTAGAAGAAGGGGGCACAGAGAGAGAGAGAGAGAGAGAGAGAGAGAGAGAGAGAGAGAGAGAGTATGTCCGTGTGTGTGTGTGTGTATGCTTTGTCATGATTTTAGCTAGAAGAAGGGGGCACAGAGAGAGAGAGAGAGAGTGTGTGTGTGTGTCCGTGTGTGTGTGTGTGTGTGTGTGTGTGTGTGTGTGTGTGTGTGTGTGTGTGTGTGTGTGTTGTCATTAGAGGGAGATAACTAAAAAGATGGAGAATTTCTTGTTGGAGAGGAATTACCTCCCTTCGTTTAAGCAGTCCCACTCGAATCTGAATGTTTCTGTGAAAACGTTCAGTCACTCACTACCAGCCATTTACATGTCGTACTACCTATGATAAGCAGACAGATCTATAGGCATAGATAAATATAACTGAAAGTATAAACGAATGGTGAATGAACAGATCAACAGACAAATAAATGAATGAATGAGTCAATAAGGAAATGAGAGAATGAATGGATGAATGAATAAGCTAGTATGAAATGATGATGATGATGATGATGATAATGATGATGACCATCATCATCGTCATCATCATCACCATCATCGTCACCATCACCATCATCGTCGTCACCATCATCTTCTTCTGCACCATCATCATCATCATCATCATCATCATCTTCATCACCACCACACTCACCATCATGTATCAATAAAGACTAACGTTTTCCCTCTCTCCCTCCAATCCCCCCCCCCCCCCCACCCATCACGGCAGAGAGTAAAGAACTCGTGCTCCTCGCCCTCCTCCCCTGTGCTGACCCGTCACCACTCGGAGCCCGGCCCCTCCACGCCCCCTGGCGGAGACCACCTGTACGCCACTGCCACCAACCCTGACGACCACCCCCGCCCCGCCCCCCGGACCACCTCCCTCCCCAAAACCCCCACCCCCACTTTCTCCACCACCCTCACCAACACTAACACCTCCGCGGCGACCACCCCGTCCCCGTCCTTCAAGGACGACGATCAGGACGACTACTATTACTCTACGGTGAAGAGGAGCTCCGACTCCAACATCCTGGACAACTGCAGAGGAGGGGGAAGGGGAGGAGGGGGAGGTCCAGGTCTCCGGAACTCGGACTCCAACCTGCCCACGAGCAGTAGCAGCTACGGTCACCACCCTCAGCACCGATCCTTCCCCCACCCCTCAGAGCGACACGTCCTGGACAACAGCTGTCAGGGGACCGTCCTCCGACGACCTGCCGCTTCTGAGAGCCCCCACCCTCCCATCCCGGGCTCTTCCTACTCCTGCCCCTCCTCCTCCTACTACTCCACGCCCATGGCTGTGCAGAGGAGGTCCATGCCGCCCCTGCCTGGCTGTCCTCGAGGAGACTCCCCCAGCAAGAAGGTCCACGAGAACATCCGACCTGCCTCGGCCATATCAGAGGTAATGTGTGATGTGTAATGAATACGGTTTTCCTTGGCCATATCAGAGGTAATGTGTGATGTGTAATGAATACGGTTTTCCTCGGCCATCTTGGAGGTAATGTGTGTTGTGTAATGAATACTGCTTTTCCTCGGCCATCTCAGAGTATTGTGTGATGTGTAATGAATACTGCTTTCCTCGGCCATCTCAGAGGTAATGTGTGATGTGTAATGAATACGGTTTTCCTTGGCCATATCAGAGGTAATGTGTGATGTGTAATGAATACGGTTTTCCTCGGCCATATCAGAGGTGATGTGTGATGTGTAATGAATACTGTTTTCCTCGGCCATCTTGGAGGTAATGTGTGTTGTGTAATGAATACTGCTTTCCTCGGCCATCTCAGAAGTATTGTGTGATGTGTAATGAATACTGCTTTCCTCGGCCATCTCAGAAGTAATGTGTGACGTGTAATGAATACTGCTTTCCTCGGCCATCTCAGAAGTATTGTGTGATGTGTTATGAATACTGCTTTCCTCGGCCATCTCAGAAGTATTGTGTGATGTGTAATGAATACTGCTTTCCTCGGCCATCTCAGAAGTAATGTGTGACGTGTAATGAATACTGCTTTCCTCGGCCATATCAGAGGTAATGTGTGATGTGTAATGAATACTGCTTTCCTCGGCCATATCAGAGGTAATGTGTGACGTGTAATGAATACGTTCCTCGGCCATATCAGAGGTAATGTGTGACGTGTAATGAATACTGCTTTCCTCGGCCATCTCAGAGGTAATGTGTGATGTGTTATGAATACTGCTTTCCTCGGCCATCTCAGAAGTAATGTGTATTGTGTTATGAATACTGTTTTCCTCGGCTATCTCGGAGGCACTGTGTGTTGTGTAATATGTGTTGTGTATTGTGTAATGAATTTTGTTTTCCTTGGCCATCTCCGAGGTGATGTGTATTGCATAATGCGGGGAGGTTTTTCTTACCTTCACTTACCTTGCCGTATATTACCTTACCTTACCTTAACTTACCTTTCTCCAGGTGACGGCCCAGAAGCTGGAGAGCCCCAAGCGGGTGGTAATCGGGGAGGTGACCACAGCCTCCAGGACTTCCTCTCCCTCCTCTTCCCTCGGCCTGGACCAGAAACCCAACGGCATCCTCAAGAAGGACAGCAGCTCTGGGGGCACCTCGGGGTCTGTGCAGCACAACCCTGACAGGCTGTACTCCAACCCGAGCTCCATCCGGAAGAACTCGGGGTCCGCCCTTGGACAGCCCAGGCTCACCTCAGGGGGGAGTGTGATGGACGTGGAGGAGCATAGACGTCCCTTGCCGCCGTCTCCTACTCCTTCTCCTCCACCTCCTTCTCCTCCTCCTCCCCCCTCTCCTCCTCCTCCTCCTCCTCTGGACACAGACGGACGCCCTCAGTCTTACCTGACCGTGGACACTGGCGTTGCCCCCAGCAGGGGTGACCTTTCCACTCACACGTCAGAGTCAGAGTCCCCGGAATGGCCTTCACCCCCGGAACCCCTGACCCCTCAGACCCCTACCACCCCTGAGGGGGCGGGGCGTCACATCGAGTTCGACAGCGACACCATCAAACGTCTGCTCCGCTCCCTACCCTCCTCACCCATGGACAAGGAGGCCGAGTTTGACCTCGGTTTCCATGACGACCCCACGCTCCAAGGTGAAGGTCAGGGTCAAGGTCGCGGAGGTCGCCGGGGCAGCCAGCTGTCTCGCACCAAGAGCCTCACCACCTACGACCGCACGCCCGTGAAGGGAGGCGACTCGGCGCGGGGCAGGGGGAAGAAAGCAGCAGTTGCGGGCCCTGGTGGTGTGGTGTGCAAAGCCGGCCAGGTGCAGAGGTCCCGGATGTTCAACAAGGTAAGGTAATGACGTCAGGTTTGTTTGTCATTTGTTGTTATTGTTGTTTGTTTTTTGTTGTTGTTTTTAAGACATTACGATACTTGTTTCGTAATATTTTTTTAGAGCTCAACGAGCCATTTTTCTTCTTTTTCATTTATTTGACTCCATATGGCTCAATACAATACAATACAATACAATGCAATGCAATACAATACATATCTGTGGATGTATCCTCTTTTTCTCCTTTTACTTTGTCATTTATGATCAATGCATATTATCATGTTCCATGTCTGAAAAAAAAAAGTAAAAATGAAATTAATGGGGAGAGTCACTGACTCTGTACACACCCTGTCCACGTCAATTCGATGACCCGTCCACCCTTCCTGTGCACATTTAATGACCCTCAGTCTCTCTTACCCCCCACCCCCCCCACCCCCAACCCCCACACACCCCCTCCCCCTTCCCCAACACACAGGTGGCACTGGAAGAAGAGCTCCGTAAAAGGAACCGCTGTGTCAAGGCAGCCACCATCGCTGCGGCTGCCGCTGCTGCTGCTGCTGCGTCCTCGTCTGCGTCTGCGTCTGCGTCCGGGACGACACCCCACCAGCTGCCAGCCGCCTCCTCCCAGCCGGGTACCCCCTACCCTGACAGCGGCATCGGGTTGATGGCCGACACTGCCCCCTCCCTCCCCTCCCTCAGCAGTGGACACTCCTCTGTTCGAAAAGGTCAGTGACTGTCTGTGCAGTGTGCAAAATGTGGGTGTGGGTGTGTGTGTGGGGGGGGGGGGGGGGGGGGGACGGGAGGGTGGCACGTAAGGTTTGATGTATGGTAGTGTCGTGTGTGTGTTGTGTGTGGTGTGTGTGTGTGTGCACGTAAGTTGTGTATGTATGCGTGTGTGTGTGTGTGTGTGTGTGTGTGTGTGTGTGTGTGTGTGTGTGTGTGTGTGTGTGTGTGTGATGGGAAATGGTGTGTGGAAGGTTTGATGAGGGGGGGGGGGGGGGGAGAGCGAAGGGGGAGGGAGTGTGTGTGTGAAAGGGCGTAAGGAGGTGGGGGAAAGGAAGGGGAACATTTTAAAATATATTTTTTTCAATTGATTTATCCACTGATTTGAGGAAGGGGGTGGGGTGGGCGGGAGGGCGAGAGGGAGGGGGGTAGAGGCGGCGGGGACGGAGGTGGCTGGAGGAGGGAGGGAGGGAGGGGGGTGATGTGCTGGAGCAAAGGAAGGAGGAAAAGGAGAGTAGTGGTAATGGTGGGGGCGGGGCCGGGGTACTACACGGTGTAGTGAAATGGATGGTCAAATGAAAATGGAAATACTTGAATTGCTTCTGACGAAGATTAAAAGGACGGCGGAAAAAGTGTCCAAGTCTGACAGCCCCGCAGAGTGGTACTACTGAGCTCATTTCTGAAAGTGCCAATGTGGATTTTTACCCACCCCCAACTTTCTGGCACGTGAACTTCCATTGTTTACAATGAAAAAAAAAACCAACTCTTTTTTTGATAAGTCACGGAATAAGTGTCAAGTCTTGGCGAAAACATTGATTTTTCAAAGGCATTTTTTCAGGCTCTTCACTGTGCACGTCAGTGTAACTGAAGCAGCCGTTCGTGAAATCAGTAAGAGACCTGTGGTAAACCTTATAATAGCCTGTATATTTTGATTGAGGTTAAAGGTTACGGGTCTCCCATATAGCCTCTTAGGGCCATCGGAGCAGTGAATTGACATCCACAGTGGCTAGGGCTGGGCATTGGAAGGCGGGGCCCAGTCCTCTCCGTACGCCGTTTTGAGAACAGATCGGAGCAAAGTACCTTGCCAGGCCGAGACTGACACAACACCAGGCCGAGACTGACACAACAACACCAGGCAGAGACTGACACAACACCAGACTGACACAAAACCAGGCAGAGACTGACACAACACCAGGCAGAGACTGACACAACAACACCAGGCAGAGACTGACACAACACCAGGCCGAGACTGACACAACACCAGGCAGAGACTGACACAACAACACCAGACAGAGACTGACACAACACCAGGCAGAGACTGACACAACAACACCAGGCAGAGACTGACACAACACCAGACAGAGACTGACACAACACCAGACAGAGACTGACACAACAACACCAGGCCGAGACTGACACAACAACACCAGACAGAGACTGACACAACACCAGGCCGAGACTGACACAACACCAGGCAGAGACTGACACAACAACACCAGACAGAGACTGACACAACAACACCAGACAGAGACTGACACAACACCAGACAGAGACTGACACAACACCAGACAGAGACTGACACAACAACACCAGACAGAGACTGACACAACACCAGACAGAGACTGACACAACAACACCACGCAGAGACTGACACAACACCAGACAGAGACTGACACAACACCAGACAGAGACTGACACAACACCAGACAGAGACTGACACAACACCAGACAGAGACTGACACAACACCAGACAGAGACTGACACAACACCAGACAGACACAACACCAGACAGAGACTGACACAACAACACCAGACAGACACAACACCAGGCAGAGACTGACACAACACCAGACAGAGACTGACACAACAACACCAGACAGACACAACACCAGGCAGAGACTGACACAACACCAGGCAGAGACTGACACAACAACACCAGACAGAGACTGACACAACACCAGGCAGAGACTGACACAACAACACCACGCAGAGACTGACACAACACCACGCAGAGACTGACACAACACCAGACTGACACAACACCAGGCAGAGACTGACACAACACCAGGCCGAGACTGACACAACACCAGGCCAAACGAGGGATCGAACCCTGACCACTGGATCAGAGGCCCAGTTTCCCGCGATGCCATTTATAATCTGAATATGTCGCTCCATTTTAAAAAAAAAGAAAAAAAAAAGAAAAAAAGATGTGATATATGATTATTTTAAAATCTGCATTTATGAAGAGGTCCGTAGCTTTTTGTGAAGTGTGTACCTCCTAACATTGTCACTGGTGTAGGGTTACCCTAACATTGTCATTGGTGTAGGGTTACCCTAACATTGTCACTGGTGTAGGGTTACCCTAACATTGTCATGGTGTAGGGTTACCCTAACATTGTCAAGGTGTAGGGTTACCCTAACGTTGTCATTGGTGTAGGGTTAAGGGTTGGAAAAAAAAGGTCCGTAGCTTTTTGTGAAGTGTGTACCTCCTAACATTGTCATGGTGTAGGGTTACCCTAACATTGTCATGGTGTAGGGTTACCCTAACATTGTCACTGGTGTAGGGTTACCCTAACATTGTCATTGGTGTAGGGTTACCCTAACATTGTCATTGGTGTAGGGTTAAGGGTTGGAAAAAAAGGTCCGTAGCTTTTTGTGAAGTGTGTACCTCCTAGCATTGTCATGGTGTAGGGTTACCCTAACATTGCCATTAGTGTAGGGTTACCCTAACATTGTCAAGGTGTAGGGTTACCTTAATATTGTCATTGGTATAGGGTTACCCTAACATTGTCATTGATGTAGGTTACCCTAACATTGTCATTGGTGTAGGGTTACCCTAACATTGTCATTGGTGTAGGGTTAAGGGTTGGAAAAAAAGGTCCGTAGCTTTTTGTGAAGTGTGTACCTCCTAACATTGTCATTAGTGCAGGGTTACCCTAACATTGTCATTTGTGTAGGGTTACCCTAACATTGCCATTGGTATAGGGTTACCCTAACATTGTCATTGGTGTAGGGTTACCCTAACATTGTCATTGGTATAGGGTTAT
Source organism: Babylonia areolata (assembly GCF_041734735.1). NCBI lineage: Eukaryota > Metazoa > Mollusca > Gastropoda > Neogastropoda > Buccinidae > Babylonia > Babylonia areolata. The sequence continues at coordinate 39,122,266 of NC_134881.1, read as the reverse complement.
CCTAACATTGTCATTAGTGTATGGTTACCCTAACATTGTCATGGTGTAAGGTTACCCTAACATTGTCATTGGTGTAGGGTTAAGGGTTGGAAAAAAAGGTCCGTAGCTTTTTGTGAAGTGTGTACCTCCTAACATTGCCATTAGTGCAGGGTTACCCTAACATTGTCATGGTGTAGGGTTACCCTAACATTGTCATTGGTGTAGGGTTAAGGGTTGGAAAAAAAAAGGACTCGTCATCATCTGTTCTTCTCACAGTCAGTGGTGACCTCTGGCCCGGACCTTTGACCTTTGGTGATGGGCTGACCTCCAGTGACAGGGGTCAGGGAACTGAATGTCAAACTCGTTACGGTCTGTCACAGCTTGTGATTGACATACACCGTGTCCGTTCACTTTGAAGAGGAGAGAGAGGGGGTGGGGGGAGGAGAGAGAGGGGGGAGGGAGACGGGAGAGAGAGGGTGGGGGTGGATGGGAGATAGATACTGTACTGTTGTGTCAGGGTGTCGGTGAGGCCTAGACAGAGAGAGATATGTAAAATAAGAGAGAGAGAGAATGTGTGTGTGTGTGTGTGTGTGTGTGTGTGTGTGTGTGTGTGTGTGTGTGTGTGTGTACTGTAGAGTCTTGGTGTCGGTGAGACGTAGACAGAGAGATGTGTACAATGAGAGAGAGAGAGAGAGAGAGAGAGAGAGAGAGAATGTGTGTGTGTGTGTGTGTGTGTGTGTGTGTGTGTGTGTGTACTGTAGGGTCTTTGTATTGGTGAGACGTAGACATACATACAACAGCACGCACACGCACACACACACACACACACACACACACACACACACACACACACACACACACACACACACACATATATATATATATATATATAGAGAGAGAGAGAGAGAGAGAGAGAGAGAGAGAGAGAGCGAGAGAGAGAGAGAGAGAGATGGTTTTGGGTGGTTGCTACCAAACACTGTATTTCCCTGGTGGAATACTTTCTACCTCTGGAGTAAAATTGAACACGCTTTGGAGGAATTTTGTCTTGTCCTACCACTGTTTTCTCAGGTTTTCAGTTTTCACTGTTTTCAGCAGAACAACTGGCTGGGAAAATAATATTTATATATTTGAATGACAACGTATGTCATTGATCTTGTTTTGCCGCTTTGAGTTTTCTTCAGATTTTGTTTTCAGAGTCGAAGAACAAGGCTTTTTTTGTGTGTGTGTGTCTTTTTCTTTTTTTAAAGATCTATGCAACACCACGGCAACCAGATGAGATCAGTATCTTCCCAGCATGATTTTATTGTTGTTGCATTTTCTTTTTCGTTTTTCCCCGTTGCTTAAGCGTACCACATTTGATTCTCTCTCGTAATATTCACAGTAGTCATAATCGCATTTCTCTCTCCAAACTCTGACGTCACGCAACACAATAATTGCATCCCGTGATGTCGGGGAGCAAGTGTAATTCAATTCCTTGACGTCTGGAGCAGGGGAATTCAGTTCCTTGACGTCTGGAGCAGGGGAATTCAGTTCCTTGACGTCTGGAGCAGGGGAATTCAGTTCCTGGACGTCTGGAGCAGGGGAATTCAATTCCTTGACGTCTGGAGCAGGGGAATTCAGTTCCTTGACGTCTGGAGCAGGGGAATTCAGTTCCTTGACGTCTGGAGCAGGGGAATTCAGTTCCTAGACGTCTGGAGCAGGGGAATTCAGTTCCTGGACGTCTGGAGCAGGGGAATTCAGTTCCTTGAAGTCTGGAGCAGGGGAATTCAGTTCCTTGACGTCTGGAGCAGGGGAATTCAACTCATTGACGTCTGGAGCAGGAGAATTCAATTCTTTGACGTCAGGAGCAGGGTCGGAATTCAATTCCTTGGCGTCTGGAGCAGGGAAATTCAATTTGCTCTCTGAACCAAGCATTTGCCGGCTTTACATCGACGAGAGTTTTGGGGTGTGTTTTTTTTTTTGTTTGTTTGTTTGTTTTTTGTTTCCCAAAGTCTTCCCCGCTTTTCCCCTTCACTATCGACATGTTGTGCACAAATCGTTTCTCTGTTTTTACCCGCTGTCTCTCCCTTCCTTCCTGTCTTATTACGAGGCGCTTTCCCAGTTCCCTCTGGTGCCTTATTACCGCACTTCCTTCCAGTCATGCTCCGGTGCTTTGATCGTATCGGTTCTTTTCCATGCAGGTGGCTGGATTTACGGGCCCTGCTAATTTCACACTTAGTGTGTCTTTTGTCGTCTCCCTTGCTTTTGACATATAGTGTGTCTTCTGTCGTCCTCCTTACACACAGTGTGTCTTCTGTCGTCCTCCTCCTTACACACAGTGTGTCTTCTGTCGTCCTCCTTACACACAGTGTGTCTTCTGTCGTCCTCCTTACACATAGTGTGTCTTCTGTCGACCTCCTTACACATAGTGTGTCTTCTGTCGTCCTCCTTACACATAGTGTGTCTTCTGTCGTCCTCCTTACACATGGTGTGTCTTCTGTCGACCTCCTTACACATAGTGTGTCTTCTGTCGTCCTCCTTACACATAGTGTGTCTTCTGTCGTCCTCCTTACACACAGTGTGTCTTCTGTCGACCTCCTTACACATAGGGTGTCTTCTGTCGACCTCCTTACACATAGTGTGTCTTCTGTCGACCTCCTTACACACAGTGTCTTCTGTCGTCCTCCTTACACATAGTGTGTCTTCTGTCGTCCTCCTTACACACAGTGTGTCTTCTGTCGTCCTCCTTACACATAGTGTGTCTTCTGTCGTCCTCCTTACACATAGTGTGTCTTCTGTCGTCCTCCTTACACACAGTGTGTCTTCTGTCGACCTCCTTACACATAGTGTGTCTTCTGTCGTCCTCCTTACACACAGTGTCTTCTGTCGACCTCCTTACACATAGTGTGTCTTCTGTCGTCCTCCTTACACACAGTGTGTCTTCTGTCGACCTCCTTACACATAGTGTGTCTTCTGTCGACCTCCTTACACACAGTGTCTTCTGTCGTCCTCCTTACACATAGTGTGTCTTCTGTCGTCCTCCTTACACACAGTGTGTCTTCTGTCGTCCTCCTTACACATAGGGTGTCTTCTGTCGACCTCCTTACACATAGGGTGTCTTCTGTCGACCTCCTTACACACAGTGTCTTCTGTCGTCCTCCTTACACATAGTGTGTCTTCTGTCGTCCTCCTTACACATAGGGTGTCTTCTGTCGTCCTCCTTACACATAGTGTGTCTTCTGTCGTCCTCCTTACACATAGTGTGTCTTCTGTCGTCCTCCTTACACATAGGGTGTCTTCTGTCGACCTCCTTACACATAGTGTGTCTTCTGTCGACCTCCTTACACACAGTGTCTTCTGTTGTCCTCCTTACACACAGTGTCTTCTGTCGTCCTCCTTACACATAGTGTGGCTTCTGTCGTCCTCCTTACACATAGTGTGTCTTCTGTCGTCCTCCGTACACACAGTGTGTCTTCTGTCGTCCTCCTTACACATAGGGTGTCTTCTGTCGACCTCCTTACACATAGTGTGTCTTCTGTCGACCTCCTTACACATAGTGTGTCTTCTGTCGACCTCCTTACACATAGGGTGTCTTCTGTCGACCTCCTTACACATAGCGTTTCTTCTGTCGACCTCCTTACACATAGTGTGTCTTCTGTCGACCTCCTTACACATAGTGTTTCTTCTGTCGTCCTCCTTACACATAGGGTTTCTTCTGTCGACCTCCTTACACATAGTGTTTCTTCTGTCGTCCTCCTTACACACAGTGTGTCTTCTGTCGTCCTCCTTACACATAGCCTGTCTTCTGTCGTCCTTCTTGTTTTTTTCTCGGGACGTGGGGATGGGATGGGAAACTCGTGGATTACGTCTCCCAGAGAAATCTTTCGCTGTTCAATTTACGCTATGTGTGTGTGTGTGTGTGTGTGTGTGTGTGTGTGTGTGTGTGTAACTCTGTCTGTCTGTCTGTCTGTCTGTCTGTCTCCCTCCCTCTCTCTCTTTCTTTCTCTCTTTCTGTCTCTGTCTCTGTGTCTTTGTCTTTTTGTCTCTCTGTCTCTCTCTCTGTCTCTCTCTCTGTCTCTCTCTCTCTCTCTCTCTCTCTCTCTCTGTCTCTCTCCCCTGCATGTCTTCTTGTCAGTTTATGATATGTATTGCTTTTGGAAGATTGATGCAGCAACATGAAATCAATAATATATATATATATATATATATATATATATATATATATATTACCCTCTGTACCAAGCATCTTTTTGCCTGCTCAACACAACCAACCTAATCTGACCAGCGCGTGGGTTTACACGTAGGATATGCGGTAGTTTTTCTTCTTCCTTTTCTTTATTTTTTTTTTTAATGATCATTTTTAGCAGATTGGATGTAGCGTATATGCATCGGTCCGCACGCTTTGATACCTCCTAGAAACTGAAAGTGAAACTTGTAACTGACCCTACCGCGATTTCTTTGGGTGAGGGGTAAACCCTCCTTTTCCACTGATCAGCATGGTTGGTAGAAATGATGAAATCCCCACCCCCACCCCCCACCCCCACCCACCCCCACCCCCCACCCCCGCCGCCTGTTTGCAGTCCCTGCCCAAGAGGAATTAGTGTCTTCATTTCCCATGCTGACTTATCACCGCCATTCGTTCCAGTCACCCTCCAGTACCTTCAATCTTATCGGCTGTGTTCGGTACAGCTGGTCAGAGGAGTTACCGTCCCTGTTAATTGTGTGTTGGGGGGGGGGGGAGGTGGAGGGGGGATGGAGGGATGTGTGCGGGGTGGACGGGGGAGGGGCGTGGGGGGGCTGGGGGGGGGGGGGGGGTTGGGAGGGGGTTCTGTCTCCTGTCTGCCTGCTTGTTGGCACACAGGCACAGAAACATGCGCACACGCGCAGGCGCACGCAGACACATACATACATACATGCTTACATACACACATGCCCACACACAGACACACCACACACACACACACACACACACACACACACACACACACACACACTGACAGGCGCAGATTAATTTTGTTATAGTTCATTCAAAGAACACCAGTCCAGAGACGATTCTCATACACTCGTTTTACTTTTCACTGTATTTCAAACGTGCATGGGATCAGTCACACATGATGACGTGTGATGTGAACCGTGGCCAGTGTGGCTGCAGAGGGCAGGGTGTGGGGGGGGGGGGGGGAGGGAATGCTGGATTGTGGCCATGTGCAAGTCAAGTTGTTGTTGTTTTAACTCACTCAGTACGGCCAGTCCTCTCTTCTCCTCTACACAGACCCCTCGGATGTCCAGTGGGTTTCTCAATGACCCAACTTTTAGCTTCCGTCGTCAGAATTGTGGTATTCTTTGTCAACATTCACCTCTTCAGTATAAGAGCCTTCCGCTTGCAATATTTTGATGGTGGTAATTGGGGTGAAACGCTATTAACGTCGTCTCTTTCGCCGTTCGTATGGAGAGAGTTAACAAACAAATAAACAAATGAATGGGTAAATAAATGAATGAATGAATCAAGCAATAAATAGATAAATGAAATAGTAAGTAAAAGAATAAATGAACAACACTTCGTTGTTGGAGAGAGTGAGAAAAGACAAGAGTTGAAAGAAAGAAGACAAGGAACTGAAGCTTCTATATATCGATTAGCCCAAGATCATGCAGACAGAGCTTTTTTTTCTTTTCTTTTCTTTTCTTTATAAGAGAAACAGTCAGTGAGTGTATGCCGGTCAGCATAAACGAATAGATGAGAAAACAGATGGATAAGAATATAGACAGATTAATGATAAACAAATACGTCTTTTTTTCATTAATCTTTTATCTATTCATTTTGGGAAAAAGAAAAAAAAAAGAATAGCAAAAACACCAGTGAGCAATTCTGATGGGGGTTTAAATTATAGCCGGACGCCGCCCGCACCGCACACTGGGCACACAGGTCAGCAGGGTGTGATGTCGGTATCGGGTAATGACGTCATGGCAGGAAGTGGCAGCATAAAGACTTTATGGGGGTCACCAGACGCCGCGTCTTGCTGTTTGCTGTCAGTCGGTATCTGGGAACGACGGGCGCAATAGCCGAGTGGTTAAAGCGTTGGACTGTCAATCTGAGGGTCCCGGGTTCGAATCACGGTGATGGCGCCTGGTGGATAAAGGGTGGAGATTTTTATGATCTCCCAGGTCAACATATGTGCAGACCTGCTAGTGCCTGAACCCCCTTCGTGTGTATACGCAAGCAGAAAATCAAATACGCACGTTAAAGATCCTGTAATCCATGTCAGCGTTTGGTGGGTTATGGAAACAAGAACATACCCAGCATGCACACCCCCGAAAACGGAGTATGGCTGCCTACATGGCGGGGTAAAAACGGTCATACACGTAAAAGCCCACTCGTGTGCATACGAGTGAACGTGCGAGTTGCAGCCCACGAACGCAGAAGAAGAAGAAGGTATCTGGGAACTACACGTAGTAGGACGAAGGTGATGGTGATGGTCATGATTAATGGGTACACTAGTGTTACGAGTCATAGCAGCAGCAGCAGCAGTTGTAGTGTTAGCAGTGGCTGCGAATTTACCGATTAAACGCGTAGATGTGGATCAGCCGATACGGTAACGTAAATGATGATGGCGATGATGACGATTGATGATGATGTCAGGTTCTGAAGAAACAGCAGCAGCAGGTGAAGTGCTACAAGCAGCTGCCAGTTCATCGACGACAAAAGTCAGATGTTCATCTCATTATTCTCTGTCTGTGTGCACAGTGTACAGGTTTGAATGTGTGATGTGTGTGTTGGTTTGTGTGTGGGATCTGTAAACCTTTGGGTTTTTTTTTTCTCACAGGAAAGGTGCAACACACACACACACACACACACACACACACACACACACACTGACACACATACACACACACACACACGCGCGCGCGCGCGCGCATATATATATATACATATACATATACATATATATAGAGAGAGAAAGAGAGACAAAAACAACATCAACACATCACCACTGCAAATCAGTTTTAAAAGTTAAACCAACACTTCTTTTAACGCTTCTTCCACTCTATGTGGAGAACGAAGACATCAGGGTTTGGAGTTATAGTTTACTCTGTGTGTGTGTGTGTGTGTGTGTGTGTGCTCACGATATCAGGAATTGGGGGGAACAAAACTGACTCCAGATTTGGGTTTTCCTTCCAACCGCCCAACCCCCTTACTTCACGCCCCATCACTCTCTCTCTCTCGTTGTGTGCGTGTGCGTGTTCGTGTGTGTGTGTGTGCGTGTGTGTTGTGACGGATGAAGAACTGAAGAGTCAAGAGAGAGAGGAAAAACCCGCACTGCACGGAGGAGCTGGTGATACGTTGAGGTTTTCCTCTCCACTTCTCCCTCACCTTGAAGGAGCAGAACACGTCGCTCTGAGCGTTGGTTCGTTGAAGAAAAAAACGGAAGTGGGCCCTTTACTGGCACTGCAAATCTTATCATCCGTCCTCTTGTCCATGCCCCTAGCTCCTCCCCCTCACACACACTCCGCACTCCCTCCCCTGCCACTACACATACAAAGTACAAGATGTGTGAAGGAGTCTTGCTGTCTGATACCTACTTAGTTGGGCCCTTCGCTCCCTGCCGAACACACGCCATCAACGACGTTTCTCCACTGACTCGACTCCGGGCTGTCCTTTCTGCATCCTGCTGCGGCATGTATTGTCGCCCCTGCATGGATTGTCGCCCCTGCATGGATTGTCACCACCGACAAATGCGTGCAGCCCTCACTGCACGTATTCAGTTGTCGCCCCTCTGCACTGTTGCTGTTGTGAGGCGTGAGGAGTTATGACGTAACTTTTACGACAAAGCGAAGAGTCGTTGAATGGCTGTGCCCTCGCAGATAACACACACACACACACACACACACTCAGCTCACTCACTCACACACGCGCATATAGTTGTTGCTTTTCATCTGCTTGTTTCCTCTCTCTCTCTCTCTCTCTCTCTCTCTCTCTCTCTCTTATACTTTTTCTATTTTTTTCATTGATGGCTTGATGTAAAAAAGCAATTGTTGCTTAGTCAATTTACCATCATGAAATAAAACCTTGATTTGACAGTGACTGTAGCCAAACCTGACCAGTTTACAGCCCATCCACTCTTGACTTTTATGATCCACTCAAGATCCCGGAATCACTGGGTGAGAAGTTGTGACGTAACTTTTATGACCCAGCTGGGTTGTGCCCTCGCAGATAAGATAACACACACACACGCACGCACACGCGCGCGCACACACACACACACAAACACGCAAACATGCATGTACATTCACACACACACACACGCCAAATACACCTGTACATATTATACCCCCTCTCCCACCACACACCCCTTTCACATAAACACGAATGCAATCCCTAACACACGCACGAGACACATGCGTGCGCACATGCACTCAATAACAACAACAGCAACAGTGCAGAGGGGCGACAATAATTGTGTGCAGTGAGGGCTGCACGTATTGTCACCGGCGACAATCCATTCAGAGGCGACAATCCATGCAGGGGCGACAATACATGTCGCAACAACACCACCAGTGCAGTGGGGTGACAATACATGTCGCAACAACAGTGACAATACATGCCGCAACAACAGCACCAGTGCAGAGGGGTGACAATACATGCTGCAACAAACAGCACCAGTGCAGAGGGGTGACAATACATGCCGCAACAAACAGCACCAGTGCAGTGGGGTGACAATACATGTCGCAACAACAGTGACAATACATGCCGCAACAACAGCACCAGTGCAGAGGGGGTGACAATACATGCCGCAACAAACAGCACCAGTGCAGTGGGGTGACAATACATGTCGCAACAACAGTGACAATACATGCCGCAACAACAGCACCAGTGCAGAGGGGCGACAATACATGCCGCAACAACAGCACCAGTGCAGAGGGGTGACAATACATGCCGCAACAACAGCACCAGTGCAGAGGGGTGACAATACATGTCGCAACAACAGCACCAGTGCAGAGGGGCGACAATACATGCCGCAACAACAGCTCCAGTGCAAAGGGGTGACAATACATGCCGCAACAAACAGCACCAGTGCAGAGGGATGACAATACATGCCGCAACAAACAGCACCAGTGCAGAGGGATGACAATACATGTCGCAACAACAGTACGAGTGCAGAGGGGTGACAATACATGCCGCAACAAACAGCACCAGTGCAGAGGGGTGACAATACATGTCGCAACAACAGTGACAATACATGCCGCAACAACAGTGATAATACATGTCGCAACAACACCACCAGTGCAGAGGGGCGACGAAACGTACAGTGAGGGCTGCACGTATTGTCACCCATGACAATCCATGCAGGGGTGACAATACATGCCGCAACACATGCCTCCAGCTGGATCCCAGCCTCTTCAGCTCTTCTTCAGTGTCCCGCCTCCAGCTGTTCTTGGGCCGTCCTCTCTTCCTTCTCCCCCTGGGGGTTCCGGGTCAGAGCCTGGCATGTAGTCAGTGTTGGATGGTGATTTCCTCAAGGTATGGCCAATTATGAATCCATCCCCACTTTCGTCTCAGGATCTGTTTCCCAACTGGTTCCTATCCCCCTCTTTCAGTTGCCACAGTTCCTTGTTTCTAATTTTGACTGGCCAGTGGATCTTAAAAATGCGCCTAAGACAACTGTTGATAAAAGTCTGGATCTTCTGTAGCATCATTTTGGTCATTCTCCGCGTCTCTGTTCTGAAGAGAAGGATGGACTTCATGCTGGAATTGAAGATGCGTATTTTCGTTGTTGTGGCTATTACTTTGGAGGATATATATATATATATATATATATATATATATATATATATATATATATATATATATATAAGATTGCTTAAGACAGCATTCATATGGAGGTTCATGACATTTTTTAGCCTCAAGCGAGCTCGCGCGGATTATAACAACCATAATAACATGGAGAGAGCCATGCTGCTGCTGCTGCTGCTTTCCTGTTTCTTTACGGGCGTGTGGCCCTCATTCATTCACTGTCCCAGTCTCCACATACAGCCAAGTGCAGAACGACCTAGCAGTGATAGCAGCGTGCCGCTCCGTCGCTCCCCCCCCCCCCCCTCCCCTCCCCCTCCTCTACGCCCCATCCTCTCCCAGCTCTTGGTTCTCAGGCGTCCATCACATGTATGATTACTGGGAGGTGCCGCGCTGGCTGGCTGGCTGCTGAAGGTGCCGTCACTGTGTGTGCAAGATGAAAAGTGGTATTTTGGCGGGTCGGAAAGCCTTTTGCACTCGGTTCTTTTAGCTTCTCCACTCTCTCCATTTCCCGTGTGTAGTTTCTTCTCTGGTTTTCTGACTACGTGTTGTTATACGTCATGGTTTTTATTCTTTGGTCCCTTTGTTTTATAGTTATGCATGATTGTGGAAGTTAGGTGTGAAAGCGCTCTGATTTGTTTCAGGGTCAAATGTAGTGCTAAATTGATACATTTAGTAGTAGTAGTAGCAGTAATCAAATCAAATCAAAACAAAAATACTTTATTGATCCATATGGAAATATATTGTGCAATCACAGCTCGTTATAAACACCAACATAAAATACGCACTATAAAAGACATTAAAAGTAGTAAAATAAGAACGTTTGAAGTAGTAGTAGTAGTATTAGCAGTAATAGTGGTTAGTGTTAGTAGTAGTAGTAGTATTCAGAAAATGAGAGAGTGTGTGTGTGTGTGTGTCAGTGTGTGTGTGTGGTGTGCACATGTTTACATAGATCTGTGTGTCGGGAGGGTGCGGAGTGGATGGGGCAGAGAGGCGGGATGAGGGAGAGATGGAGGCGTTAGGTGATTGGTGATGATGATATGGATATTTACATAGCACCTATCCTTGGTCAAAGTGCATAGCATGTATCCTTGGTCAAAGACCAAACTATATACTTACAGAGCGCCTATCCTTGGTCAAAGACAAACTATAATACTTACATAACGCCTATCCTTGGTCAAAGACAAACTATAATACTTACATAGCGCCTATCCTTGGTCAAAGACAAACTATAAGCGCAAAACAGACACAGAGTCATTTTCACTAAGTCAGCAACAACAACAACAACGACAACAACAACAACAACAACAACAACAAAATCAAGGTGAAAGCATAAAAAAGTTCAGAGACAAGATTATGTTTGCCATCCACGTTCCGTCAAATTACACATAAATCATGTTTGGGTTTGCTCCCTTTACTAGATCATACGTTCTACTTAAATCATTTGAATCCACCATCACCACCACCACCCCATCTCCTCCACACGTGACTCGCTACAGAGAATGCATCCGTCATAGAATAAACAGCTTGCTGAATTCGGCTTGAGGGAAATTCGGTTTGAGGGAAATGTTGAAATAAACAGAGCAACGACTGGTATTACTGTTCAACAAAAAGAACGAAGCTTTGTCTGAAGCTGAATGCAAGTTATACCATGCGGACTTTCTTGTGATTAAGTTTAACGAAGTAAAAAATAAAATGAAAAAAAAAAAAAAAAAAAAAACCCACAGAAACTAACAAGGTGATGGCAGCTTTAACGAACCCCTCCCCATCCCCCCCCCCCCATCCCCACGCGGTGTGGATAATGCACGCTCCCTGAGTGAAGCCGCCTGGGAGAGGAAGTGAGCGGTTAATGAATTACTTCCGCTGTGCTCTTGTTCCGCTTCTAGTTCTCCTCCTCCGTAAACACCACACAACCACCACTGCCAGCACTGACATCACTTTGTCTGTGTCCGCGTGTTCAAACTCTTGTGTGTGTGGGGTGGGGGAGAGGGGGGGGGGAGGGGTTACTTTACAGTATTCATTTGTTTGTTCACTTCTTTGTTTACATAGAAATTGACGTCATGTCTGATGGAAACTGTGCAAAAGTCATTCATGAACGAAGTCATTGAATTTCATCTGAATAATTGCCGCACTGGTGGATTTATTAAGATTTAAAGCAGATTTCTGGATAGTGTGCTATATAAGTATCCATTATTATTATTATTATTAAATGAGAGTGTAATTTTTCAGCACGAGTTAGTGCGAAGGTGAATTCAAAACAGATTTTTTCCTCTTTGATTTGAAGGAAAGTATGGCGGGGATTCCATATTTTCACTGATAGATAGACAGATAGATAATAAAAAAAATAAAAAAATAAAAAAAACCGACACAAAAAGAATAATAAGAAACAGACCCTGTGTCCAAAGGGAAGTCCCTGCCGATGACAGATCCAGTGCCTGATAGTCTGGACTCAGTGCTGCTTGCCAGATACCATGGATGGCTTTTAGTAATTCAGCTGCCTTTTACACGCTGGTGTGGGGGTGTGGGTGTGTGAACCACTGAGCTGAATGGGACCGTTGAGCTCGATGGTGTGAACCAACTACAATCCCTCCCCCCACCCCCCACCCCACCCCCCAAACCTTCCTCAGTCCCTCCCTACTCACACTACACTCCACACCCAACCCCCGCCCTCCGTCCCATTTACACTCCCTCCACATGCCCCCCCTTTCTCCCCCCCCCGCCCCCCCCCCCCCCGCCCCCTCCCCTCCTCCCTCTCAATATCCTGTGCTCTCGCCCTTTGGCTTCCTATCCGTGCACCCAGTGATGGTAGAAGGGTGAAGGGGGGAGTGGTGCAGAGTTTGCGTTGGGGGAGGAAGGAGGTAGTGTGAGGGAGTGAGGGGGGACGGGGTAGGGGGTTCACGGGGATCCGTGAATCTGCCCCCCCCCCCCCCCCCCCCCCCCCCCCCCCCCCCCCGCCCCCCGGGTCCCTTTGTGTAGCACTCTGGAATAATTGGAAGGATGAAGTGGTGGTTTGGGGAGAGCTGTCATTTGTTGTGAAGGGAAAAGGGCTTCTTCTTCTTCTTCTCTCTCTCTCTCTCTCTCTTGTTTTCCTCTCCTGTCTTTTTGTACTTAAAAAAAAGTTCTGTAATGATATTTGTTCACTTTCCCCAGCATGAAGGTCACGAGCCAGTTGCATTGCTCGGACGGAAGAGCCTAGTATAGTAGTAACCCGCTACGAACTGTGTGTAGTATGGAACTGACCAATGGCGTAGTTCGGTCAACGTAGGTATTTAGTCACGTGTAACTGTCAAAAAGTTAGAACCAAGCAATGCAACTGGCTCGTGAATAAACTATTCGCGTACTCTCTCTCTCTCTCTCTCTCTCTCTCTCTCTCCTTTAACCATCCCTCTTTCTCTGTGTTATCATCAACCAGTACAAATTGCTAGAAGGAAAAGGGACCCCCCATGGCCCACCCCACCCCCCCACCTCCTTAGAAAACCAAAACCAAAACAAACAGTCCCCAGTCCAAGCGAAGTTCCCGTTGATGTAGGATCAAAGGAGAGGCCAGCCTGGGTAAATCGGACTTCATTGGCTGACCGCCTCAGTGCGTTTGTTGGACCTCTCGGTGTAGCAGCTTATTCCGACGTTACCCCGATAGGTTCGTTTACCCCCGGGTCAAATTTGGCAAGCTCAGATTACCCCCGGTGTGTATGTAGACAAGCTTTGATTGTCCTCCTGGTGGTAAATTCCCCAGCCCAACCCCTACTAGTTGGGAGGCTGTCATGGCAGTAAACTCACCACCATTTAGGTTCTTTCTGGTGACGTGATGTGGGGTGGGCGGGGGGGGGGGGTGTTTGCGGGGAAGGGGGGGTAACTAGTTGGAGGCTGTCATGGCAGTAAACTCACTCACCATTTAGGTTCGCTCTGGTGACGTGATGTGGGGGGGCGAGTGGGGGGGTGGGGGGGGGGCAAGTAGTTGGAGGCTGTCATGGCAGCAAACTCACTTTCCATTTAGGTTCTCTCTGGTGACGTGATGTGGGGTGGGCGGGGGGGTGGGGGGAGTGGAGGGGGGTGGGTAACTAGTTGGAGGCTGTCATGGCAGTAAACTCACTTACCATTTAGGTTCTCTCTGGTGACGTGACGTGGGGGGGACGGGGGGGCTGAGGGGGGGGGGGGGTAAGTAGTTGGAGGCTGTCATGGCAGTAAATTCCAGTTACCATTTAGGTTCTCTCTGGTGACGTGATGTGGGGGGTGCGGGGGGGGATGGGGGGGGGGTAACTAGTTGGAGGCTGTCATGGCAGTAAACTCACTTACCATTTAGGTTCTCTCTGGTGACGGAGGGTGGAAGAGACTGCTAAGTAAAGGGGTGGAGGCCGCAGACTATCTGCCAGCGGCTTGGTTTGTGAGCTGACTGACTGACTGTTGGATAAAGCATGGATAGAGTGGTTGTTGGTGAAGTGGTTCTCAGTGAGGGAGAACGTTATTTGTGAAAGGAAAGAGGGCTCTTTGAATGTTGTGTGTATCTGTCTCTTCCTAACTCTCTGTTTGCCTGCCTGTCTGTTTGTTTGTCTGTCTGTCTGTTTGTTTGTTCTTTTGTTTAACATTTGTACACAATTGTGATTTTAGACGAAAATCCATCACTTCCCTACCCCACCCATGCCTTGAATATATGTCTGTCTGTCTGTCTCACTCTGTCTCTGCCTCTATCTATCTATTTGATATCACCGCCAGTTTCTGTGGCCCTCCCCCTCTGTCTGTCTGTCTCTCTTCTATCTATCCCTTTGTCTTCCCGTCAGTCTCTGTCTCTGTTTCTGTCTGTATGTCTGTCTCTCTCTCTCTATCTCTCTCTGTCTCTCTCTCTCTCTCTATATATATATATATATATATATCCATCTCTATCTCTTTATCTTTTTCTATCTCCTCCTCTCTCTGTCTGTCTCTGTCTAATCCTCTGTCTCAGCGTCTCTGTCTCTGTCTTTCTCTCTTCATCACTATATCTGTCTCTGATACTCCTCTTTCTCTATCCCTAGCACTTGAACTATCTGTCTCTCTGTCCCTTCTTCCCGCACCGACGTCTCTACACATTACAACACTGTCCTCTCTCAACTGCTGGATGAACATCACCCCCCGTCCCCCCACCCCCACCCCCCCACTACCCGCATGCTCTCCGATAGACCTTCCGCCCATGGTACACACAAGGCAATCGCCTTGCAAAACGCAAACGTCGCCAGTTGGAACGGCGATGGCGATCAACAAAACTGAAAGTCCACAATCAAATCTTCCGAAAACAAATAAATAAAGTCAAACATAATTATGATCTCATCAGCGAAGACAAACTTCCAGAAACAACTGAACAATATCGCTCAATGGTGCAAGGACACAAGATCTTCCATCAATCCAGCGAAAGCTCAAACGTTGCTGTGCCAACAACAGAACCACGAGCAAATCACCACCACCTGTGTCATTCGACGGCATTCAAATCTAGAAAACCGAATGCTTACGCTACCTAGGAATACAGTTCGACAGGATGCTGACCTTCAGAAAACATACGGAAAATACTTTTCTCAAATGCAAAAAAAGGGTCTTTCAGTCTTAAAAGCAATGGCAACCAAAGGTATTGAACAACAACACCTCTTCCTGCTATACCAATCACTCGTCCTCAGCGTGATCGACTACGGACTTGGGCTAACAACACCGTCTCAAAGCAGCCTCAAAATGAAGCTATGAGGCTGATCCTTGGAACAACAAAAGACACGCCCACGGAAACCATGCGATACCTGCTTGACCTTCCTTCAGTGCAGGCCAGAAACAAGTTAGAACAGGTTAAGACTTACTTTAGAGCATCAGAAAACCCTCAAACCCACTGTATGACGCAATCAAGGAACCAAAAGGCAGCCGTCTAGGACGAGGAAGATGATGGATTGGGCAAGCAGATGACACAATCCAGCTAGCATGCCGACTACAAGACCTGAAAGAAACAAAAGATTGAGAGGAAGACCCCGAAAACCTCAATCATCCATTCGACACAGCCATTTCACTCACTCTAGGAAGACATTGTCGGGAATGGCCAGAGGGCAAAACTGATGCAGAAGTGAAGCTATTGGTGCTTGCTGAACTTAGTTACCGTCCACGTGAAGTGGTTTGTACTGGTGAACCACACCACCATTCTCCACCCCAACCCTTCTCTCTCTCTCTCTCTCTCTCTCTCTCTCTCTCTCTGCCTCTCTGTCTCTGTTTCTGTCTCTGTCTGTCTGTCTCTGTCTCTGTCTCTCTCTCTGTGATGGGATTTGAAATCCACTTCCAGTGAACATCCAGATCTTTCACCGGGCAAAAAAAAAAAAAATAATAATAATAATCATAATAATAAAAATAAAAGAAGAAAAAAAAGTTACATCTTCTTTGGCACTGACTGCACGCCTCTTTGGCACTGACTGCACGCCAACTTGGCACTGACTGCACGCTTCTTTGGCACTGACTGCACGCTTCTTTGGCACTGACTGCACGCTTCTTTGGCACTGCACGCTTCTTTGGCACTGACTGTACGCTTCTTTGGCACTGACTGCGCGCTTATTTGGCACTGACTGCACGCTTCTTTGGCACTGACTGCACGCTTCTTTGGCACTGACTGCACGCTTCTTTGGCACGCTACTTTGGCACTGACTGCACGCTTCTTTGGCACTGACTGTACGCTTCTTTGGCACTGACTGCACGCCAACTTGGCACTGACTGCACGCTTCTTTGGCACTGCACGATTCTTTGGCACTGACTGCACGCTTCTTTGGCACTGCGCGCTACTTTGGCACTGACTGCACCCTTCTTTGGCACTGCGCGCTACTTTGGCACTGACTGCACGCTTCTTTGGCACTGACTGCACGCTTCTTTGGCACTGCGCGCTACTTTCGCACTGACTGTACGCTTCTTTGGCACTGACTGCGCGCTTCTTTGGCACTGACTGCACGCTTCTTTGGTACTGCACGCTTCTTTGGCACTGACTGTACGCTTCTTTGGCACTGACTGCGCGCTTATTTGGCACTGACTGCACGCTTCTTTGGCACTGACTGCACGCTTCTTTGGTACTGCACGCTTCTTTGGCACTGACTGTACTGTACGCTTCTTTGGCACTGACTGTACGCTTCTTTGGCACTGACTGCACGCTTCTTTGGCACTGACTGCACGCTTCTTTGGCACTGACTGCACGCTTCTTTGGCACTGCGCGCTACTTTGGCACTGACTGCACGCTTCTTTGGCACTGACTGCACGCTTCTTTGGCACTGACTGTACGCTTCTTTGGCACTGACTGCGCGCTTATTTGGCACTGACTGCACGCTTCTTTGGCACTGACTGCACGCTTCTTTGGCACTGACTGCACGCTTCTTTGGCACTGCGCGCTACTTTGGCACTGACTGCACGCTTCTTTGGCACTGACTGTACGCTTCTTTGGCACTGACTGCACGCCAACTTGACACTGACTGCACGCTTCTTTGGCACTGCACGATTCTTTGGCACTGACTGTACGCTTCTTTGGCACTGCGCGCTACTTTGGCACTCACTGCACCCTTCTTTGGCACTGCGCGCTATTTTGGCACTGACTGCACGCTTCTTTGGCACTGACTGCACGCTTCTTTGGCACTGCGCGCTACTTTGGCACTGACTGTACGCTTCTTTGGCACTGACTGCGCGTTTCTTTGGCACTGACTGCACGCTTCTTTGGTACTGCACGCTTCTTTGGCACTGACTGTACGCTTCATTGGCACTGACTGCGCGCTTATTTGGCACTGACTGCACGCTTCTTTGGCACTGACTGCACGCTTCTTTTGTACTGCACGCTTCTTTGGCACTGACTGTACTGTACGCTTCTTTGGCACTGACTGTACGCTTCTTTGGCACTGACTGCACGCTTCTTTGGCACTGACTGCACGCTTCTTTGGCACTGACTGCACGCTTCTTTGGCACTGCGCGCTACTTTGGCACTGACTGCACGCTTCTTTGGCACTGACTGCACGCTTCTTTGGCACTGACTGTACGCTTCTTTGGCACTGCGCGCTACTTTGGCACTGACTGCACGCTTCTTTGGCACTGACTGTACGCTTCTTTGGCACTGACTGCACGCCAACTTGGCACTGACTGCACGCTTCTTTGGCACTGCGCGCTACTTTGGCACTGACTGCACCCTTCTTTGGCACTGCGCGCTACTTTGGCACTGACTGCATGCTTCTTTGGCACTGACTGCACGCTTCTTTGGCACTGACTGTACGCTTCTTTGGCACTGACTGCGCGCTTCTTTGGCACTGACTGCACGCTTCTTTGGTACTGCACGCTTCTTTGGCACTGACTGTACGCTTCTTTGGCACTGACTGCGCGCTTATTTGGCACTGATTGCACGCTTCTTTGGAACTGACTGCACGCTTCTTTGGTACTGCACGCTTCTTTGGCACTGACTGAACCCTTCTTTGGCACTGACTGCACGCTTCTTTGGTACTGCGCGCTACTTTGGCACTGACTGCACGCTTCTTTGGTACTGCACGCTTCTTTGGCACTGACTGTACGCGGCACTGACTGTACGCTTCTTTGGCACTGACTGTACGCGGCACTGACTGTACGCTTATTTGGCACTGACTGTACGCTTCTTTGGCACTGACTGCACGCTTATTTGGCACTGACTGCATGCTTCTTTGGCACTGACTGTACGCTTCTTTGGCACTGACTGCACGCTTCTTTGGTACTGCACGCTTCTTTGGCACTGACTGTACGCTTCTTTGGCACTGACTGCACGCTTCTTTGGTACTGCACGCTTCTTTGGCACTGACTGTACGCTTCTTTGGCACTGACTGCGCGCTTCTTTGGCACTGACTGCACGCTTCTTTGGCACTGACTGCACGATTCCACTTGAAACCACTCCGCTCCAGCCATCGGAACTGACGAAAGAGGACGACGGAGAAGAGAGAGGAGGGGAGGGGAGGGAGAAGGAGGGGGGGAGGGGGGCAGGATGGGATGAGGGGGGATGAAGGTCAGGGACTGGTGGATCTTTATTCTGCCTGCCTGAAGGAGGGAGGAACAGCGCCGGGGAGCTTGGAAAGGTAGGTCAAGGCCACGGGAAGGTGAAGGCCGTGTTGAGGCAACGAATGTTGAGGGTTCAGTTGGGATGATGAGACTGAAGATCAATAAACGTTAAGATTTGGTGGTGGTTGTGGTGGTGTGTCTTTAAAAAAAAAATCTTTTTATTTATTGAGTGAATGAGAGAAGAGCGGGAGGTAGAGAGAGGGGTTTGGGGTGACAGGGGTCAGTGGGGGTGGGGGTGACAGCGGTGGGGGTGTGGGGAGGTAAGAGGCTCAGAAAGAAAAGGGGAGGTGTGGGGGGGGAGGAGATACTGGACTTCATTGTCACATATTTTGCAGTGTGTATTTATCTAAACAATTTCTGTTCTATTCTATTCTATTCTAACCATCATCCCCGAAGCCACCCCGCCTCTCTTTCTCTGTCTGTCTGTCCGTCTCTATCACTTTCTCCATCACACACACACACACACACACACACACACACACACACACACACACACACACACACACACACACACACACACACAAAGAAAAAAAAAGAAGAAAACAAACAGCAACAACAACAAGAACGCCACGCATATTATCAACAACACGAACACAACTAAAACAAACAAAAGAACGACCGAAAACATCCTGCAAATGATCCATTGGGTTATGGTTCACCTTTCAGCAAATCAGTTTACAGCATTCTTCCTTCTTTCCATCTTACTCTAGAATGGCGTCCATTTTAATGGTTTGGGTGACTTATCTTGGCTTGATTTGGCTTGGGTTGGCTTGTAATTGCATGGGATGGCTTGGTTTTGTATTGGTTTGGGTTGGTTTGTATTGGATATTGGTTTGGCTTGGTTTGTAATTGCATCGTTTAGCTTGTATTGGCTTGTATTGCTTTGCCACCCTCGTGGAAGCAGCGACATCAAACATTCTGCTGGGGGCTCCAAAAATATCGGAACAATCTGGCTCCCTTTGTGTGTGTGTGTGTGTGTGTGTGTTGCTTGCTTCCCTCGTTCAAGCAGCGACGGACATCAGATGTGGTTGTACCGTGGACTCTGGGCCATCATGTTGAAACAACCTTCCGCAACAGCCCCCCCCCCCCCCCCCCGCCCCCGGTGTTGTAGTCATCTGGTTACAGACACACGCACACACACACACACATACACACACTTTCACTCACTCTCTCACTCACTCTCTCACTCGCTGTCTCACTCACACCTCCAACATAAGAAAATACAGAAACCATGTGTTTCCTGCTGGGAAGAAGTGGAGAGAAAGAAAGGAGTGTGTGTGTGTGTGTGGGGGGGGGGGGGACACCAAAATAGAACAAGGACGTTTCCTTCCTGCAGATTTCCTTGGCAAATTGCACTTTCCGTGCTTCCCACGTCCAATAACACTTCGGACACGAATGCGTCTGTGAAGTCAAGCTGGACCCTGTGTGGGGAACTGATCAAGCCAACAACAGCAGGGCTTTTTTTTTTTTTTTTTTTCTTTTTTTTTTCAATCTTTGCGTGGGGGACTGGTGAACGGTGGAAGGGAGGGGGCGTGGTGGTGGAAGAGAGAGCGGTGGTGTTGATGCTGTGAAGGAGAAGGATGAGGAAGGGGAACAGCCTGCAATGCGGGTGGTGGGTGGAGATGGCTAATAAGAATAATGAAAATAATGATGGTATTTATATAGCGCTGAATCTACTGCAGAGACAGATCTAAGCACTTTCACACCAGTCATTCACCCGCATGCATAACTCTAAAAACTGAAGAAACTGAAGACTAGGAAGAGGTAGGGGAGGGAGGCTATCTTGTGAAGAGGTGGGTTTTAAGGCCAGACTTTGAAGAGCTGAGTCCGGAGACCTGACGAAGCCAAAGAGGAAGTTCATTCCAAATACAAGGTCCAGAGACAGAGAAAGGACGGCGTCCAGCAATGGAGTGTTTGTATCTGGGTATGCGTAAACAGAGTGGATCCGAATAGAAGCCGATCGTAGAGAGCGAGATGGAGTGTAGAGGTGAAGGCAGCCACAAAGATGGGAAGGGGCAGATTTGTGAATACATTTGTAACATAGAGTGCCATCTTATACTTTATTGTGTGTGAGACAGGGAGCCAATGGAGATGTTGCAAAAAAAAGGAGTTATGTGCTCAGATCTTTTCTTTCTAACGACGAGTCGGGCAGCAGAGTTTTATTTGCGCTGAAGGGACTGAATGGATGAAGCAGGCAAACCAGACAATAGGGAGTTACAGTAGTCAAGGCGAGAGAGAATGAGAGAAACGACAAGTCTAGATGTTGCGTCGGTGGACAGATATTTCCGAATGGAACTGATGCGTCGCAAAGGACAACGCCGAGGTTCCTGACTGAGCTGTGATGGAAGAGAGTTTCTGTTTAGTTCCTATGATCATTGCTTCGGCTTTGTCTGCGTTCAATTGTAACTTATTTAGAGTCATCCAGTTTTGAATGTCCAAGAAGCGTTCAGATGTTTCTTGCAAGAGCAAGGACAATTTTTCAGGGGTATCACTCTTCTAAAGTTGAGTGCCATCAGCATAGGAATGATGACTAACATTGTGGTGGTTTATAATTTCAGCAAGAGGAGCGGTGTACAGTGTGAAGAGAACTGGGCCTAAAACAGATCCCTGTGGGACTCCGTGTTTGATTTTAACAGGTTCAGACTGGAAATTATCGACGATGACAGACTGGAATCGATCAGTGAGATAAGATTTGAACCAGATGAGAACAGTGCCGTTGATACCAAATGTAAAATGAAGACGGGAAAGAAGGATTGAATGGTCTATCGTGTCAAAGGCGGCTGACTAGCCGAGAAGAGTGAGAAGGGAAATTTTCCCTGAGTCGGACGCTAGCAGTAGATTGCTCAGGATATGAAGGAGAGTGGTCCCGGTGCTGTGGTCGGCACGATATACAGACTGAAAAGTGTGAAGGAGATTGTTGAAACAAAGGTGGTTGTTGGGCTGCTTCAGGACAGATTTTTCAAGGAGTTTGGACAGGAAAGGAAAGTTAGAAACTGGTCGATAATTTTTCAAAATGTTTGCATCAAGGTTGGGTTTCTTCAGAAGAGGCCGGACGATTGCAGTTTTGAAAGTGGGTGGAAACGTTTCAGTAAGAAGGGATGAGTTGACAATATTGGTGATTGTGGGGAGAAGCTCTGAGACACACTGGGAAAAAACAGAGGCTGTCATAGAGATGGAGGAATGAACATGTCACATTGTCTTCTGGAACTTTGTGCCCGCCTGATTGTGCTGAGAGAAAGTGGAAAGGATTCCCTGCCCCTTCCCCCCACCCTCACCCCTTTTATCTATGGGGGGTGGGGTACCTGGAGGAGGGGGAGGCGTATTCCTTTGGAGTTTGCAAAGGGTATAATTACACGTAGGCTGATTTGTTTTTCTACCCTCTCTACTTTGTAAGGACATGAATGGGGTTGCTGATATTATCATCATTAATAGTATTATTATCATCATTATTAATTTAATATTATTGCTGTTGTTGTTTTCATCGTCGTCGTCGTATCGTCGTCGTCGTCATCATCATGATCATTATCATCATGATTATTATGTCTTTGTGTGTGTGTGTGTATCTGTGTCTGTGTCTGTGTGTCTGTGTGTGCGTACTTGCGTGCGTGTGTGTGTATGTGTTGCCTCCTATATCAGTATACATGTAAGACCCTCTGTAGAATACTGCATGGTCTGTATCCAAATCTACAGATGATGAAGGCAGACAGTGGAAGTGTGTCTTTTAATCCTTTTTTTTTTTTTTTTTTTTTTGTCGTTACGACTTTTACATTTCATTCGCTTACCTTTTTTCCCTTGGGTCATTCGTTTTTAAAAGTTCTTGTTCTCTTCTTTGTTCTGATTACAAGCAGACAAAACATGCACCTTGAAAACACATACACACGCGCGCGCGCACATGCACACACACTCTCTCTCTCTCTCTCTCTCTCTCTCTCTCTCTCTCTCTCTCTCAAAGTCAGAAACGGAGTCAGAGAAACAACCAGACAGACAGAGTCAGGAAAACACACAGAAAGACAGAGTCAGGGAAACAGAAAGACAGAGTCAGGGAAACAGACAGAAAGACAGAGTCAGGGAAACAGACAGACAGAGTCAGGGAAACAGAAAGACAGACAGTCAGGGAAACAGACAGAAAGACAGAGTCAGGGAAACAGACAGAAAGACAGAGTCAGGAAAACACACAGAAAGACAGAGTCAGGGAAACAGAAAGACAGAGTCAGGGAAACAGACAGAAAGACAGAGTCAGGGAAACAGACAGACAAACATACGCAGACAGACAGAAAGACAGAGCCATAGCGCCGGTGACAAGAAATTTTTCTTTTTCATAATATTATAATTTGTATCCTTGTTAGAAGAAGAAGAAGAAGAAAAAAAAAAAACACATTGCAAAACCCGCCTATTTCCCCACGGGAAATGTGGCTATAAGTGGAAGGGGGAAAACCCCAAGGAATGTTTTCACAAACGGATCAGATAGGTATGCCTCTCTCTCGCCCCAGGCTCCCTCCCATCGTGTGCCACGATGCTTCCCAGTGCTGACATGACCAGTAGATTCCCGGACGCGAATGCGTCTGTGAAGTCCACCCCCATGGGGGATGTTCCGGCAACGATTTCGGCTGGCGTCCTTTTGTTGTTGTTATTGTGTTTATTTATTTATTTCAGTCTAATTATTTAGCAATGATTGAAGGGCGTTCCGGTGGGAGGGGTACATATATTGGTGGGGAGTGGGAGGAGAAGGAGTAGGAGGATGGACAGGAGGAGGATGGACAGGAGGAGGAGAATGGACAGGAGGAGGAGGAGGATAGACAGGAAGAGGATGGACAGGAGGAGGAGTAGGATGGACTGGAGGAGGAGTAGGAGGATGGAGGAGGAAGAGGATGGACAGGAGGAGGAGAATGGACAGGAGGAGGAGGATGGACAGGAGGAGGATGAAGAACAGGAGGAGTAGAAGGATGGACAGGAGGAGGAGGAGGATAGACAGGAAGAGGATGGACAGGAGGAGGAGTAGGATGGACAGGAGGAGGAGGAAGAGTAGGATGGACTGGAGGAGGAGGAGAGGATGGACAGGAGGATGGACAGCAGGAGGAGGAGGAGGAGGACAGCAGGAGGAAGAGGAGGAGGCGGAGGAGGATGGACAGGAGGATGAGGATGGACAGGAGAAGTAGGATGGATAGGAGGAGGAAGATGGACAGAGGAGGAATAGGAGTTGTCCTGCAGAAGACATGTAGTGCCTTGTGTCCTGCAGAGAGACATGTAGTGCCTTGTGTACTCATAGAGAGACATGTAGTGCCTTGTTCTGCAGAGAGGGAATGTTGTGACTTGTGTATCATAGAGAGACATGTTGTGCTTGTGTCTGCAGAGAGGCATGTAGTGCCTTGTGTACTAATTGAGAGAAAGTAGTGCTTTGTGTCTGCAGAGGACATGTAGTGCATTGTGTTCAAGAGAGACATGTAGTGCCTTGTGTCCTGCAGAGAGACATGTAGTGCCTTGTGTCCTTGAGAGAGAGACATGTCGTGCCTTGTGTCCTGCAGAGAGAATGTAGTGCCTTGTGTCTCACAGAGAGACCTGTAGTGCTTGTGTCCTGCAGAGAGAGACATGTAGTGCCTTGTGTCCTCATAAAGAGACATGTAGTGCCTTGTGTACTCATAGAGAGACATGTAGTGCCTTGTGTCCTGCAGAGAGACATGTAGTGCCTTGTGTACTCATAGAGAGACATGTAGTGCTTTGTGTCCTGCAGAGAGACATGTAGTGCCTTGTGTCCTGCAGAGAGACATGTAGTGCCTTGTGTCCTGCAGAGAGACATGTAGTGCCTTGTGTACTCATAGAGAGACATGTAGTGCCTTGTGTCCTGCAGAGAGACATGTAGTGCCTTGTGTCCTCACAGAGAGACATGTAGTGCCTTGTGTCCTGCAGAGAGAGACTTGTAGTGCCTTGTGTCCTCATAGAGAGACATGTAGTGCCTTGTGTCCTGCAGAGAGACATGTAGTGCCTTGTGTCCTGCAGAGAGAGACATGTAGTGCCTTGTGTCCTGCAGAGAGACATGTAGTGCCTTGTGTACTCATAAAGAGACATGTAGTGCCTTGTGTCCTCATAGAGAGACATGTAGTGCCTTGTGTCCTCATACAGAGACATGTAGTGCCTTGTGTACTCATAGAGAGACATGTAGTGCCTTGTGTCCTGCAGAGAGACATGTAGTGCCTTGTGTCCTGCAGAGAGACATGTAGTTCCTTGTGTACTCATAAAGAGACATGTAGTGCCTTGTGTCCTCACTACAGAGAGAAATGTAGTGCCTTGTGTCATAGAGAGACATGTAGTGCCTTGTGTCCTCATAGAGAGACATGTAGTGCCTTGTGTCCTCACAGAGAGACATGTAGTGCCTTGTGTCCTGCAGAGAGACATGTAGTGCCTTGTGTCCTGCAGAGAGACATGTAGTGCCTTGTGTCCTCATAGAGAGACATGTAGTGCCTTGTGTCCTCATAGAGAGACATGTAGTGCCTTGTGTCCTCATAGAGAGACATGTAGTGCCTTGTGTCCTCATAGAGAGACATGTAGTGCCTTGTGTCCTCACAGAGAGACATGTAGTGCCTTGTGTCCTCATAGAGAGACATGTAGTGCCTTGTGTCCTCTCCACAGAGAGAAATGTAGTGCCTTGTGTCATAGAGAGACATGTAGTGCCTTGTGTCATAGAGAGACATGTAGTGCCTTGTGTACTCATAAAGAGACATTTAGTGCCTTGTGTCCTGCAGAGAGACATGTAGTGCCTTGTGTCCTGCAGAGAGACATGTAGTGCCTTGTGTCCTCACAGAGAGACATGTAGTGCCTTGTGTCCTCATAGAGAGACATGTAGTGCCTTGTGTCCTCATAGAGAGACATGTAGTGCCTTGTGTCCTCATAGAGAGACATATAGTGCCTTGTGTCCTCATAGAGAGACATGTAGTGCCTTGTGTCCTCATAGAGAGACATGTAGTGCCTTGTGTCCTCTCCACAGAGAGAAATGTAGTGCCTTGTGTCATGGAGAGACATGTAGTGCCTTGTGTCATAGAGAGACATGTAGTGCCTTGTGTACTCATAAAGAGACATTTAGTGCCTTGTGTCCTGCAGAGAGACATGTAGTGCCTTGTGTCCTGCAGAGAGTCATGTAGTGCCTTGTGTCCTCACAGAGAGACATGTAGTGCCTTGTGTCCTCACAGAGAGACATGTAGAGACATAGAGAGGCACTACATGTCTCTCTGCAGGACACAAGGCACCACGGGGAGTGGGAGAGTTGGGGTGTTCCGGGTTGGAGGAAGAGGAGGAGTGGGACCAGGAGGAAGAGGAGGAGGAGGAGGGGGGCAGAGCAGAGGTGGGTCTCGCAGGGATAGAAAAATGAAACTTGAGAGATTGTTTTCTGGAAATGTCGTGCCGGCCTTCGCAGAGAGGAAATGAAAAGAATTTTGTTTTGTTGTGATTTCAATTTGTAAGGAAAAAGGGTTGTTGTTGTTTTGTTTTGTTTTTTCTTTGTACCCTCCCCCCCAATTTCTAAGGCATTTGGGGGAAAACTGATTCGCTTTGAACTTGCTTGAAGAGAGTGTAAGTGAGAGGGATGAATTCTACCCTTTCGTTGTGGGTTAAATCAATTCTGTCGGTCGGTCTGTATGCCCGTCTTTTCCACATTCTGTTCTCTCTCTGTCTCTGTCTCTGTCTCTCTTCCTTTCTTAGTCCCCTCTCCCTTGCCCCCCCCCCCCCCCCCCCACCCCCCCCCCCCCTCCACCTCAACCGCCCCCCTTTTCATTCGAATATACAGAAATGTCAATTTCTAATTAATAATAACAATCATCATTATGGTTGAAATGATAATAATCCAATTAATAATGATAATATAAATTATTTTCAGTCTAATATCATCATCTTAGATGAACAGACTATAAATAAATGAACGAACGAACGTGTTTAGATATGTGTCAATGGCTTCTCTTTTTGTAGATATAATTATAGATACATTGCATTGAGATATGTGTCAATGGCTTCTCTTTTTGTAGATATAATTATGGATACATTGTGTTTAGATGTGTGTCGATGGCTTCTCTTTTTGTAGATATAATCATGGATACGTTGTATTAAGATATGCCTCAATGGCTTCTCTTTTTGTAGATATAATCATGGATACGTTGTATTAAGATATGTCTCAATGGCTTCTCTTTTTGTAAATAATTATATGGATATATTGTATTGAGATATGTGTTAATGGCTTCTTCTTCTTTTCTTTTCTTTTTTCTTTTTTTTTTTTCTTTTTTTTTCTTTTGACGATGATGTGGTAAATAAGAAATAAAACAAAATACCATAAAATATAATGACAGAAAAGAAAAACGGAATGAAATAAGAAAAAAAAAACCATTTTCAATGCGATGAAATAAAACAGAATAGAATTACCATAAAATGAAATGAAATTTAAAAAAATAAAATAAAATAAAACAGTACCATGAAACATCTTACAGGACTTGGGTAACCCCCACAACCGTTCACCGTCACACACACACACACACACACACACACACACACACGCACGCACACACACGCACGCACGCACGCACGCATGCACGCACACGCACACGCACACATACACTGAAATAGAATCACTAATGTTCGGAAGGTGTGGCGACAGCTATGAATAATCCACTCTGTGGCACCAGCAGCCGGCTGTCCATGTCATTAACTGCCCTGATAGGTGTGCGAGGAGCTCGTCATTAAGTAATTAATTAATCGACGACACTATTTCTGCTGGCGCCGCTGTGTCAGTTTGTGTGTCTGTCGGTCTGTCCGTCGGTCCGTCTGTCGTCAGTGTGTTGTGTGGCCTGTGTCAGTCTGTGTGTCTGTCTGTCCGTCCGTCCGTCCGTCCGTCTGTCTGTCCTCAGCGTGTTGTGTGGCCTGTGTCCACAGGCAGAGACAGAGAAATACAGAGACAGAGGCAGGCACAGAGACAGACAGAGACAGAGAAATACAGAGACAGGCAGAGACAGAGACAGAGAAATACAGAGACAGAGAAATACAGAGACAGAGAAATAAAGAGACAGGCAGAGACACAGACAGACAGAGATAGAGAAATACAGAGACAGACAGAGACAGAAACAGAGAAATACAGAGACAGACACAGAGAAATACAGAGACAGAGACAGACACAGACGAGGAATATAGAGACAGGCAGAGACAGAGACCGAGAAATACAGAGACAGACAGAGAAATACAGAGACAGAGACAGACACAGACGAGAAATATAGAGACAGGCAGAGACACAGACAGAGAAATACAGAGACAGACACAGACAGAGAAATACAGAGACAGACATAGACACAGACGGGCAGAGACAGAGAAATAGAGAGACAGAGGCAGGCACAGAGAAATTCAGAGACAGAGACAGGCACAGAGAAATTCAGAGACAGTCAGAGACAGAGAAATACAGAGACATAGTGATGACCTAGTGGTGACCTAGTGATGACATAGTGATGACCTAGCGGTGACCTAGTGGCACTTTGACGGCTCACTGTGGAGTGGTGACCTAGTGATGACCTAGTGACACTTTGACGGCTCACTGTGGTGATGACCTAGTGGTGACCTAGTGATGACATAGTGATGACCTAGCGGTGACCTAGTGGCACTTTGACGGCTCACTGTGGAGTGGTGACCTAGTGGTGACCTAGTGACACTTTGATGGCTCACTGTGGAGTGGTGACCTAGTGGTGACCTAGTGGCACTTTGACGGCTCACTGTGGAGTGGTGACCTAGTGATGACCTAGTGACACTTTGACGGCTCACTGTGTTGATGACCTAGTGGTGACCTAGTGATGACGTAGTGATGACCTAGTGGTGACCTAGTGACACTTTGACGGCTCACTGTGGAGTGGTGACCTAGTGGTGACCTAGTGGCACTTTGACGGCTCACTGTGGAGTGGTGACCTAGTGGTGACCTAGTGGCACTTTGACGGCTCACTGTGGAGTGGTGACCTAGTGATGACATAGTGATGACATAGTGATGACCTAGTGGTACTTTGACGGCTCACTGTGGAGTGGTGACCTAGTGATGACATAGTGATGACCTAGTGGTACTTTGACGGCTCACTGTGGAGTGGTGACCTAGTGGTGACCTAGTGATGACATAGTGATGACATAGTGGTACTTTGATGGCTCACTGTGGAGTGGTGACCTAGTCATGATCTAGTGGTGACTTAGTGGTGACCTAGTGGCACTTTGACGGCTCACTGTGGAGTGGTGACCTAGTGATGACATAGTGATGACCTAGTGGTGACCTAGTGACACTTTGACGGCTCACTGTGGAGTGGTGACCTAGTGGTTACATAGTGGCACTTTGACGGCTCTCTGTGGAGTGGTGACCTAGTGGTGACCTAGTGACATTTTGACGGCTCACTGTGGAGTGGTGACCTAGTGGTGACCTAGTGACATTTTGACGGCTCACTGTGGAGTGGTGACCTAGTGATGACATAGTGATGACAGTGATGACCTAGTGGTACTTTGACGGCTCACTGTGGAGTGGTGACCTAGTGATGACCTAGTGGTACTTTGACGGCTCACTGTGGAGTGGTGACCTAGTGATGACATAGTGATGACTTAGTGATGACCTAGTGGTACTTTGACGGCTCACTGTGGAGTGGTGACCTAGTGTAGACATAGTGATGACCTAGTGGTGACCAAGTGACACTTTGACGGCTCACTGTGGAGTGATGACCTAGTGATGACATAGTTATGACCTAGTGGTGACCTAGTTACACTTTGACGGCTCACTGTGGAGTGGTGACCTAGTGGTGACCTAGTCACACACACACACACACACACACACACACACACACACACACATCTCCAAATTCAAAGAAGCGAATTGAGATGACAATGGAAATAAAACATATTATTCACCAACTGACAAAACAGGGCATTAATATAACTTTCAGTTGGGTACCTTTGCACTGTGGAATATCTTCAAATGAGTGGGTAGACCAAGCAGCTAGAAGAGCAGCACGTAATTTCGAAGGCGCAATACAACTTGACATCCAGTTAGATCTACATGAATGCATTAGTTGTATAGAAAATGTATCTAGAAATCGATTTAAGACATTACTTATAGATTCAAATAATCAATATTACCAATGTTGTGTAAACACAAAGAATGCAGCTAATCCAAAACATTTTCTAAATTCGACACCAGCAGCACATTCAAGACAAATTACAAGTCTAATGTATAGATTTCGTTTAAATGCCTTTCGTACAAAATTTTCTAAATATATAAAATGTATATGCGGTAAGCAAATAACTGTAAGCCATCTACTCATTCATTGTCCGAGAATAAGACAGTTAATTCCAAAAGATGTAGTTGATGACTTTTCTTCCAATATTTCATTAGCCATTGAAAAGATTTTGAATGATTATTCATTGCTTAGA
The DNA here is from genome assembly GCF_041734735.1 of Babylonia areolata. NCBI lineage: Eukaryota > Metazoa > Mollusca > Gastropoda > Neogastropoda > Buccinidae > Babylonia > Babylonia areolata. The sequence continues at coordinate 39,092,070 of NC_134881.1, read as the reverse complement.
ATGTTTTCAGAAATTTTAAACTCCAGTCCAGTTGGTATCCTCCTTTGATATATTAAAATTAATGCTGTTATTTATATTTCCGTGTAGGTTAATACTTGTTAATATGCATATACATATTCCCCTTCCCATGACACCTCATTCAATACACACCACAGTCTCTTTAGACTTTTTCTTATAATATACTTTTCCTCTGATACATAACATGAACACTTTTTTTTTTACACTAATATTCACATGCATTCCCTTTCCTTTATCCACTACTTTACTCCTTTCCGTCTAAAAACACTTAAGTGAATAGACGTTAAACTGAAGAAACACACACACACACACACACACACACACACACACACTGCGCGCGCTCTCTCGCGACTGTCTGTACAGTATTATAACAGGCGGCGTTTTGTACCGGATGATCAACTCATTTTCTGTCGCAAGAACTCTCTTGCCGTTGTAAATATACCTCACCTCACCTCACCTCACCTCAGGCCCATAACTGCAAAGTCGTCGTTGGGGGAAGCCTGAGGACCGCAGATGCAACCTCCGTTCTCCATCTGTCTCTGTCGGCAGCCGCCGGAAGCAGCTCACGTGTGTGGAGTCCGGTCCATTGTTTGATGTTCTCATGCCAGTTCTTCCGCTGTCTTCCTCTTTTTCTCCCGCCCTCGATGGTGCCTTGCATGACTGTTTTGGATAAGCTGGTGTGTCGAGTGTTGTGTCCAAACCACAACAGCTTGCGTCTCTTCACAGTTGAAAGGAGAGGTTCCTGAGGTCCAGCAAGGTCCTCAATTCTCAATATACACATATTTTTTATCCTTCTCTCTCCCCTCCCCTCCCCCTCCTCTCCCCGAAAATCACTCCTGTTCCATCCATAACTCATTTTCCTTATATTCATAGCAAAGCACCATCTTTATTACCGACGGACTTTGATGGGAAGTAGGCAAAGTAAATCTTTTTTTTTAACGCCCCCCCCCCCCCCCCCTCTTCTCCCTACCCACCCTGTGACGAGACCGAAGGAAACATATCGGAAGTCGAAAAATGACGAGTCGAAAAATATGCACCTTCGGTGGAAATGATGTCCATAGCATTTTCTAGAAAATGGTACCCATACATAAAAATGGTGGCAACAATCCGAAAAAAAAAAAAAAAGTTGCATAAAACACCATACTAACTCATAACAAATGCCACAAGATCCACGACTATAATACTGTAGAATAAATCGGAATGGTTTGCACTTTGTTACGTGCCACATAATACTGTCGATACTATTAATTTATAACACCTACTGTGCGTTTTCCACAAATGATGTTCATGGAAAACAATTATATCGCAAGACACTGGTCTTGACACTGAAAAAAAAAAGACATTTCTTCTTCTTTCTATCGCTGTCTTTCTTTCTGTCTTTTTCCTTTTCTGTTCTTTCTGCCTCCTGTCTTCCTGTCTTTACTTCTGCCTCCCATCTTCCTGTCTTCCTCTCTTTCTTTCTGCTTCCTGTCTTCCTTTCTTTCTGCTTCCTGTCTTCCTCTCTTTCTGCCTCCTGTCTTCCTCTCTTTCTTTCTGCCTCCTGTCTTCCTTCTGCCTCCTATCTTCCTGTCTTTCTTTCTTTCTGCCTCGTGTCTTCCTTCTGCCTCCTATCTTCCTGTCTTCCTCTCTTTCTTTCTGCCTCATGTCTTCCTTCTGCCTCCTATCTTCCTGTCTTTCTTTCTTTCTGCCTCCTGTCTTCCTTCTGCCTCCTATCTTCCTGTCTTCCTCTCTTTCTTTCTGCCTCCTGTCTTCCTTCTGCCTCCTATCTTCCTGTCTTCCTCTCTTTCTTTCTGCCTCCTGTCTTCCTTCTGCCTCCTATCTTCCTGTCTTCCTCTCTTTCTTTCTGCCTCATGTCTTCCTGTTTTTCCTTCTGCCTCCTATATTCCTGTCTTTCTTTCGTTCTGCCTTCTGCCTCCTGTCTTCCTTCCTGTGTCTCCTGTCTTCCTGTCTTCCTTCCTTTCGTTCTGCCTCCTGTCTTCCTGTCTTCCTTCCTGTGCCTCCTGTCTTCCTTCCTTTCGCTCTGCCTTCTGCCTCGTGTCTTCCTTCCTGTGCCTCCTGTCTTCCGTCCTTTCTTTCTGCCTCCTGTCTTCCTATCTTCCTGTGCCTCCTGTCTTCCGCGCGTCCTGTCTCTCTGCCTCCTGTCTTCCTGTCTTCCTTCCTTTCTTTCTGCCTCTTGTCTTCCTTCCTGTCTTTCTGTCTCCTGTCTTCCTTCCTGTCTCTGTCTCCTGTCTTCCTTTCTTCTTCCTTCATTCCTCCTCTCTTCCTTCCTTTCTGCCTCCTGTCTTCCTTCTTTCTTTCTTTCTACCCCCTGTCTTCCCTTTTTTTTTTCTTTCTTTCTGCCTCCTGCCTTCCTGTCTTTCTTCTTTCCTTTCTGCCTCCTCTCTTCCTCTCTTTCTTTTTGCCTCCTGCCTTCCTGTCTTTCTTCTTTCCTTTCTTCCTCCTCTCTTCCTCTCTTTCTTTCTGCCTTGCTGGTCCATTGAACTATATACTGGTTGTGTGGTGGTTGTTGTTTCAAGAAAGCCTTGAATATGTTTTTATCTTTAACCCGGCTTTGAGCCCTGAGTTCCTGAGCAATTTTAACCCTTCTGCCTGCTGAACTCCTGAGCCAAAATTTGCAAATAATTGGTATTAACGCGCGTATTTGACATTCTGTGTACGTATACACACGAAAGGTATACAAATGTATTCACAAATCAGCCCCTTCCTATCTCTGTGGCCGCCTTCACCTCAACACTCCATCTCGCTCACTACGATCAGCTTCGGATCCACTCCACTTACGCATACCCAGATTCAAACTCTCGACTGTTGGCCGCCGTTCTTTCTCTGTCTCTGGACCTTGATATTGGAATGAACTTCCTCTTTCGCTTCGTCAAGTCTCCACACTCAGCTCTTTCAAGTCTGGCCTTAAAACCCACCTCTTCCCAAAATAGCCTCCCTTTCCTGCCTCTTCCTTGTCTTTAGTTTCTCCAGTTTTAGAGTTATGTGTGCGTGCGAATGACTGGTGCGAAAGCGCTTAGATTTGTCTATGCACAAGATTCAATGCTACATAAGTACCATTATTATTGTTAAAGGGGTTCAGGCACAAGGAGGTGTGCAAATAAGTTGATCTGTGAGATGGGAAAAAGCTGCACCCTTCACCCTGCAGGTGTGCCTAAACCGGGGATCCAGCCAGGAAACTTCTTCTTCTTCTGCGTTCACTCGTATGCACACGAGTGGGCTTTTACGTGTATGACCGTTTTTAACCCGCCATGTAGGCAGCCATACTCCGTTTTCGGGGGTGTGCATGCTGGGTATTTTCCCTGTTTCCATAACCCACCGAACGCTGACATGGATTACAGGATCTTTAACGTGCGTATTTGATCTTCTGCTTGCATATACACACGAAGGGGGTTCAGGCACTAGCAGGTCTGCACATATGTTGACCTGGGAGATCGTAAAAATCTCCAACCTTTACCCACCAGGAGCCGTCACCGTGATTCGAACCCGGGACCCTCAGATTGACAGTCCAACGCTTTAACCACTCGGCTATTGCGCCCGTCGAGCCAGGAAACGAACTGTGCATCTCCTGACATGGCTCTGTGACCGGCTTGACTTTTGAAAGAAGAGAGAAATCAAGGTTGAAAATATTATATGAATGAATGGAAATAGAAGAAAAACAAGCTGTTATCGATGGGTTTTTTCCGGAAGCTGTATGTGAAGGGACTGTGAGTTCACACACGAGCTTGCCTAGATAGAATTGATCGCCATCACATCTGTTACCACACACACACACACACACACAGCTGTCGTCGGTAGCAGGTCTGTGATTTTACCCGGACTATATGGGACAGGCTTAATTCTTATATGTGACAGAGGCTTCAACCAGTATTGAACAGACGCAGCTGGATGTGTATTTGTGCTGTGTGTGTGTGTGTGCTGAGAAAGAGGCTGAGGAAACATCTATACTGCAAGTGTTCAAGTTGATCCGGAGTTGGTTTGGGGAGACAAAGGCAGAAACAGAGAGACAAGCCTATAACAAGTGTTCAGTCTGTAACAGTCATGATGTTGGCTGATTGTGTGCAGTTTTCTTTGTCGCTGTGATGAGAAAGGATATGAGTGGTTATTTGCTCAACCCAGAAACTAACTATCCTGTTTCTTATCATCATCAGTCTCCTGGACTGTGTCAAGAGTCTTTGCAAGGGCGCCGCACACAGCTTGTGGACCTGATCCACCTGTTTTGCTCCTGCTGGCCGGAAACATATCAACAAAGCCTGCGGTTTGTGTGTGTGTGTGTGTGTGTGTGTGTGTGTGTGTTTAGTGGGTTGGATGGCGCTTGTGTCAAGGTACTCCCTGTATCGGGATCTTTTATTAATAATAAAAAGTGTTGTTGTTTTTTTAAAGCCCTCGGAGGTAACGTTTGTTGCTGATGACTGGAAACATAAACACGGCGTGCATTTTGTTTTTATGTGTTAAGTCGGTTAGCGTTTGTGTGAAGGGTTCCTATTTTTAGCGTTTATGTGAAGGTTCCTATTTTTAGCGTTTATGTGAAGGTTCCTATTTTTAGCGTTTGTGTGAAGTTTCCTATTTTTGGAAAGGAAAAGAAAGGAATAAATGTTGGGAGGTAAGGTATTGGCTAAAAAAACAAACCAAAATGGCTTGGCTTGTGTTCAGTGTGGTATCTGAAACAGACCGAAAGGCGTTGGTTCCAGCAAGTATGAGAGGAACATGGAATGTATCTTGAGAGGATCATGGAACGTAGCTTGAGAGGAACATGGAACGTAGCTTGAGAGGAACATGGAACGTAGCTTGAGAGGAACACGGAACGTAGCTTGGAACGTAGCTTGAGAGGAACATGGAACGTAGCTTGAGAGGAACACGGAACGTAGCTTGGAACGTAGCTTGAGAGAAACATGGAACGTAGCTTGAGAGGAACACGGAACGTAGCTTGGAACGTAGCTTGAGAGGAACATGGAACGTAGCTTGAGAGGAACACGGAACGTAGCTTGGAACGTAGCTTGAGAGAAACATGGAACGTAGCTTGAGAGGAACACGGAACGTAGCTTGGAACGTAGCTTGAGAGGAACATGGAACGTAGCTTGAGAGGAACATGGAACGTAGCTTGAGAGGAACACTGAATGTATCTTGAGAATAACATGGAACGTAGCTTGAGAGGATCATGGAACGTAGCTTGAGAGGAACATGGAACGTAGCTTTAGAGGAACATGGAACGTAGCTTGAGGAGAACATGGAACGTAGCTTGAGAGTAACATGGAACGTAGTTTGAGAGGAACATGGAACGTAGCTTGAGAGGAACATGGAACGTAGCTTGAGAGGAACATGGAATGTAGCTTGAGAGGAACATGGAACGTAGCTTGAGAGGAACACTGAATGTATCTTGAGAGTAACATGGAACGTAGCTTGAGAGGAACATGGAATGTAGCTTGAGAGTAACACGGAATGTAGCTTGAGAGGAACATGGAACGTAGCTTGAGAGTAACACGGAATGTAGCTTGAGAGGAACACGGAATGTAGCTTGAGAGGAACACGGAACGTAGCTTGAGAGGAACATTGAAAGTAGCTTGAGAGGAACATGGAATGTAGCTTGAGAGTAACACGGAACGTAGCTTGAGAGGATAATGGAATGTAGCTTGAGAATAACAAGGAATGTATCTTGAGAGTAACACGGAATGTAGCTTGAGAGTAACACGGAACGTAGCTTGAGAGGAACATGGAACGTAGCTTGAGAGGAACATGGAACGTAGCTTGAGAGGAACATTGAATGTAGCTTGAGAGGAACATGGAATGTAGCTCGTCGCTGTTTTCAGTTTCAGAAGCATAAGAAGAAAAGCAAAAGAAGGTACTGGCAACGGGAACAAGAGAGTGTGTAGGTGTGTGTACATATCGCTATCAGTAGATGTGTGTGCGTATCGCTATCAGTAGGTATCGCTATCAGTAGGTGTGTGTGCGTATCGCTATCAGTAGGTTTGTGTGCGTATCACTATCCGAGTAGTTATCGCTATCAGTAGGTATCGCTATCAGTAGGTGTGTGTGCGTATCGCTATCAGAAGTTATCGCTATCAGTAGGTATCGCTATCAGTAGGTGTGTGTGCGTATCGCTATCAGTAGGTTTGTGTGCGTATCACTATCCGAGTAGTTATCGCTAT
>NC_134881.1:39073409-39080909 GCF_041734735.1 Babylonia areolata | reverse complement strand
CTATGTGTGCGTATGTGTTGGGGTAGCTGTTAGATACACATGTATGTTAAAATGTATATATGCAGTGTGTGTGTGTGTGTGTGTGTGTGTGTGTGTGTGTGTGTGTGTGTGTGTCTAGTCACATTTTGGTGTGTGTGTATGTAACATTGATGTAATGTTTTATGTTAACAATAAGCGTTTTTGTAAAGCACCTAGAGCAGATTTCTGGATAGTGTGCTATATAAGTATCCATTATTATTATTATTATTATTATTATTATTATTATTATTATTATTATTATTATTACCTGCGCTGGTTACAGAAACACTTTATACTCACACGCATACACATCGAAAAAAAAACATCGTCACAAATTTCACACAACAGAAGAAAAGCTTTTAAAACGACCAACCAGGAACTAACAAAGTCACGTGTGTGTGTGTGTGTGTGTGTGTGTGTGTGTGTGTGTGTGTGTGTGTGTGTGTTTTATCCCTGATCCCACTCTCCTGTCCACGTCTGTCTTCTCTTTGTATCCCTTATCCCACTCTACTGTCCACGTCTTTCTGTCTTCTCTTTGTATCCCTTATCCCACTCTCCTGTCCACGTCTTTCTGTCTTCTCTTTGTATCCCTTATCCCACTCTCCTGTCCACGTCTGTCTTCTCTTTGTATCCCTTATCCCACTCTCCTGTCCACATCTGTCTTCTCTTTGTATCCCTTATCCCACTCTCCTGTCCACGTCTGTCTGTCTTCTCTTTGTATCCCTTATCACACTCTCCTGTCCACGTCTTTCTGTCTTCTCTTTGTATCCCTTATCCCACTCTCCTGTCCACGTCTGTCTTCTCTTTGTATCCCTTATCCCACTATCCTGTCCACGTCTGTCTGTCTTCTCTTTGTATCCCTTATCACACTCTCCTGTCCACGTCTTTCTGTCTTCTCTTTGTATCCCTTATCCCACTCTCCTGTCCACGTCTGTCTTCTCTTTGTATCCCTTATCCCACTCTCCTGTCCACATCTGTCTGTATCCCTTATCCCACTCTCCTGTCCACGTCTGTCTGTCTTCTCTTTGTATCCCTTATCACACTCTCCTGTCCACGTCTTTCTGTCTTCTCTCTGTATCCCTTATCCCACTCTCCTGTCCACGTCTGTCTTCTCTTTGTATCCCTTATCCCACTCTACTGTCCACGTCTTTCTGTCTTCTCTTTGTATCCCTTATCCCACTCTCCTGTCCACGTCTGTCTTCTCTTTGTATCCCTTATCCCACTCTACTGTCCACGTCTGTCTTCTCTTTGTATCCCTTATCCCACTCTCCTGTCCACGTCTGTCTTCTCTTTGTATCCCTTATCCCACTCTACTGTCCACGTCTGTCTTCTCTTTGTATCCCTTATCCCACTCTACTGTCCACGTCTGTCTTCTCTTTTTATCCCTTATCCCACTCTACTGTCCACGTCTGTCTTCTCTTTGTATCCCTTATCCCACTCTACTGTCCACGTCTTTCTGTCTTCTCTTTGTATCCCTTATCCCACTCTACTGTCCACGTCTGTCTTCTCTTTGTATCCCTTATCCCACTCTACTGTCCACGTCTGTCTTCTCTTTTTATCCCTTATCCCACTCTACTGTCCACGTCTGTCTTTCTTCTCTTTTTATCCCTTATCCCACTCTACTGTCTACGTCTGTCTTCTCTTTTTATCCCTTATCCCACTCTACTGTCCACGTCTGTCTTCTCTTTGTATCCCTTATCCCACTCTACTGTCTACGTCTGTCTTCTCTTTGTATCCCTTATCCCACTCTCCTGTCCACGTCTGTCTGTCTTCTCTTTGTATCCCTTATCCCACTCTCCTGTCCACGTCTGTCTGTCTTCTCTTTTTATCCCTTATCCCACTCTACTGTCCACGTCTGTCTTTCTTCTCTTTGTATCCCTTATCCCACTCTACTGTCCACGTCTGTCTTTCTTCTCTTTGTATCCCTTATCCCACTCTACTGTCCACGTCTGTCTTCTCTTTTTATCCCTTATCCCACTCTCCTGTCCACGTCTGTCTTCTCTTTTTATCCCTTATCCCACTCTACTGTCCACGTCTGTCTTTCTTCTCTTTTTATCCCTTATCCCACTCTACTGTCTACGTCTGTCTTCTCTTTTTATCCCTTATCCCACTCTACTGTCCACATCTTTTTATCCCTGTCTCTCTTTGTCTCTCTCCACCCCCACCCCCACCTCCTCTCTCTTCTCTCTCTGTCTCCCTATCTCTCTCCCCCTCTGTCTCACTGTCTCTCTTTTTCTCCCTCTTTCGCACTCTCTGTCTCTCTCCCCCTCTCCTGTTCTTTTATGAATCACTCCATTACCTCTGAAAATACAGAAAACGGCGTCATCTACGACCTTACTCTCAAGCAGTTAACATGGAGATTTTTTTTTAAAAGAAGAACAGTTGACAACCAACATGGTGGATTCAATTCAAGACACCACGCACCATCTTCAACCTGTCTCAGATTTTAATCAATAATCTTTTTTTTTTTTCTCCGGGGAGTTTCCAACTACTTTTTTTTTTTTCAATATTTTTATTCTTCGTCCGCCCCCCCCCCCTCACCCCCTCACCCCCGCCCTTCCAATTAAAGCGGAGCAATGCAGACGTGTGCCTATCAACGGACAAATCTGTCTCCTTTAACGAAGAGTAGTGACGTCACAGCTCCTTCCCCTTCCGGCGTGTCTCGTCAGAAGGAAAAATGTTGTTCTTTTTCTTTACTGTCTCCCCCCCCCCCCCCCCACCCCCACCCCACCCCCACCCCCCCCTCTAATTCTAATGTTGATTTAATTTGGTTGCTGTTGTTGTTGTAATTGTTGTACTACTTGTTGTACTTCTTCTTCTTCTTCTTCTTCTTCTTCTTCTTCTTCTTCTTCTTCTTCTTCTTCTTCTTCTTCTTCTTCTTCTTCTTCTTCTTCTTCTTCTTCAGTCTTCTTCTTCTTCTTCTTCTTCTTCTTCTTCTTCTTCTTCTTCTTCTTCTTCTTCTTCTTCTTCTTCTTCTTCTTCTTCTTCAGTCTTCTTCTTCTTCTTCTTCTTCTTCTTCTTCTTCAGTCTTCTTCTTCTCCTTCTTCTTCTTCTTCTTCTTCTCCTTCTTCTTCTTCTTCTTCTTCTTCTTCTTCTTCTTCTTCTTCTTCTTCAGTCTTCTTCTTCTTCTTCTTCTTCTTCTTCTTCTTCTTCTTCTTCTTCTTCTTCAGTCTTCTTCTTCTTCTTCTTCTTCTTCTAATGTTCGTTATCTTTCTTTCTCTCGTTCTTTCTTTCTTTTCGTTTTCTCTCTTTCTGTCTCTCATTATTTCTTTCTTTCTTCTTCTTCTTCTAATAATAATAATCATCATCATCGTCATATTTCTTTCGTATTTTCGAATTTTCTTCTTCTTCTTCTTCTTGGTTTAGACAAAACTTTATTCAGTAAACATGTCATACATGTACACATAGACAGCGGAGCAACAAGAAGTTAACAGTTTATCTCGTGCTCAGGAATGTGATTTATTCGTTAGTTTCGTTTGACGGCTGGTGAACGTTACACAAATACAATTATATTGAAATACACGCTGTCCAACTGCATATAAATGACAGTCTTTACAGACATTGTTTCCCTTTTCTTGAGCAGCTGTGGAGATGACTATACTTAAAGAATTGACAATAGATATAAACATCGTTTTTAAGATTCGTTGTTCACAACAGTTTCAGTTTCAGTTTCAGTAGCTCAAGGAGGCGTCACTGCGTTCGGACAAATCCATATACGCTACACCACATCTGCCAAGCAGATGCCTGACCAGCAGCGTAACCCAACGCGCTTAGTCAGGCCTTGAGAAAAAAAACAACAAAAAAACAAACCGAAAGCAGAAAAAGATCAGAAAAACAAGAAGTCAACGATTAAGACAAAGAAGAGAGAAAAAAGAAGAAGAAGAAGAAGAAGAAGAAAGATACATAATGGAGAGAGAATAACATTACACATAATGACACTTGAATAGAACGACAAGACAGGAAATATGGAAAGATTACAACATGTTCAGTACAGAAGATAGAGTCACACCTACACACACCAAGAACAGTGCATACTTAAAATCTGCTGGACTCATTGATGAATTTGTGGACAGTTTCAAATATCAGCATGTTTATGTTAAGTTGAAAACTGGAATTACCATTACCGTGTGTTTAAGTAAGTTTGTGCCTGCCTATGTGTGCGTATGTGTTAGGGTAGCTGTTAGATACACATGTATGTTAAAATGTATGTATGCAGTGTGTGTGTGTGTGTGTGTGTGTGTGTGTGTGTGTGTGTGTGTGTGTGTGTGTGTGTGTGTGTGTAGTCACATTTTGGTGTGTGTATGTAACATAGATATAATGTTTTATGTTAACAAAAGCGTTTTTTTATAAAGCACCTAGAGCAGATTTCTGGATAGTGTGCTATATAAGTATCCATTATTATTATTATTATTATTATTAAAGAAGAGTATGTATCTGAATACATACTTGGAGAAGATTTAAAACAGTATTTGTACGGGCCACGCTAAAACGCGGACACGGTAGCAAATAGTGCTCAGATGTTTCTCGACCATTGCCACAATCTTCTTCTTCTCTCCCCCCCCCACTCCCCCCCCCCTTCCCAACCCACCCCCACCCCCACCCTCACCCCCTCACCCCCTCCTCCCCTTCCATCTCCTCCTCATCTCAAACCTTCACTTTTTTCTTGCTCCACTTCACGAAGATGAGATCAGACCTGTCATGGCCCATCATGGCCCCTGTTGGGCGTGTTTTTTGTGTGTGTTTGTTTGTTTGTTTGTTTGTTTGTTGTTGTTTGTTTGTTGTTGTGTTTCTTTGTTTTTGTTGTTTGTTGTTGTTGTTGTTGTTGTTTTTTTGGGGGGGTAGTTTCTTTTTACATGTTATCCCCCTTTTCCCAGTCTGGTCACTTTTTCATTTTAGAGTGTCTTCTTTCCCACTTTATTTGAGAGCTCTGTCACTTCCTCCTCCTCCTCCTCTCTCTCTCTCTCTCTCTCTGCCCCCCCCCCCCTCTCTCTCTCTCTTCATCTCTCTCTCTCTCTCTCGCTCCCCCCCTTTCTCTATCTCTTTCTCTCTCTCTCTCTCTTGCTATCTCTCTCTCTCTCTCTCTCTCTCTCTCTCTTGCTCGTTCTCACTATCGCTCTCTCTTTCTTTCCTTTCTTTCTTTCTCTCTCTCCATGCCTCCCTCGCTCTGACTCTTTCTCTCTCCCCTCTCTTTCTCGCTCTTCATCTCTCTGTCTCTCTCTCTCTCGCTCTCGCTCTCACTCTGTCTCTCCCTCCCACCCCCATTTTCAAGTTTTCAAGTTTCAAGTTTCCCTCCCCCATTCGCTCTGAATGTACGAGCATGGGCGTTCGTGCGGTAGAAATCTTGCAGTTTTACGCGCGCGCGCGCGCGCGCGCGTGTGTGTGTGTGTGTGTGTGTGTGTGTGTGTGTGTGTGTGTGTGACTGACTGAATGAGTAAAAGAGACACAGGCACAGTCATATTTATGATAGTCAGTCGTGTCCGACTATGACCTTCAGAACAGCAGAGGAGGCAACTGCTGTTCCGACTATTTGGGCTAGAATTTGATTATAGTGGAGAGTGTCTTGCCCAAATACATCCCCACTCTCTCGGCCAAGAGGGTATTAGGACAGTCGGCGTTGGGATGGTTCCCAAAGGCCAACTAGCCCACAAGGCTGCAGCACTAAGAGCCAGTGCAATTTTGCCTCCTAGTTTGAGAGTCATAGTCCTTCACAAAAGACTAAGCTGTAAATGGTTTCCCATTGACTGGAGAAACCATTGATAGTACAGCTCTCACTTTGCTGTTGGCCCAAATGTAAACTTATGTCAATCTGTGATATAAGCCGAGTGTTGGGCCTAACAGTCATATCACTCAACAAGGGACATCACCCTTCATGTTTATTTTGCCCCCACTCTTCTCGAACAAACAAACAAAATCACAGTTGATAATGAATAATTTATGTTAATTATCCGCCAGAATGTTCCTCCATTAAAAAGCTTCTCATTTCTTTTCAACGAATTTGGGAGAAATCCTTTTGCGCGCAGAGAGAAAGATTCCTTCTTTTTTTTTTCTTTTTTTTCCCTTTATTTTCTTTCCTTTTTTTCCAGAACGACTGGGGAGATGTGGGCAGCCCCGTCCCAAATTTGTCATGTTTATCTGATTGGTGAGAAGAGAGAGGACAGGGGGGACAATCCTATTTCATCAATACAATGACTGTCACGATTGAGAAAACGTTTGATCTATTCTTAAACATTGTAAGAAACAAGGCAATACTGATTTCTAGAGACCGATTAGGGAGTGTTCACGGTATTGTTTAATTCAGCTGTGCATTGCTAGAAAGAGAGCAAGCGTTGTCGTTCAAGTTATTGTTTTATTCAACTGTGCATTTGCAAGAAAGAGAGCAATATTGATTTCTTCACACGGTTGGGAAGTGTTATCAATATTGTTTAATCAGTCTGAGCTGTAGTGCCAAAACCAAAGCGGTGATTATTTCCTTGCCGCGTTCTGGTGGATGTTGAAAAGAATTTTTCCCGTGACTCGATTGTGCCTTTTTTCTTTTCTTTTTTTTTTCTTTGGGGTTCTGGTTCATGTGTCATTGAAGGGCTCTCCGGGTGGTGTGACCTTGTCCTGATTCAGTATTGACTTTAAAGCTACCAGTGAGCAGGTTTGGAGCTTTGAAGTACTGCACTTGCGAACGTCGCTCCTGTATGTGAATTGTGGTTACACCGAACATTGGATCGTAGCGTTCAGTCACTGAAGTGTGAGTGCTGGCTCCATTAGTTGTGACCGCGAATGAGATAAACAGTGCCTGGCAAAGAGTTGTTCCACTGTTGTAAACAACAGCAACAACAACAACAACAACGACAACCCGACTCGATCTTTTTTCTTCTTCTGTGGAGCCGGATGCACACCAGCAGCTCGTCACCAGCAGCAGCATCGGCAGTGTCTCGGCCTGTTCAGCATCATCACCACCAGAACAACCAGTTGCCAGCTGGCACTGGTCGCCCAAAAACATGTCGCGAGGATTGTCGGAGACACGGGTATTCTGGCCTCCTCCTCCTCCTCCTCCTCCTTCTCTTCGGCCGCCTCAGCCACAGCAGCAAGAGCAGAATGAGCATCAAGAACAGTATCATCATCAGCAGCAGCAGCAGCAGCAGCAACAACAACATCATCATCACCATTTCCACAGCAACGGTAAGTGGTGTGACGTGACTGGCACAGAGAGCGGTCACTGGTTGGGGTGGGGGGTGGGGTGAGGGGGGGGGAAGGCAGAGGAAAGATGGAGGGAAACAGGGAGAGGAGGGAGGGGGAGGGAGGGAGTGATGTGTGGTGATGGTGGAGGGGGTAGGTGTGAGGGTGGGGAGTCAGGGCAGTTCAGTTCTCTTTCCCCCCATCTCCACCACCCCCCCAACCAACTCACTCCACCCCCATCCACACCCCACCCCCCCCCCCCATCCAGCCCCGCCCTTTTCTGCTGTCTCCCGCACCCACCCACCACACAGCCAC
>NC_134881.1:39053409-39063409 GCF_041734735.1 Babylonia areolata | reverse complement strand
TCCACGGGAATCTTGCCGGGGGGTGGCTCTGTGTGTGTGTGTGTGTGAGAGAGAGAGAGAGAGAGAGAGAGAGAGAGAGGGTGGGGGGTAATGTGGGAGACTGCCGTGGGGAGAGACAGAGACAGAGAGAGAGAGAGAGTGTGAGACTGAACACTGAATTGTTTATTGTACATCGGCCATGAGGCCCTTATACAAACACGGAGGGAGTGTGTGTGTGTGTGTGGGGGCGGGGGGGGGGGGGGGGGGGGGTTAGGAGGTCGGGAAATGTGATGGACGTGGCAGCAATACTGTATCATAAACATATCAAACTGAATGCCATCAGTAACACATTTCCTTCTGTTCATTGCATGAAAAATGAATTTCAACAAATTCTGGTAATGTTTCTCGTGTTTTGACCTGAGTAGTGTTCCAATATCAGTTCTTATGTAGTCATTCAGAAATGTTTCTCTGGTGTCCCTGTACAATGTACACTCAAATAGTATATGGTTTTTGACGGGCGCAATAGCCGAGTGGTTAAAGCGTTGGACTTTCAATCTGAGGGTCCCGGGTTCGAATCACGGTGACGGCGCCTGGTGGGTAAAGGGTGGAGATTTTTACGATCTCCCAGGTCAACATATGTGCAGACCTGCTAGTGCCTGAACCCCCTTCGTGTGTATATGCAAGCAGAAGATCAAATACGCACGTTAAAGATCCTGTAATCCATGTCAGCGTTCGGTGGGTTATGGAAACAAGAACATACCCAGCATGCACACCCCCGAAAACGGAGTATGGCTGCCTACATGGCGGGGTAAAAAACGGTCATACACGTAAAAGCCCACTCGTGTGCATACGAGTGAACGCAGGAGAAGAAGAAGAAGTACATGTTTTTTTTCAGTTTCAATAGAAGATTTACAGCATAAACACATCTCTTTTTTTTATCTGTTGAATCACTGTATGGGTTATCATTGATTGGCAATACATTCATTCTCAGCTGTGTGATATGAGAGAGAGACAGGGACAGAGAGAAAAAACGGATCAATTTACTCAGGGTAATAGAGTAAGCATAGGGTAGGTATGGGTAATTCCGAACAGTGTGTAATTGCGAACGATTCGTATACCGCCCAACTTCGAAGCGTTCTTAACGTTGCGTTTCACAATTTAACATCTGCTTCCACCTTTTTTTCTAATACCTTAATGAATATCCATTTTCACGAACCAGTCAAACCTCAGCTGTTTCTGGTTATTTCCGCGCCTTGTCTTCAGTCTCTTCACGCACCACTGCCGACCAAGGTTACAAACGTGCTCTCAAAATCCTCAAATCAAGGGAAGCAAGTTCGCGCACCACTGCCGACCAACGGGTTGCAAACGTGCTCTCAAAATCCTCAAATCAAGGAAAGCAAGTTCGCGCACCACTGCCGACCAAGGTTACAAACGTGCTCTCAAAATCCTCAAATCAAGGGAAGCAAGTTCGCGCACCACTGCCGACCAAGGTTACAAACGTGCTCTCAAAATCCTCAAATCAAGGGAAGCAAGTTGTAGGTCCTGAACTTTGACACGGTTTAAATATTCAATAGTTGACCTGATCGGATATGTCAGTTCAATGCGCATTACCAGTGCTGGGATAATTCAATAAAGCATATGGATGACAGATCAGAACGTCAGTTTTGACAGGAATCTGTAAAATAGTGTCGTTTGCAGCCGTTAGACCATAGGCCGGATATTTTGACGTGAGTCTATTTGCGAACGATGCTGCACAGTTACTGAGCACTCTCAAAAGGGCGTGTTTGTGTGCGGTGTGGGATGTATATGTTCAAATGTCTGTCTGTGTGTTTGTGTGCATGTGTGATCAAAATCAACAATACAACAGTCTGGTGCGATGTTCTGATAATATGTTATGTCTGATGAGGTGAAGACCTGCATATGTTTTAATTCCGTGTCTGCATGTAGTACCCAAATCAATCGTTCGCAATTAGACTTGCCCGTTCACATTAAAACAATTTTACCTTCAGGCCCTCATGTTATTTGAAACGTCGACAAAACGTTGAAAAGAATTAGTGGACGAACTTTTCCTGTTCGGTGCAACCAGTCGGAGAAAGCCTTCAAAAAACAAACGGACTACGTTTTGACTATCCTACGACATGTTATCTTTTCAGCACACACGTTGGGTTGATCGCTTCGACTGGACCGTTCGCAATTTGGCACACCTACCCTAAAATGTTGTTGTTGCTGTTAATTTCTTTCTTCGTCCTTGCGTCTACATGGACACACACACACACACACACACACACACACACACACACACACACACACACACACACAACCGCTGCACACGTAATATATCAAAGTCTTAAGTAAATCGCTCACTCACTCAGTCACTCAGTGAATAACATATAATTTGTTTTTTATCATGTGCTGCTTTTTTTTTCAAGCACAAGCCATTCCATCCGAAACCATCAATGATCACCTTTCTCAAATAATATCACGTATCCCCCCGCACGACAAAATACAAGTCTCGGCGGTTCTTTAACGCGTGAATACACAGAAGACTTCTTCTCTGCTTGCACTATTAGGCCGCCCTCTTTTCTTCACAGAGTAGTTAGTATGCCAGACTTTTCTCTTGCTTCCCAAACAATGTGTTTGATTTTCCTGCCAGCAGAGAGTTCCAGACATTGTGCAGGCGGCGTACCCTATAGCTCTGTGAATGGCAAACCTGTCTGAGACCTGAGTGAAATACGTCCAGTCTGTGCCTCTGTCTGTGAGAGAAGGGGGAGGGAGGGAGGGGGGGGAGAGAGACAGAAACGCAGAGACAGACACAGACAGATGTCTCTGTGAATAAAGGGGGAGGGAGGGAGGGGGGGGGAGAGACAGAGACGCAGAGACAGACACAGACAGATGTCTCTGTGAATAAAGGGGGAGGGAGGGAGGGGGGAGAGACAGAGACACAGAGACAGACACAGACAGATGCCTCTGCCTGTGAGAGAAGGGGGAGGGAGGGGGAGACAGAAAGACATTGGGGAGAGAGAGACTGTAAGTGTGTATGTCTGTCTGTCTGTCTGTCTATGTGTCTGTGTGTGTCTGTCTGTCTGTCAGTGTGTGCGTGTGTGTGCTCCCGCGAACGCGCGCGTGGGTTTGTTTGGGGGTATAGGAGTGTGTGAGTCCGCGCGTGAGAGTGTGTCAGGTCCAGTGTGCCATAGGTGGTGTATACTGTGTGTGTTGTATTTCCCTCCCTGCCACTGCCAAAGATCACATGGAAAGCCGGTAACTCATTACTCCCACAGTGGTCAGCTTGGGCCCTCTCACATCAAAGGCTGTCCACACCACAGATGTTACAAGTCTCTTTGGCCCGAGTTGGTTTTGGCACTGGCCCGAAGATGTGTTGGTAAGTCTCTTTGGTCTATGTTGGGTTTGGCATTGGCAGGCTGACCAAAGAGCATATGGCTTGTTCGGCCTTTCTCCGTTAAAACGCTGCGGACATATTTTGTGATTCTGGATAGAGGGAGAAATGAAAGCAGCGTGCTATTAGGGAACTGGGGGTGGGTGAATAGATGCATTTGCTGTAGTATTTTAACAGTGAAAAAAAAAAGGTACGTTGCTTTTTTTTTTCCGCAATGTGGGAAGTAAACGTATCAGTGTAGTATTCATCATGGGGTGGTGGGGGCGGGGGCGGGTGGTGGGGAGGGGGTTAGAGAAGGGACTTTCAGCGACGGATAGGAGGACCGAACACTGACGCCATTGTGGTAATCAGGATGTGGGATAATGTCAGGGAGAACAGGAGGGGAGCAGAGGAAGGAATGTACAGTAGTACAGTACAGTACAGTACAGCACAGCACAGCACAGTACAGCACAGCACAGTACAGTACAGCACAGTACAGTTCAGCACTGCAGTGACTGAAGCTTTCCAGTGAAAGGAACCAGTACAGTACAGTACATTACAGTACAGCACAGAACAGTACAGCACAGCACAGTACAGTACAGTACAGTACAACACACCACAGCACAGCACAGCACAGTACAGTACAACACACCACAGCACAGTACAGTACATTACAGCACAGCACAGTACAGTAAATTACAGCACAGTACAGCACAGCACAGCACAGTACAGTACAGTACAGCACCGCACAGCACAGTACAGCACAGTTCAGTACAGTACAGCACAGTACAGCACAGTACATTACAGCACAGTACAGTACAGCACAGTACAGCACAGCACACTACAGCACAGCACAGTACAGTACAGCACAGCACAGCACAGTACAGTAAGCACAGTACATTACAGCACAGCACAGTACAGCACAGTACAGTACAGTACAGCACAGCACAGTACAGTACAGTACAGCACAGTACAGTACAGCACAGTACAGCACAGTACAGCACAGTACAGTACAGCACAGTACAGCACAGTACAGCACAGTACAGTACAGTACAGCACAGCACAGTACAATACAGCACAGCACAGTACAGTACAGCACAGTACAGTTCAACACTGCAGTGACTGAAGCTTTGCAGTGAAAGGAACCAGTACAGTACAGCACAGCACAGCACAGCACAGCACAGTATAGTACAGTACAGTACAGTACAGTTCAGCACATTACAGTACAGTACAGTACAGTACAGCACAGCACAGTTCAGCACTGCAGTGACTGAAGCTTTGCATTGAAAAGAACCAGTACAGCACAGCACAGCACAGTACAGTACAGTACAGCACAGCACAGTACAGTACAGCACAGCACAGTACAGTTCAGTACAGCACAGCACAGTACAGCACAGTTCAGTACAGTACAGCACAGTACAGTTCAGTACTGCAGTGACTGAAGCTTTGCAGTGAAAGGAACCAGTACAGTACAGCACAGTACAGCACAGTACAGTACAGCACAGTACAGTTCAGCACTGCAGTGACTGAAGCTTTGCAGTGAAAGGAACCAGTACAGTACAGTACAGTACAGTACAGTACAGTACAGCACAGTACAGTACAGCACAGTACAGTTCAGTACTGCAGTGACTGAAGCTTTGCAGTGAAAGGAACCAGTACAGTACAGCACAGTACAGCACAGTACAGTACAGCACAGTACAGCACAGCACAGTACAGTTCAGCACTGCAGTGACTGAAGCTTTGCAGTGAAAGGAACCAGTACAGTACAGCACAGCACAGTACAGTATAGCACAGCAGAGTACAGCACAGCACAGTACAGTACAGCACAGCACAGTACAGTACAGCACAGTACAGTACAGCACAGCACAGTACAGTACAGTACAGCACAGCACAGTACAGCACAGCACAACACAACACAGTACATTACAGCACAGTACAGTACAGCACAGCACAGTTCAGTACTGCAGTGACTGAAGCTTTGCAGTGAAAGAAACCAGTACAGTACAGTACATTACATTACAGTACAGCACAGTACAGTACAGCACAGCACAGCACAGTACAGTACAGTACAGCATACCACAGCACAGTACAGTTCAGCACTGCAGTGACTGAAGCTTTGCAGTAAAAGGAACCAGTACAGCACAGTACAGTACAGCACAGCACAGCACCACACAGTACAGTACAGCACACCACAGTTCAGCACTGCAGTGACTGAAGC
This sequence comes from Babylonia areolata, assembly GCF_041734735.1. Classification (NCBI taxonomy): domain Eukaryota; kingdom Metazoa; phylum Mollusca; class Gastropoda; order Neogastropoda; family Buccinidae; genus Babylonia; species Babylonia areolata. The sequence continues at coordinate 39,057,839 of NC_134881.1, read as the reverse complement.
TTTGCAGTGAAAGAAACCAGTGGGAACAACAACGAACAAGGATGGGACGTGCTCACCCTGTGATTGACAGCAGGAAAATCACGACGTTGGCTGGAGAACGGGTTGCCCAGGCCAACACAGCTCTGATGGTGTGGCTGGCTGCTGGCTACTGGAGGGGGGGAAGGGGAACAGGAGGGTGCGGGGGGGGGGGGGTAGGAGGGGAACAGGCGGGGGGGGGGGGGTGAAGGAGGACAGGACAGAGGAGGGAGGGGAGGGGAGGGGAGGTGCCGTCGGAGACAAACCAAACCATCTCTGGCACAAAATTTAATACCGCTGCTGCTGTTGTGGTGTATGCTTGAGGCGACCGGTCGTATTGGTCGCTCAGATCTAGTGGGTGACCATTGGGGGGGGATGGGGGGGGGGGAGGAGGGGATGACGGTGGAGGAGAAGGAAGGATGGGGAGAAGGGTGGAGGGGAAGGGTGGAAGGGGAGAAGGGTGGAGGGGAAAGGTGGAGGGGGAGGAAAAGGATGGAAGGGAGGTGGAGGAGAAGGGTGGAGGAGAAGGGAGGAGAAGGGTGGAGGGGAGGGAAGAGGGAAAGGTGGAGGAGAAGGGGGGGTGGAGGGGAAGAGAGGGAGGAGGAGAAGGGGGAGGGGGAGGAGAAGGGTGGGGGAGAAGGGGGAGGGTGGAGGAGAAGGGTGGAGGAGGATGGTAGAGGGAAGGGTGGTGGAGAAGGGTGAAAGAGAAGGGTGGAGGTGGAGGAGAACGGGGGAGGGGAAGGGGGGAAGGGGGAAGAGAGGGAGGAGGAGAAGGGGGAGGGGGAGGAGAAGGGTGGAGGGGAAGGGTGGAGGAGAAGGGTGGAGGAGAAGGGTGGAAGGGGGGAAGAGAGGGAGGAGGAGAAGGGGGAGGGGGAGGAGAAGGGTGGAGGAGAAGGGTGGAGGGGAAGGGTGGAGGAGAAGGGTGGAGGAGAAGGGGGGAGGGGAAGCGGGGAAGAGAGGGAGGAGGAGAAGGGGGAGGGGGAGGAGAAGGGTGGAGGAGAAGGGGGGAGGGGAAGGGTGGAGGAGAAGGGTGGGGAGAGGGTGGAGGAGAAGGGGGGAGGGGAAGGGGGGAGGAGGGGAAGAGAGGGAGGAGGAGAAGGGTGGGGGAGAAGGGAGAGGGTGGAGGAGGAGGGTGGAGGAGGGTGGAGGGAAGGGTGGAGGTGGAGGAGAAGGGTGGAGGTGGAGGAGAAGGGGGAGGAGAAGGGGGGAGGGGAAGGGTGGAGGGGGAGGGGAGAGGAGAAGGGGGGAGGGGAAGGGTGGAGGAGAAGGGGGAAGGAGAAGGGTGGAGGTGGAGGAGAAGGGGGGAGGGGAAGGGTGGAGGGGGAGGGGGGAGGAGAAGGGGGGGAGGGGAAGGGGGGAGGGAAGGGTGGTGGAGAAGGGTGAAAGAGAAGGGTGGAGGTGGAGGAGAAGGGGGGAGGGGAAGGGGGGAGGAGAAGGGGGGAGGGGGAGGGTGGAAGAGAAGGGGGGAGGAGAAGGGTGGAGGTGGAGGAGAAGGGGGAGGAGAAGGGTGGAGGGGGAGGGGGGAGGGGGAGGGTGGAAGAGAAGGGTGGAGGTGGAGGAGAAGGGGGAGGAGAAGGGTGGAGGGGAAGGGGGGAGGAGAAGGGTGGAGGTGGAGGAGAAGGGGGAGGGGAAGGGTGGAAGAGAAGGGTGGAGGGGAAGGGGGGAGGAGAAGGGGGGAGGAAAAGGATGGAGGAGAAGGGGGGAGGAGAAGGGGGGAGGAGAAGGGTGGGGAGAGGGTGGAAGAGAAGGGTGGAGGAGAAGGGTGGAAGAGAAGGGTGGAGGGGAAGGGGGGAGGGAAGGGTGGAGGGTTCTGTTGCGCGCTATTTGCGTTGTGATAGAGAGAGAGAGAGAGAGAGGAGGAGAGAGAAAAAAAGAGAGTGAGGGAAAAGGAAAGAATGAAAAATGACAGATCGCTTGGAGCAATAGCATAACTTTGTTGAGTGGATCAATAAACGATCATCACCTTTGTTTAAGCCGGAGGGAGAGAGGGAAGGAAGGGAGAGAAAGAGAGAGGCCGCGGCGGGGGAGGGGGGGTGGAGAGATTTGTTGATGGGGATGATGGAGAATAGTAGGAGGAGAGAAGGAAGGAAGGAAGGAAGGAAAGAGAGAAGGAAGGAAGGAAATGAGATAGGTGGGTGGAGATGGGATAGAGAGAGAGAGAGTGGGGAAGCGAGGGAAGGGAGAGGGGGGGAGGGGGAGAGAGAGAGAAGTTAAGTGAGAGAGACGGCGATTCGGAGAGCAGAGGACAATCTGCATGCCGTGGTGACAGATCCGTTTTGGTCAGGAACTGCCTGACCCAGCTGTTCTGTGCCAGTCCATTCCCAGACAGACATTTGTATTTGTATTTGTATTTGTATTTCTTTTTATCACAACAGATTTATCTGTGTGAAATTCGGGCTGCTCTCCCCAGGGAGAGCGCGTCGCTATACTACAGCGCCACCCTTTTTTTTTTGTTTGTTTGTTTTTTCTCCTGCATGCAGTTTTATTTGTTTTTCCTATCGATGTGGATTTTTCTACAGAATTTTGCCAGGAACAACCCTTCTGTTGCCGCGGGTTCTTTTACATGTGCTAAGTGCATGCTGCACACGGGACCTCGGTTTATCGTCTCATCCGAATGACTAGCGTCCAGACCACCACTCAAGGTCTAGTGGAGGGGGAGAAAATATCGGCGGCTGAACCGTGATTCGAACCAGCGCGCTCAGATTCTCTCGCTTCCTAGGCGGACGCGTTACCTCTAGGCCGTCACTCCATGTCATGTCATGTACCATCAAGTTGACGTCCACAGACTGAGTAGAGCCGGGGTCCAGTATGGTGCTGCCCGCTTCATAACAAGGTACTGCCGCTCCTGGGAGAGGGGGCAGTATGACAACCATGCTGTAGGGAGAGGGGCAGTATGACAGGGAGAGGGGCAGTGTGACAGGGAGAGGGGCCATGCTGTAGGGAGAGGGGTAGTATGACAGGGAGAGGGGCAGTATGACAGCCATGCTGTAGGGAGAGGGGCAGTATGACAGGGAGAGGGGCAGTGTGACAGGGAGAGGGGCAGTATGACAGCCATGCTGTAGGGAGAGGGGCAGTATGACAGGGAGAGGGGGTACTATGACAGGGAGAGGGGCATGCAGTATGACAGGGAGAGGGGTATGACAGCCATGCTGTAGGGAGAGGGGCAGTATGACAGAGAGAGGGGTACTATGACAGGGAGAGGGGCATGCAGTATGACAGGGAGAGGGGTATGACAGCCATGCTGTAGGGAGAGGGGCAGTATGACAGGGAGATGGGCAGTATGACAGCCATGCTGTAGGGAGAATGGCAGTATGACAGCCATGCTGTAGGGAGAGGGGCAGTATGACAGCCATGCTGTAGGGAAGGGACAGTGTGACAGGGAGAGGGGCAGTATGACAGGGAGAGGGGCAGTGTGACAGGGAGAGGGGCAGTGTGATAGGGAGAGGGGCAGTATGACAGGGAGAGGGGCAGTATGACAGCCATGCTGTAGGGAGAGGGACAGTGTGACAGGGAGAGGGGCAGTGTGACAGGGAGAGGGGCAGTATGACAGAGAGAGGGGTAGTATGACAGAGAGAGGGGCAATGACAGAGAGAGGGGTAGTATGACAGAGAGAGGGGCAGTATGACAGAGAGAGGGGCAATGACAGAGAGAGGGGTAGTATGACAGAGAGAGGGGTACTATGACAGTAGTATGACAGAGAGAGGGGCAGTATGACAGAGAGAGGGGCAGTATGACAGGGAGAGGGGTAGTATGACATGGAGAGGGGCAGTATGACAGAGAGAGGGGTAGTATGACAGGGAGAGGGGCAGTATGACAGAGAGAGGGGCAGTATGACAGGGAGAGGGGCAGTATGACAGGGAGAGGGGCAGTATGACAGGGAGAGGGGCAGTATGACAGAGAGAGGGGTAGTATGACAGGGAGAGGGGTACTATGACAGTAGTATGACAGAGAGAGGGGCAGTATGACAGAGAGAGGGGCAGTATGACAGGGAGAGGGGTAGTATGACAGGGAGAGGGGCAGTATGACAGAGAGAGGGGTAGTATGACAGGGAGAGGGGCAGTATGACAGAGAGAGGGGTAGTATGACAGAGAGAGGGGCAGTATGACAGGGAGAGGGGCAGTATGACAGGGAGAGGGGCAGTGTGACAGCCATGCTGCAGGGAGAGGGGCAGTATGACAGGGAGAGGGGCAGTATGACAGAGAGAGGGGCAGTATGACAGAGAGAGGGGTAGTATGACAGGGAGAGGGGCAGTATGACAGAGAGAGGGGTAGTATGACAGAGAGATGGTTAGTATGATAGGGAGAGGGGTACTATGACAGTAGTATGACAGAGAGAGGGGTAGTATGACAGGGAGAGGGGCAGTATGACAGGGAGAGGGGTAGTATGACAGAGAGAGGGGTAGTATGACAGGGAGA
>NC_134881.1:39030909-39043409 GCF_041734735.1 Babylonia areolata | reverse complement strand
AATCAAACCCAAACGTCTATTAATCAAAAGGGACTAAAATAAAAACGAATTTTAAAAAAATACTCAACGCATGTTAAGATGAACCGTAAACGACTATTTATCAAAAGGGACTAAAATAAAACGAATTTAAAAAAAAAAATACACAACGCATGTTAAGACGAACCGTAAAGGTCTATCCATGAAAAAAGAAAGAAAGCACACGATAGCAAACAGCGTGAGGAGCTATGGGGGGGAGGGTGTGGGCGGGAGGGAGGCTGTGGGCGGGGGGGGGGGGCGGGAGGCACGGAAGGAAGCCCTCCTCCCCTCACAGCCAATTTCCACTGGCGGTGAAAGACAGACAGTCCTCCTCATGTCTGTCTCTGTGGTGGTGCCAGCCAAAGGTTCAGCCCTGATGACTATCCATCGATTTTGCCTGCTCCGTCTGTCTGACTGTCTCTTCCTGTTTTTTTCTCTCTACCTTCCCCAAATATTTATCTCTGTGTGTGCGTGCGTGTGTGTGTGTGTGTGTGTGTGTGTGTGTGTGTGTGTGTGTGTGTGTGTGTGTGTGTGTGTGTGTGAACTCAGAACTTATTTAATTGTCGTAAAAACCCAGCAGAGGAATTATGGATACTTAAAAAAAACAACTAAACACTACAAACAAACAAAAAGTAAAAGCAATAAGTTGTGAACACATGCAGGATATTCCACAAGACACAGTTATGGATTGCGAATTTTAAAGCATATATATATATATATATTACCAGTTCTGGTTTGAAATAACTCAGTGGCAACAGAGAACTCGGCCTTTGGATTGTTGTGTTGCCAGTGCCATCTGGCAAATGATGGGAATTAACTGTCACAAGTAGGCGAGATCTCAAGTCAGAGTACGCACTACACTTGTCCAGAAATTACAGTTCATCCTCTATAACTCCACATGCTTTATATAGCCGGTCTTTCGTAGTTAAGTTGTCGCTCAATTTCATGTGCACTTATTCGCAAACGTGAGTGTCTGTCTGTGTGCCTGTGTTTGTGAGTATGTGTCTGTGTGTCTGTATCTGTTTCTCTGTGTGTGTCTGTGTCCCCCCCTCTCTCACTCTTTAAAGCAGAAGCTCTCTCTCTCTGTCTGTCTCTGTCTCTCTCCCTCTCTGTCTCTCTCTCCCTCTCTCTCTTTAAAGCAAAAGAAAGCTCTCTCTCTCTCTCTCTCTCTCTCTCTCTCTAAAGCAGAAGAAAGCTCTCTTTCTCTCTCTCTCTCTCTCTCTAAAGCTCTCTTTCTCTCTCTCTCTCTCTCTCTCTCTCTCTCTCTCTCTCTCTCTCTCTCTCTCAATGGTACTATAAAGGGCAAGAGATTGAAACTGTGACTAGCTATAAATATTTAGGCTTTACTTTGTCAACTAGATTATCAATAGATATATCACTGTCCGAGTTGACATGCAGGGCGAAGGGTAAAGTGGTGGAGATAATAAAAACTATGTAGATAATTATGTTCATTTTCTTTAAGTTGTTTGATGCATAAGTCAAACCTATGTTACTATATTCATGTGAAGTGAGGGGTTTCAGTCACGTCAAAGTTATAGAAAACACCTTTTTGCTTGTAAACATTTCTGAAGTATAAGTGGAAAAACACCAAACACAATGGTGTACAGAGAGACAGGCAGATACCCGCTTTTACATTGATAGTTATTTGAGTGCAGTAAGATACTGGTTTAGAATACAACAAAAAATGACACAGACTAGATTACCAAAGCAAGCATACGAAAGAAATATGAACGAAGAAAGACAATCTCAAAACTGGGCATTTCAGGTACGGCAGTGTTTAGAGTGGCTTTGGTGAAAGTTTCGTCAAGGCGTGAACGACCTTCAAGGAAACGAAAGATATAACGATTATGTCAAAACCAAAAAAACTGTCCCTTTTGTCGTGATCTAGAAACTGAAGTTCATTTTCTTAATAGATGTCCTGTATATGCTAAACTTCGAGAAAAGTATATATTTAAACATGATAGAAATAGTAACACTCCGCCAATTCCAATTTTGTTACAAAGTGAAGGTAGGTGTGTAATAAGAGATGTTGTCATGTTTATTTTCTATGCTTTCCGTTCCAGAGAGGGACTGATGTGAACTTTGATGTAAAATGTTAAAATCAAATTGCATGGCAGGGCAGTTATGTCTAAGTTCTGTTGAATCTGTTTTTTTCCTTAATTTTTCAAATCGTTATCTTTTTTATGTACGTGTTCTCATGTGGATAGACTGGTGGCCTTGGCATTAAACTGCATTCCTGCGTTCTCTCTCTCTCTCTCTCTCTCTCTCTCTCTCTCTCCCCCTCTCTCCCTATCTATCAATTAATCTATCTTGCTATCTATCTATCTCTATCTTCTCTCTCTCTCTTTCCATCTGTTTATCTGTCTTTTCTCTGTCTATCTGTCTTCTCTCTGTCTGTCTGTCTTCTCTCTGTCTGTCTTTCCCTCAGCTGACCCCCAGCAACATGGTTTGATCTATCTGTCTTCTCTCTGTCTATCTGTTTTCTCTCTCTCTATCTGTTTTCTCTCTGTCTACCTGTCTTCTCTCTCCTCAGTCTTCAAATGGCTCTTTGCTGTCGGCTTGGCTAAAGCAACATGATTCAATCCTCTCTGTCTTCCTCTCTGTCTCTCTCCCCCCCCACCCACCTCTCTCTCTCTCTCTCTCTCTCTCTCTCTCTCTCTGTCTGTCTCTCTGTGACGAAGGCGTTTTAGAATTGCTCTGAATTTGTGGAAAAGAGAGGAATTTTTTTTAACCGAGAGTTCAGTCCCCTCTCGGGAGCTCTTTTGGGAATGAGAGGTTTTCTCAGTTGATACTTTTCTGAAGGTCAGTCGGCCAACTCTGAGAGGTGAGCACCCTGCTCCGAAACTGACTTAATCATATACCTGCTACATGTTTTTGTCGGTGAGTCCAGGTTGTTTACCTTTTGATGTTGGGTTTGGTTGACGAAGTATTGTGAATGTGCTTTGGAAAACAAGTTGGAGTTGTTGGTCGTGTGGTGTTTGTTGTTCGCCTTTGCAGAGGGGGGCTGTCCTTGCCGTCAGTAATAAAATCTTGCTTCGTCACAAAAAAAAAAAAAAAAAAAGATTGAAGTTGACGCGGAGCAGAAACTTAGTGAAGATAGCTTATTTCCAGTTCATGGGAAACTTATGGTTGTAAATATGTTTTCAGCGGAGAGCCTTGGACTGGGCTTGATGTTGGCGGTTGGGCCACTGGCGAGATGAACGCAGATGTGCGAGTCTTCCACCTTCATTCTTCTTCATGAAGAGGGTAGTGAGAAATTTATTTTTAAAAAAAGACTCGATGACAGTGAAATATGATAAAACATACATTATAATTACCTGCTAAATATGTAAGCAGATATATGACATTAAGTTGTCTATGTTCGGGATGAAAAAAGTCATACATTATAATTACCTGCTAAATTTGTAAGCAGAGGACATTAAGTTGTCTATGTTGGATGATAAGACATACTTTATAATTACCTGCTAAATTTGTAAGCAGAGGATATTAAGTTGTCTGTGTTGGGTGATAAAGCATACTTTAGTTTTTTTGTTGTTGAAGATATATGATTATGTTCTTTTTTGTTGTGGATGGAAACTTGGAAAAGGCACTGCACAAGAGAAGAAAAGGTTATTTTTTGAGACTCTGTTTTGGTTAGAGGAGCGCTGCTGTTTAATAGATGAATCTGGTTGTGGAGTGTGTGATTATAAACTGTTGGTGATGAACCTTTTGAAATATAATAAGATTTGATGAGGACTGAACATTAGCATGTGGACAATTATCTGTGTTTTGTTTTCTTTGTGAAAAAGAAATTAATTAGAGTTGGCAAACACTACCAACCTTGAAGTGGAATTCCATTTTGTACTTGTAACTGGAAGAGTATGTGTGGTGTGTGAGAGAGAAAACACGAACATAACGCACGCTGACATTACACACATGAAGTGAGGTTGTTATATTCCACGCCCCACGCATACGAAACACTCTCTAGCTGTCTGTCTGTCTGTCTCTCTGTCTGTCTGTCTCTCTGTCGGTCGGTCTCTCTCTCTCTCTCTCTCTCTCTCTCTCTCTCTCTCTCTCTCTCTCCATCCATCCATCCATCCCGTTTATTTTCCCGCCAGTAGCCATGAGCAGTACCAAACATCATTACTGTGCCAGCCGTCTGATGAAACCCCCTTCTCCCTTCCCCTTCTTCTCCCTTCTACACCCTCCCCTTTCCCTCCAGATTCCACCCACTCCTCCTCTTCCCTCTTCCCCAGCTCCTTAATGAAGATGAAAACCACTTTGTAAACAATTGTGTCCTTTACAATAACCTGCGGCAAAAACATCTGAACTCTGAAGGTCAGTTGTATGTTCACTTGCTGAAGGATGGTTCTGTTTACAGTATTCGTAAACTCTGCATTTATATATTGAATGCCCTGAAGATACGACAGGAATTCTGTGACAACAATGATGAAAGTTAGAATTAATTTACTATGCACAAGAAGCACTTTTGTTCTACAGGTTTAAGTTAGTACGTATTTTACATTTGTTGTGGCTGAGTGATCACCATATTGTGTACTTCTGACCTCTTTCTAGGGGCTGGAGGCCTGGAGATTAAAGTTTGGTTCTTGTTCTTGTTCTCCAGCTCCTTGGTTTTTTGTTTGTTTTTGTTTTGTTTTGTTTGTGGTTTTTTGTATGCTCCCTGGTCCAGATAGGTTCAGTCCCTGGCCCACTGTACAACATTCAGGAGACAAAGAAGTGGAGGAGGCGAGGTGGATGTTAATGTGAGGGGGGAAGACGATTGTAGAGATGCCCGAGAGGGGAGTGTGATAGGGGCGGGGGGGGGGGGGGGGGGGGGGGTAGAAGGGAGAAGTCGAGATTCTGTCCCCCTCCCACCACCACCACCCCACCCCCACCCCCACCCCCACCCCGTCCGAATATTCTGACATCTTTCACGTCCAGTCTCTTGTCTCCCTTTTCCATCGACCTGCTCTGGACTTCACTTCAGACTTGAGGCGTGAGATTGGAGACACAGACAGACTTCACTTCAGGCTTGAGGCGTGAGATTGGTGACACAGACACAGACACGGACAGTGAGAGACTTCACTTCAGACTTCAGGCGTGAGATTGGAGACACAGACACAGACACACCGACAGTGACAGACTCACTTCAGACTTGAGGCGTGAGATTGGAGACACAGACACAGACACACCGACAGTGACAGACTTCACTTCAGGCTTGAGGCGTGAGACTGGAGACACAGACAGTGACAGACTTCACTTCAGACTTGAGGCGTGAGATTGGAGACACAGACTTCACTTCAGGCTTGAGGCGTGAGATTGGAGACACAGACAGACAGACTTCACTTCAGGCTTGAGGCGTGAGATTGGAGACACAGACAGACTTCACTTCAGACTTGAGGCGTGAGATTGGAGACACAGACACACCGACAGTGACAGACTCACTTCAGACTTGAGGCGTGAGATTGGAGACACAGACAGACTTCACTTCAGACTTGAGGCGTGAGATTGGAGACACAGACACACCGACAGTGACAGACTCACTTCAGACTTGAGGCGTGAGATTGGAGACACAGACAGACTTCACTTCAGGCTTGAGGCGTGAGATTGGAGACACAGACACAGACAGACTTCACTTCAGACTTGAGGCGTGAGATTGGAGACACAGACACAGACAGACTTCACTTCAGGCTTGAGGCGTGAGATTGGAGACACAGACACAGACAGACTTCACTTCAGACTTGAGGTGTGAGATTGGAGACACAGACAGTGACAGACTCACTTCAGACTTGAGGCGTGAGATTGGAGACACAGACAGACAGACTTCACTTCAGGCTTGAGGCGTGAGATTGGAGACACAGACAGACTTCACTTCAGACTTGAGGCGTGAGATTGGAGACACAGACACACCGACAGTGACAGACTCACTTCAGACTTGAGGCGTGAGATTGGAGACACAGACAGACCACTTCAGACTTGAGGCGTGAGATTGGAGACACAGACACACCGACAGTGACAGACTCACTTCAGACTTGAGGCGTGAGATTGGAGACACAGACAGACTTCACTTCAGGCTTGAGGCGTGAGATTGGAGACACAGACACAGACAGACTTCACTTCAGACTTGAGGCGTGAGATTGGAGACACAGACACAGACAGACTTCACTTCAGGCTTGAGGCGTGAGATTGGAGACACAGACACAGACAGACTTCACTTCAGACTTGAGGTGTGAGATTGGAGACACAGACACAGACAGTGACAGACTCACTTCAGACTTGAGGCGTGAGATTGGAGACACAGACACAGACAGACTTCACTTCAGGCTTGAGTCGTGAGATTGGTGACACAGACACAGACAGTGACAGACTCACTTCAGACTTGAGGCGTGAGATTGGAGACACAGACACAGACAGACTTCACTTCAGGCTTGAGGCGTGAGATTGGTGACACAGACACAGACACGGACAGTGAGAGACTTCACTTCAGACTTCAGGCGTGAGATTGGAGACAGACACAGACACACTGACAGTGAGAGACGTCACTTCAGACTTGAGGCGTGAGATTGAAGACATAGACACAGACAGTGACAGACTTCACTTCAGACTTGAGGCGTGAGATTGAAGACATAGACACAGACACAGACAGTGAGAGACTTCACTTCAGACTTTAGGCGTGAGATTGGAGACACAGACACAGACACAGAGTGACAGAAGCTTTTTAGTAACTGACCACAGTGTGGGGAGCAGGATGTCTCCTCAAGGATGGAAACCAAAATGCTTCACAGTGCGTTGTTATTATGACTCCACAGTGATCCCGGTACCGACGTTCCGTGATAACTGCCTGTTGTTAAAAATTATGTATAATATGGTAACATGTAAACAACTTATCCCTTGATGAAGGAACGTGATCGTTCCGAAAATTTGGAATATTTGACAGATTGATGTGTTTGTTTTCTTTTTGTCTCTTTATTGTGATGATTGTTTTGGCCAACAGTCTGTTTGTGATGATTGTTTTGGCCAACAGTCTTTGTTGTTTGTGATGATTGTTTTGGCCAACAGTCTTTGTTGTTTGTGATTATTGTTTTGGCCAACAGTCTTTGTTGTTTGTGATGATTGTTTTGGCCAACAGTCTTTGTTGTTTGTGATGATTGTTTTGGCCAGCAGTCTGTTTGTGATGATTGTTTTGGCCAACAGTCTTTGTTGTTTGTGATGATAGTTTTGGCCAACAGTCTGTGATGATTGTTTTGGCCAACAGTCTTTGTTGTTTGTGATGATTGTTTTGGCCAACAGTCTTTTTTGTTTGTGATGATTGTTTTGGCCAACAGTCTATGTTGTTTGTGATGTATGTCTGCTTCTAAGTTTGTTTTGTTCAATGTTTGTTGTTGCTGCCGTTGTTGTTTGTTTCTTGTTGTTAGTTATGAGTGGATATGTTGTTCTTTTGATGTGTTATGTTTTAACTCTCTCCATACGAACGGCGAAAGAGAAGACGTTAACAGCGTTTCACCCCAATTACCATCATCAAAATATTGCAAGCGGAAGGCTCTTATACTGAAGACGTGAATGTTGACAAAGAATACCACAATTCTGACGACGGAAGCTAAAGGTTGGGTCATTCAGACACCCACTGGACATCCGAGGGGTCTGTGTAGAGGAGAAGAGAGGACTGGCCGTACTGAGTGAGTTAATCCTGTGGTGAGAAGTTTGACGGAGCAGCCCACGCCACAGGCTCCTTTGTCGCTGCGATAAAACTGATTGCGCCCCATTTTCTGTTTGTTTGGGTGTTTGTTTTTTGTTTTTTTGTTTGTTTTTTTAATGCAGTTTAGGGTGTATTTCGTCGCTTGACTGGTGGTGTTGATGACTTGTGACGTTGTCTCAGCCCTGGGGAGACTTGTGGTTGGTGTGGAGGGCGTATGGGGGCTCATGGAATTCACTCACTCCATTTGGCTCCGCGACAGGGCACATATTTTTAGCGTCAGAATAGGGGCTGGGCACATATTTTTAGCGTCAGAATAGGGGCTGGGCACATATTTTTAGCGTCAGAAGCAGGGCTGGGCACCTATTTTTAGCGTCAGAAGCGGGGCTGGGCACATATTTTTAGCGTCAGAAGTGGGGCTGGGCAATAAAATTATCTCTCTTTTTTTGCGTCAGAAGTGGGGCTGGGCAATAAAATTATCATTTCTATCGTCAGAAGTGGGGCTGGGCAATTATTTTCAGCATCTGAAGTGGAGCTGGGCACATATTTTTAGCGTCAGAAATGGAGCTGGGCACATATTTTTAGCGTCAGAAGTGGGGCTGGGCAATAAAATTATCAATTCTATCGTCAGAAGTGGGGCTGGGCAGTTATTTTCAGCATCTGAAGTGGGGCTTTATATATAGGTTGTGTCCTGCAAAACAGTACAGTGCAGTACAACTCAACGCGATGCAATACAATACAATGCGTGCAACACCACGCAAACACGACGCGATATGATGCGATGCGATCCAACAGGACACGATAGAATGAAATATAATACAGTACAATACAGTAATACAGTACAATGCAATACAATACAATACAGTCAAGCTTGACATTACACATCACTACAGTCTCATGATGGAGTCTCCCGTCGGTCCGACGGATGAGTAGGCAGGCAGGCTTATCTGTCGGTGTGTGTCCTCATATGGGAGAAGAGGCCGATTCTGGATGCCCAGCACTTCCCACAGGTGTTGCAAGGGAAAACGTCTCCAGAATTTGTGCCCTGTTTCCTTCGCTCACGCTTCTCCTTAATGGCCAGCGTTCTCTTGTTTTCAAACGTCTTTATGCCACTATGGCACAGCATCCTCCAGCGAGAGCGGTCAAAGGCATCAGTTTCCCAGGAAGCGATGTCTATGTCACAGGCTTTGAGGTTGGTCTTCAAGGTGTCCTTGAAGCGCTTGGAGGGTCTTCCACGTTCACGGTGGCCTTCCTTCAGCTGGCCATACAGTCTGACATATCACGTCACGCGACCAGGCAATATCAAACAACACTACGACAACACAGTCTCTATGAAAAAATATCGTCTTCCACCCCACCCCCACCTCCCACCCCCCTTTACCCTTCCTTCATCACCACCACCACCCTGCCACATTTCTTTCTGTGTTTTTTCTTTCTTTCTTTCTTTTTATTTTATTTGTGTTGTGAAACTTTCCCTTTTTGTGACGCTAATGCTCTGCCATAACGAAAGAATCGAGAGGAAAGCTGCGTTCAAGCAAATAGAAGGGTGGGGAACAGGGGGCTGGGGGTGGGGTGGGGGGTGTGTGTTGTGATCGAACTGGGGAGTGGTGGAGAGAGGGTGGGGAGACGGAAGAGGAGGGGCGACTGAGATGGTGGGAGGGGGTGGAGGAGTATGAGAAGCGGAGGTGTGGGGTGGATGGTCTATCGATGATTGTCGGCCTGAGCTCAGAGATGGACTTGAGTGGGAGCCTGAGGGGTGTGTGTGCATTGCTGGGGAGAGAGAGAGAGATGGCCATGGGGGAATGTGTGTGTGTGTGTGTGTGTGTGTGTGTATGCATATGTGTGTGTGAGCATGTGTGTGTGTAGATGTGAGTGTATGTGTGCATGTACGTCTATCTGTGTGTGTGTGTGTGTGTGTGCGCGCGCGCGCGTGTGTGTGTGTGTGTGTGGAGGGGGCAGGGGAAGGAAAGCAGGGAAGGAAAGGGTGGGCGGTATTGGGGGGATGGGGGTGAGGGCGGGGGTGTCAAGGGCAGGCCACCACTGAGGTCTGTTGGGTGAAGGGGGCGATGGCAGAGGGGGGATGGGGGGGGGGGCAGGGGGAGAGGGGCGGCAGTAAAATCAAGGAGAAAGAGGGACGGGGAAGGAGCAGAGAGGGGAAGGAGGTGGGGGGGAGGGAGGCCCTGAGGATGCAGGGTGAAGGTCACACAAAATGACTGCTGGTAGCCGGCTGGAAATCGTGTGGCTTGATTTGTTGTAGAGATTGTTACATTTATTTATTTATTTATTTATCTGTTGGTTTGTTTGTTGGTTTGTTTATCTATTTACTTATTCAGTCATTCGTCCATTCATCCACTCATTCATGCATTCAGTCATTTATTCATTTACCTAATTCTTTTTGTTATATGTATGTAATTTGTGTGAGTGTTTTTGTGTCGTGGACTCGGAGGAAGGAGCATTTTACCTTCTTCTTTTATTTCTCCTTTAACTCACTCAGTACGGCCAGCCCTCTCTTCTCCTCTACACAGACCCCTCGGATGTCCAGTGGGTGTCTCAATGACCCAACCTTTAGCTTCTGTCGTCAGAATTGTGGTATTCTTTGTCAATATTCACCTCTTCAGTATAAGAGCCTTCCGCTTGCAATATTTTGATGGTGGTAATTGGGATGAAACGCTGTTAACGTCGTCTCTTTCGCCGTTCGTATGGAGATAGTTAAATCCGTTTTATCAGTGTTGGGTAGTATGAGAGTTCCACCACTGTCGTTCTTTCTGCTTGGCCGTGTGTCAGTGGCAGTCTCCCACCTCATTGGTATGCACCAGTCGCCGCCGGCCGCGCGCGTGTGCGCCTTTGTGTGCCGTCAGTGTGTGTGTGTGTGTGTGTGTGTGTGTGTGTGTGTGTGTGTGTGTGTGCTTGAAAGAGATAGAGAGGGAAAGAGAGAGGGACTGGGAAATAGTGAGAGAGACATAGAGAGCCTGAGAGAGAGCGCACTTATTTTCAGTACCGAAGACAGACGGAAAAGCTGTTAATCAATAAGTCTTTCACCTTTAGAAAAGCTCTCTCTCCTCTTCATCCCACGCCCCTCTCTCTCCCTCTCTCTCTCTCTCCCTCTCTCGCTGTCTAAACAGGCCAGTTGTGTCATTCTGTTTTCGACTGAAGTGCAAAAGAAGAAAACTGAATTTTATTTCAGTCTCATACCTCCGCCTCCGGCCCCGCCTTTGCACACACACACACACACACACACGCACACACGCACACGCACACACATCAGTACACTGACGAGTGCGCACGCACAAAACACACACTAGCGCACTACTGAACTGAACGCACACTGGCAACCGCCGCATAGTGACGCGCGCACACACACACACACACACACACACACACAAACATACCGTGACACACACGCACACACACACAAACACACACACACAAACACACACACACACACAGGCATACACAACCACACACTGCACATGCAAGCACAAAACATATGCATTACGCACGCACTCACACACACAAACACACCACACACACACCGGCATAAAACCGTGACAAGCACGCACGTACACACACACACACACACACACACACACACACACACACACACACACACTGGGACACACGCACACGGCACACACACACGCGCGCGCGCCTCTCCATTTCAAATCGTGTTTGAAACCAAATCCATGCAGGGTTGGTAACTCCACTGCAGTCCTGGCGAACTCCCGTCCACAAGTTGGCGGTCAGTCGCAACAGCACTGATTTAAAAATAGATATACATATCAGTGTTGCAACACCCACACACAAATCGTCGGTGGACTCTTTTCACTGTGGCGAGTTGAAAAGCCGGCCACCCTGTGTTTGTTTCACCTGTGCTTGCATGATTAACCCTCTGTGTGCGTGTGTGTGTGTGTGTGTAAAACACTTGTATGTTAACATCTGAGCGTGTAGATTGTGTGTGTGTGTGTGTGGATTGTGAAACGAGTAAGAGCTTTTACCGTATTTACTACGTTTGGAGAACGCTTCGTCTTGGGCCTTCCTGGAGTCTCTCTCTCTCCCTCTCTCTCTGGGTTTATTGAGTGAACGAGTCTTTGCCAAGAACAGCATCACATTGGAGTAATGGTATAATCATTTTAAAAGAATATTAGAAAAAGAAAATGATACTGATTGTTGTGCTCAGGAAAATGAAATGTCACGTGGTGATGAACATAAAAAATTGATTATGACTACAGAAGATCAGAACACGGCGTTTTTAGATCGGACTGTCACCAAAGAAGAAGTACTGTCAGCAATTTAAAAAAAAAAGAAAAGAAAAAAAAAGTTAAAAAATGGCAAAACCACTGGACTGGACGGAATGATTGGTGAATTTTATTTAAAAAATAAATTATTTTAAAAATTGGTGAACCATCCATTTTCTTGTCAAGTTGTTTAATGTTTTGTTTGACAAGAGAATCTATCCTGAAAACTGGTCAGAGTCAATTATTATTCCTCTCTTTTTAAAAAGTGAACGAAATGAGCCGAATAACTGTAGACGGATGTGGTTATGTGATGTAGCAAGTAAACTGTATGGTTCCATTATTAACTTGACGAAAGGTTAACCGAATGGATAACATTAAACAATTAACATGACAGGTGAATACCAAGCTGGAATTAAGAAGCGTTACAGTACTATTGGTCATATGTTCAGTTTAATGGCAGCTGTTCAAAAGCAGTTTGCACATAATGGAAGATTATACGTTGCTTTTATAGAATTCGAAAAAAAAGCCTTTGATTCAGTATTTGTCAAGGTTTTGATGTTCTGGTTTGAAGTGTGTTC
>NC_134881.1:39020909-39023409 GCF_041734735.1 Babylonia areolata | reverse complement strand
TCTCTCTCTCTCTCCCTCTCCCTCCCTCTCTCTCTCCATCTCTCTCTCTCTCTACATCTCTGTCTCTCTCCCCTCACCCCTCCACCCTCCTCTCTCTCTCTCTTTGTCGATCTATCTATCTATCTATCTATCTATTATCTTTTAATAATGGCTTGTGCACTTTTGTCCCAGGCAAACACAAGCGGCCCACTCAAGCGGAGAGATGTACGGTGTTGAAGTGTGAGGCAGTGGAGAGAGAGAGAGAGAGAGAGAGAGAGAGAGAGAGGGACGGTGTTGAAGTGTGAGGCATTGGAGAGAGAGAGAGGAGAGAGAGAGAGATGTACGGTGTTGAAGTGTGAGGCAGTGGAGAGAGAGAGAGAGGGACGGTGTTGAAGTGTGAGGCATTGGAGAGAGAGAGAGGAGAGAGAGAGAGAGAGATGTACGGTGTTGAAGTGTGAGGCATTGGAGAGAGAGAGAGAGAGAGGGACGGTGTTGAAGTGTGAGGCATTGCACAGAGAGAGAGAGAGAGAGAGAGGGACGGTGTTGAAGTGTGAGGCAATGGAGAGAGAGAGAGAGAGAGAGATGGACGGTGTTGAAGTGTGAGGCAGTGGAGAGAGAGGGAGAGAGAGAGATGGACGGTGTTGAAGTGTGAGGCAGTGGAGAGAGAGAGATGGACAGTGTTGAAGTGTGAGGCAATGGAGAGAGAGAGAGAGATGGTATATACGTATACATTGTGATTCCTTTGTGTATGTGCGTGCAAGCAAGCACACTCACACACACACACACACACACACACACACACAGTTCAGTACAACATGTCAACACAACAGCTGTCTAGCCCTAGCCATTCAGACCGACAGGTATAACACAGCTGTCTAGCCCCAGCCATTCAGACCGACAGGTATAACACAGCAGCTGTCTAGCCCCAGCCATTCAGACCGACAGGTATAACATAGCAGCTGTCTAGCCCCAGCCATTCAGACCGACAGGTATAACATAGCAGCTGTCTAGCCCCAGCCATTCAGACCGACAGGTTTAATATAGCAGCTGTCTAGCCCCAGCCATTCAGACCGACAGGTATAACATAGCAGCTGTCTAGCCCCAGCCATTCAGACCGACAGGTATAACACAGCAGCTGTCTAGCCCCAGCCATTCAGACCGACAGGTATAACATAGCAGCTGTCTAGCCCCAGCCATTCAGACCGACAGGTATAACACAGCTGTCTAGCCCCAGCCATTCAGACCGACAGGTATAACACAGCTGTCTAGCCCCAGCCATTCAGACCGACAGGTATAACACAGCTGTCTAGTCCCAG
Organism: Babylonia areolata; assembly: GCF_041734735.1. Taxonomy (NCBI): domain Eukaryota; kingdom Metazoa; phylum Mollusca; class Gastropoda; order Neogastropoda; family Buccinidae; genus Babylonia; species Babylonia areolata. The sequence goes on along the minus strand of NC_134881.1, from coordinate 39,022,114 downwards.
CCATTCAGACCAACAGGTGTAACACAGCAGCTGTTTAGCCCCAGACATTCAGACCGACAGGTATAACACAGCTGTCTAGCCCCAGCCATTCAGACCGACAGATATAACACAGCTGTCTAGTCCTAGCCATTCAGACTGACAGGTATGACACAGCTGTCTAGCCCCAGACATTCAGGCCAACAGGTATAACACAGCTGTCTAGCCCCAGCCATTCAGACCGACAGGTTTAACACAGCTGTCTAGCCCCAGCCATTCAGACCGACAGGTATAACACAGCTTTCTAGCCCCAGCTATTCAGACCAACAGATATAACACAGCTGTCTAGTCCTAGCCATTCAGACCGACAGGTATAACACAGCTGTCTAGCCCAAGACATTCAGGCCAACAGGTATAACACAGCTGTCTAGCCCCAGCCATTCAGACCGACAGGTATAACACAGCTGTCTAGCCCCAGCCATTCAGACCGACAGGTATAACACAGCTGTCTAGCCCCAGCCATTCAGACAGACAGGTATAACACAGCTGTCTAGTCCCAGCCATTCAGACCGACAGGTATAACAGAGCAGCTGTTTAGCCCCAGACATTCAGACCGACAGTTATAACACAGCTGTCTAGCCCCGGCCATTCAGACCGACAGGTATAACACAGCTGTCTAGTCCCATTCAGACTGACAGGTATGACACAGCTGTCTAGCCCCAGACATTCAGGCCAACAGGTATAACACAGCTGTCTAGCCCCAGCCATTCAGACCGACAGGTATAACACAGCTGTCTAGCCCCAGCCATTCAGACCGACAGGTATAACACAGCTGTCTAGCCCCAGCTATTCAGACCAACAGATATAACACAGCTGTCTAGTCCTAGCCATTCAGACCGACAGGTATAACACAGCTGTCTAGCCCAAGACATTCAGGCCAACAGGTATAACACAGCTGTCTAGCCCCAGCCATTCAGACCGACAGGTATAACACAGCTGTCTAGCCCCAGCCATTCAGACTGACAAGTATAACACAGCAGCTGTCTAGCCCCAGCCATTCAGACCGACAGGTATAACACAGCTGTCTAGCCCCAGCCATTCAGACCGACAGGTATAACACAGCTGTCTAGCCCCAGCCATTCAGACCGACATGTATAACACAGCAGCTGTCTAGCCCCAGCCATTCAGACCGACAGGTATAACACAGCTGTCTAGCCCCAGCCATTCAG